>NC_142501.1:198712287-199030787 GCF_057876585.1 Rhinolophus sinicus
AGAATTGTGGAAGGATTCATTCTGTTCCAGGGTGTTCATGAGGCATCCTGGAGACAGAGAGACAGCTAGGAGGCTCTGGAGAGAGGCCAGCCAAGGCTCCCTGAGGTTTGGCCCAAGGTAAAGGTGGGGGAAGGATTAGAGAGAGATGAAAAAGCAGCACTTCTGAGGTGAGGATGAACAAAGACTTAATTCTTGGATTTGCAATTTTTTTTGACACAAATGGGAACAAATAATTAGAATACAGTTGACACTAGCACTCTAGAATACGAGGTATACCAAGAAGGAAGGAAGGTACCAAAAATGGGAATTTGGGACGTTATTGCCTCAAACACTAGGAATTCCAGAAGAATACCTTTCCAGTTGGTGTCAGCCTCATCCAGTGAAAATAAAACGTCTGGTCTTCCCTGGAATGTGTCCGGGAAGCACAGTCTACTCCCAAAAGCCTGAGGTGGTCAGGCAGACGTCCACATCCGTTTCTAGTACCATCCCGGTTCTAGCCTTTTCTCTATCAGTTTTCCCCAATAATGAAAGTGGGAGAAATGAAACCCTTTGAATTTGCTACAGATGAGAGAGTATAGTGGTGGCCAAACTCAAAATATGAATTTTCTGTGAATATCTACAAAAGCCCCTCCCTGAAATGGATAATTTTGTACACACACACACACACACACACACAGTGCTCTAGCCTACACATTCTGCATACATTTTTGCCTTCCTTTAATGGGTGACTGTTTGCAAAGCTCATCTGAATGCCCATGAAAGCAATTCCATATATTACTGTGACATTCTTTATATCATAAAAGGAGAGGGTTAGGGTTAGCTTGTAGGGCTGCAAGCTGTGTCTGGTAATAAGGCCCTCAGTTTATAGGTTAAGTCTTCCGAAAATATCCTTACAAAAGCTGCCTCCTCAGGCATGTCAGAGAGAGAGGAATTTATTCAAGGCACTGCTGTCATTGGGAACGCAGGTAAATAACTGTGCTGCAAGTGTGGTGTGAAGGGGACATGCTTCTCTTCAAAGTTGGCAGAAAGGTGGATGCAAAGAGAAGCGCAAGGCCTAGGAGACAAGAGACGAGAACACCCGGCTTATGTGTTTGGACGTTTCCCATTTGGAGACACTGTCACGGCTTCCTGGGGCGTCCAGATACTCAGCCCTGGTTAAGCCTGGAAGAGAGAGCTGGTTGCACATTTTGAGGCCTGTTTCTAAGCAGCACTGTCATTTATTACTGAGGGCTTTAAATGAGCGGTCGCCTGGTGACAAAGGGGATTAAAATGCCAAGAGTGTGACTATTGAGTAAAAGCTGGCAATTAACCTCCATGACCCCTATTAACCACTGGTTTTCTCAGAATTCGATGCCAACCCCACATGAAGGTTTGACCCTACGTTATAGGCTCATGGTCTGTGGTGACAATTAACATTCTGGGCCCAAGGCCCTGGGCAAAGTTTGAGAAATGTCTTTCCTAACTTGTGCTCCACTGTCTCACTCTAAATACCCATCTTTGGGGACCTCTCACTGCAGCTTTATCTTGTGAGCTCCCCATAATTTTTTTTTAGGGTAAATGCTAAACTATTGCAATGATACCAAAACATACAGAGACTCACACAAGATTTAAATGTACTTCTCGCTCCTATAACACTTGAGTCGTAGGAAAATGGTTGGGCAGCGCTGGTCTGTTGAGACCTGATCCTCAGGACCGAGGCTGCTTCTCTCCTGAAGCTGATCATCATTTAGATGAGGAGTCAGTCAGCAAATATTTTCTGTTAAGGGCCAGCTTTGGGATCCAAATGGCCTGTGTTGTAACTACTCAACTCTGCCATTGCAGCACTAAAGCAGTTAGAGACCATATGTAAACAAATAGACATGGTTGTGTGCCAATAAAACTTTATTTACAAAAATAGGTGGTGGGTGGAATTTAGCCTGTGGGTGGTAGTTTTGTTCACCCTCATCTAGAGCAGTGCTGTCCAATGGAAATTTAATGCGAGCCACATATAGAATTTTTAGTTTTCCGGTAATTACATGGAAAAAAGTACAATGAAGCAGGCGAAAATAATTTTAATATTACATTGTATTTAACTTATATCTAAAATTTTATCATTTTAACATGTTATCAAAAGAAATATTTTTAAATTAAATTTATTGGGGTGACATTGGTTATAATAGTTTCAAGTGTACAATTCTATAATACATCATGTATATATCGCATTGTATATTCCCCACCCAAAGTCAAATCTCCTTCTGTCACTGTATATTTGACCCCCTTTACGCTCTTCTGTCAATCTCCCTTGACCCTCTGGTAACCACTAAACTGTTATCTGTGTCTATGAGCTTTTGTTTTTTTTGTTTGTCTTATTTGTTGCTTGCTTTCAGTTTTATATCCCACATGTGAGTGAAATCATGGTTTTTGACTTTTTCTGTCTGACTTACAAAATAAATAAGTATTAATGAGATATTTTATATATATATATATTTTGTCACTGAGTCTTTGATAGCCAGTGTATTACGTACTTACAGAGATCACATTTGTGATCACCTTTGGACGAGCCATATTTCAAGTGCTTGGTAGCACCTGTGGTCAGTAGCTCTTCCTTTAGTGCAGGGTTGCCCTTGTCTGCCTGGTTAAAGCTGGCTCATTGGTGCCACTTTGGCATTCTAGATCATGGGAAGAAGGAAGGGGAGAACATGTCCAATTATTGTAGAGTCAAAACTCCAAAGTCACAGCTGTCACTTGTTTTGACTTACTATTGGTAGGAATCCAACCATGTGGACACATCCAGCTGCAGAGAAGAGTGGGGAACGTACTCTCTAGATGGTGGCCATGTGCCCAGCTAACACCTGGCAGGAGAAGTTCTATCATTAAAAGGAAGGAGAGAAAAGGTATTGGTTGACAGCAATTTTTGCCAAATCATCTAAGTTTTATTTGATTGTTCAACAGTCTTCTCTCTGACTCTGAAATCAGACTCTGGCCTAGGGTGGTCCTGAAAGTCAGTCTGTTGGGATGAGAGCGATAGGGGTTTCCTGTTCAGATCCTGTCTTTCCCTCCTTGGTGCCACCCGTTCCTCTGCCATTCTTCTGAGCCCCTCCCCATCCCCTGTATCAACAGTCCATGTGTGTTAGTTTCTCAGGGCTGCTGTAACAAGTGACCGCAACCTCTGTGACTTAAACAGAAATGTATTCTCTCACAGTTCTGGAAGCCCGGAGTCTGAAATTAAGGTGCCGGCAGGGCCAGGCTCCCTCCAAAGTCCTGGGAGAGAATCCTTCTCTGCCTCTTGCAGCTTCTGGCCTAGTTCCTGGCCTTCCCTGGTTTATAGACCCATCATTCCAATCTCTGCCTCCATCTTCATATCATCTCTGTATTTCTCTGTGCGCTCAACTCTTATAAGGATGCTAGTCATTGGATTTAAGATCCACCCTAAATCCAGGAGATGTCTTCTCAAGAGCCTTAATTAACTATGCTTGCAAAGACCCTATTTCCAAATTAGGTCACATTCTGAGATTCCAGTGACACTCTACAATCCACTACACTACCTTACTAGGACTCTGAATCATGGCCAGAAACTTTGCAACCATCTTTTCCTCTCCCACCCTCTCCCCCCGACCTCCATCCCTGAATTTTGTCTGTTCTAAGCCCCTTGCATGTAGGAAACCCAGTACCAGAGAAGAGCTCAGGGAGCTTGTTGAGGAACTTCCCAATGGCAGGAGGGCCCAGAAAAGACTGGAGAGGGAGGTACAGAGCAGAAGGCCCCTCAACACTGGAGGTGGCAGAAGGGAGAGAGGGACGGGGCAGTGGAGAAGCAAAACTGACACTTTGCACACCTCCACTAAGAATAAATAAGTGTAGCTCTCGTGCCCCACGGGTAGAAAAAAATATAAAACACTTAGCATCCTGTGATAAAATAACAACAAAAGAACAGGATCACGCTGTCTAGTTGTAGTACCCAAAATAAATGAGTCCTTAAGCATTTCCTGACAGTTGCTGATTACCTAGCAAAATGCCTTTATCCCTGACTTGTGCAGTGCTGATTTCTATACGTGTGGAGATGAAAATCACGTTTGAAAATTGCTCTTACTCCACCATGAACAGACAGATGGAAAATTGGTAACCTTGACACTTTTGCAGGTTTAAAAAAAAAAAAAATACCTGTTGTGTTTTTGTATTTTCTGGCTTCCTTGCAGTTCGTTGCAAACAGACTTCTTGCTTTTGTCTCTGAGTTTCCTGTCGCAGGTGTTCTAGCTGTCAAGGGGAAGAATGGTGCCACTAGCCGAGATGAGACAGTCCTCTCTCTCTCTCCAGGTCCTGTTGGTTTTGTCTTCTATCTCTTTATTCTGTCCACCTCTCTCGACCATTCTTTTTCAAATCTCACCTGGACTATTGCAACCATTTTAATTGGCCAACCCATAGCTTTTTGCCTCCCTACAATCCATTTTCTATATGGAGGCTAGAGTGACCGTTTTGAAATCCAAAGCCAACGATGTCACCTTCTTGATACTAAGCTGCATGGTATCTCTGTTGCTCTTAGAACGATAGCAAATATGTATATGGCACTGGACATGTGCCAAGCACTATTCTAGAAAGTTTTACACAGACCAGTACTAATTAATTTAAGCCTCCCATCAATAGCCTCATATTTCACATGAACAAACAGAGAGATTAAGTAACACAACGAATAGGTGATAGAGTAGGGACTTGAACCCAAGGAGACAGGCTTCAAAGTTTGTAATCTTACCTGCTGCTCTGGACAGTGGCCTAGTGGGCTTTGAAACCCTCCATGACACCCCTGCCACCTTGCCAGCCTCTTCATTCCCTACACTCTAGTAGCACTGGCCTGTTTCTACTTCATTGCACCCCTCCTGCTCTCAGCAAGGGGCTTTTGCACACACGTCGCTCTGCTGAGCACACTTTTCCTTCCTCTCTTAGCAAAGGTAACTCTTCCCAGACCTTGATTCAGGAGAGTCAGCCATGGTCTCCTCAAGTAGCTCCAATCTTCCTAGAGAGGCTTCCAGGGAGATGAGAACTCTCCTGCATACCACATACCCCAGCTCTATTTCTTGTGGGTGTGGGGGGTTCCTTGATAATGCCCCTGCCTCCTCTCTCCTTGCCTCCTCTGACCCACGTGTAAGCTTCATGCGGACAGTGTTCTGCTTTCTGCCACTACCCCTCCCCCGCCCCCTCTCCCCCACTCCCGCCGGGCCCAGCGCAGGTCTCCCTCACAGTATTTGCAGACTAAGGAAATGGATGAGGAAGATATTGATGAATCAGTGATATCTGATATCAGGTTTTTAAAATGTCCTTACTGATGCAGGTTACAGAAAAGCTAACAAGAGATGGAGAGGACTAAAAATGTGGTTTTGTTGGACTGGTTCTAGTTCTCGTGTGACCTGCCGTCGTTGGCCCTGATCAGAGGAGGGAACGAGCAGGTGGTCCTGGGGAGACCCTGGGTCTTGTGACCAGAAAGACCTCGATACAACGCCTTTCTTCAGACCTGATGTTCTGCCATGTTTCTGTGTATTTCAGATGTTCTTTTGTTTTTCCCTTTCAAATTTTAATGTTTTTGAAAGCACAATTGATCTTACAACAGAGCCATACACTTAATGAAGTGTGTTTTTTGTTGTTCCCTGTAAAGCAGTAATGAAATCAATGGTGAGTCCCACAGTCAATAGCGTTTTGGAATTGAGGTAATTCCATTTGTGGCCTTTGGGTAAAAAGTCTTTGCTTTTCTGAGTCCTAATTTCCTTATCTATAAAAGGGCAGGGTTCTCATAAATATTGGAGATGAATATAATGGCCTCAGCACAGTGACTGGTAGCTTTAATTCATCAAAAGCAAGTCTATTACGAGTTTCATAAAATATGTGTCAGATTAGTGTTTTGCTAGAATAATCCATATCCTTGCATGGTCAGTCACATATTTTGCTACTCATAACTTTAAAAAGGAAACAATGGAAGATTTTAGGGGCTCTTTCTTCTTTACATTTTAATTAATGCTGTACAAAACCTTTCTGCTATGTCTACTTTGTGAGGCAATCCTTCACCGGTAATAGCCACGGGGAGAGGCACTGCCTAACTGGTCACTAGGGTGCATTCTTAAAACTCGGTTTCTTCCTTCCTCCCCACTTTCTAAGGACTCTACAAATATTCCACACAGGTCTTTGCTTCTCCCTTACGTTAACAATTATATGGAATTTGACTCATCTAGAAAGCACATCTTTTTTTTTTTTTTTTTTTTTTTTTTTAACTCAGGGCAATTACTCGTTCTATTTCTACATCTAATGCTCTTTCCAGTTTATTCTTGGTGAGCATTAGTCAGTGCAACTATATTTCGGTAAAGGATTCTATTTGCTCCGAACCAATAGCTGAAGTATAATCTCGGTAAAGTCATCTAAAGTCTTCATTTACGTCACTGTTTGTCATTCATTGACTTGAGCCAGGACACGAGAAATGATATAAATTAAGCCTTCAGATGATTCTATAAAAGATTATGTCTTTATGAAGGACCTCCCTTTATCCTTAAAAATATCACAGGACCAATAAGTAGCTGTCTTAGCCTTATTTAACTTGGAAGATGAATATGGACTAAGAATAATGGAGAAAGCATGTATGTAGATTAAAAACAGGAAAAGCAACTGCTGAGTGAGGGCAGAGGACTATAAAGTGGACGACGCATACTTTTCAAGTAAAGAGACCCAAGTCCCTTTTCTGCTGATTGGAGGAGTCAGCTTAGTGAAAGACAGAGTTCAAAGTGTACTTTTTCCACTGACCAACTTTTGTGGGTGTCGGCAAATCATTTCTCTGCTGCCATGATAAGGTTTTCCATTATTTGCCATAGAACACATTAATCATCTTTTAAGATTTGATTTCATTTTTGGAAACAGCAGAAAACATTGAGAGCTAAGTTGAGTGAATGAAGTTGATCAAGTGGAGTAATGAATGTGAGTGCATTTGTGTATGTGTGAGAGTGTGTTTGTGTGAGTGTGTGCATGTATCAGAGAGAGAGAGAGAGAGAGAGAGAGAGAGAGAGAGAGAGAGAGAGAGAGAAAGAGAGAGAGAGAGAGAGATTTTCCCAATTGACCAAAAAGCAATGAAACTGGTTGTGGTGGGTTGAATGGTGCCCCCTCCCAAAAAGATCTCTCTATGTCCTAATCTGAGGAACCCACAAATATGACCTTATTTAGAAAAAGGGTCGTTACAGAGGTAATTAAGTGAGGATATCAAAATTAAATCTTGGATTATCTAGGTGGGCTTTGAATCCAATGACAAGCGTCTTTTAAGATAGAGGCAGAGGGAGATTTGAGAGAGCAGAAAGGAGAAGGCCCCTGAAGATGGAGGCAGAGATTGGAGTCATTCAGCCATGAGCTAAGGAATGCCTAGAGATAGCAGAAGCTGGAGCAGGCAACAAAGGGTTCTCTCTTAGAGCCTCAGAGGGAGCACGACCCTGCTGACACCTGGATGTCAGATTTCTGGCCTACAGAACTAAGATAATAAATTTCTTTTGTTTTAAGCCGCCATGTTCATGGTAATTTGTTGCAGCAGCTCCAGAAAGTTAATATGCTGGTGTTCTTTTTTGGCTTGAAAGCCTGGTGTTAAGACAATTCCCAAAGAGAAAGGAATTTCAGAACGAATTTGAGCAGTGACAGTATTATTGAAATAAGTGTCTATTCCCCTCCAAAGTCTACTTACATTAATTTCTCCTGAACTGTATCAATCAGGGTCCAACTAGGGAAACAGAAACCACTTTGGGTATTTATAGAAAGGGAATTTATTAAAGGAATTTGTTACAGTGCTGACAGAGAGGCTAAGAAGTCAAAAGGAGACAGAGAGGTAATTAGTGGCAGCAGGAAGCTATGACCTTCCCTAGGGAAGAGGCGGTGGGCAGAAATCAGGGTCACCTACGAGCAGCTGGAACCGTGGTGGGCTTGTGTGGTGTGAGATGCCACCTGAAGTAGAGATGGAGGGAAGAAATACCCCAGCTTCTCCCTCCTCTGCCCTCCTATCTCTTTTAGTCCCTCTCGTTGGCTGAAATGAGATCTAGAGACTCACTGGGGCTTAGTTAAGTGAGGGAGTGGGCGAATGGGATGTGGAAGGGCTGAGAGCTCCAGGCAGAGGGAATGGTACGTGTAAACCATTCTACTCAAGTAGAAAATTGAGCATGGCTCTTGGCCCAAACCCTCGCCAGTAACAACACACCAAAAGTTGCCCAAATGAAATATTCCTCGGGCATGAAGTTACTCAAATCCTACGGGGTCAGTTACTCCCTGCAATTGCACCCCTGGTTGCTGAGAGACACCATAGTACAAAACCATGGACGTGGAATAGTAAAAAAGAATGAAAAGCAAGTCAACAGTTTATGGAGAACATTGTGTACAAATGACAGCTTAGAGTAAACATCTTAATGAACACAGATGTAAGCAATTCTGGCACACTTGTAAGATGAGATGAGCCTCTTACCAAATTTAATGATTTCAAATGACTAAAACACTCCCCAGTCATCACTCAAATGAAACAGCTCCAGGGTAGTCAGTGGTGGCTGTGATTTTCAGGTGTCCTTTTCATAACAGGACCAGTTTTTATTGGGTTAATGGAGATAGGAACCCCAACAACTCAACATGGAGTTGGTTGAGTAGAAACACAGCAGAACCCACCAGAGTCATATGTCTTTGCCCGGAAAAGGAATCCTCTTCCATACAAACACAGGATGTGAACTTGACCACTCTGAACTGAGACATTTACTCAAGAATACGACAGGACAAAAAGAAGGGGAGAGGGAAGCAGATTCATATATTTATTTCCAAGCTGAGCCCTGCTGCCTTAAAATACATCGTATTTCTTAACTTGTGAAGACATTTCCTCTACACTTTGAAAATTGAAATGTAGATGGTTAGCACTAGAAGATCATTTTTGTTTGCTTCCATTTTTAAAAAAATCTGGTAAAATTGGTATACAAGACATTATATGAGTATACATACATTTCAGATATGCAACATCTATCCTCTGTGGCTGAAGCATCACTCCCTATGGAGAAAGGAGAATTTTGGAAGCCAACCTTCACACTGTATGACAGGACCCTCCTCTGTCACAGACCAGAGACCCAATGACTCCAGGAGCCTAGAACATCTTTTGTTCTCCCTGACTTCTCTTTGTACAGTTCTTCCTCTTCATCAGTGCCCATTCCAGGTACTCCAAATCCCAATGCTGTCTGGGACTCTTCGTCAGTCACACTATGGGGATGCTGGAACAGACATTGGTCCTTCCTTCCTCCTTTTATGTATTCATCTGACAGATATTTGGGAGTCAGGGACTGCGCTAGGCAGTGGGACTAGAACAGTGAACCAAACATCATGGTGTTTGCCCATGAAAAGTATTGTCTCAATGGCATCCTCTTGTCCACTTAATGGCATCCTCTTGTCCACTCATGCTTTAGTATTTGTTGAATGACCATTCAATACCAGGAGCTTTTCTAGAACTTCAGGAGATAGCAGAGTACAAGACAGGCAAGATCTCTGCTTTCATGGAGGTCACATTCTAATGAGGAAACAGTATTAAACCAATAAACCAGCCAATGAGTATACATTATGTTGAGTAGGGGGAACTGCTTACAAAGAAAAAGCTGTGTGAACCAATGGAGGGTGAAAGAGGTTCCATTTTAGATGGGGTAGGCAGGGAAGGCCTTGCTGAAGATGAGACACCTGAGGAAAGATACTAGTGAAGTGATAGGTGAGCCATTGCTGAGTGAAGATGAGTAATGGGTTATTATTCCTCCGAAGGGAGAACTTGACAAAGAAGTCATGTGTGTCATCTCAGACCCTATGGCGTCTGAGTGGGGAGGGGCCTATCTGTGAGGGGAGGGTCTTCCCGGTGTCCCTCAGTCTGCCCTCCTTGCCTCTCAAAATTGTGTCTGAAGTTGCCCAATGTCCTCTTTGGCTGGAGATAGCATAGCCGGGGGACAGTGGAGAGCCAGCTGGAATAGTCAAAGTCAGAGTGACAGAAAGGAGACTCACCACATGAGATTGCATCCCTTCTGCCTCCTGGGAGTTCTTCATCCGTTTAGGAGAGGGGAGCATCATTTCCAGAACTGCTTGGTCAGAAGCTAATTATCCCTGGGGCCATGAGTTTGAGCAGTGGGATTCCTGTCACTTGGCATTGAGAAATGGGTCAGCAGCCAGGACAGACTGTGCCACCCTCACATATACATCAGGGCTGGCCATTCGCCTTTGGTATAGAGACACTTCCCAACTGAACACACCCACGCTTGGCATCTTATTAAAATAGGAAATGTGGACACTTAATCTCCTAGACAAGGGAATGGCGATCTGGCCTTACTGCTCTCCCAGAAGGCATGGCCCCTCTCCAAACCCAGTGGGCAACTCTAAGTCCGTGACTTTCTCAGTCTCAGCACTCAACAGCACTGGAAGCTGCCTCCTTGTATCTCCCCTCTTTGCATCCAGGACATGTAACTCTTCCTGCTGCTCCTACCTTCCTGCTCATTCTTCCCCCAAGCTCACGGCATCGTACATTGAAAAGCTCTGGGGTTGTGTGGTTGATGCTCCCATATGGAGACATGAGACCCAGAGGCGCTTGGTTGATTTATCTAATGCCCAGCATTGGTTCAGGGTCGAGCGAGGCCTCCGGCTCTTCCCTCTGCTCAGTGTCATCTCCATCCTCTCTCTATTCTGCCCTTTGTGTTCTCCATCACTGGATTTGGTCTCCACTTGCAGCGTCTTAAGTGTGGCTAAAGTTCCATCCTCAGCCTGCTCTCACTCAGCCGGGGCCTCCCTGTTCCGCGGAGAACTTGGTAGTTTGACTTGACTCTCCAGCCTGTGGAAGGCCAGAGTCCTGCCCATGATTTCTGTGAATTCTTAGCCTTGGTTGTCAGGGTCCCTTTGTCCTGGGCCCCTGCTCTGAGCGCAGTCTCTGTTTCACCCATTGTGGGCCTGACGTGGAAGTCTCCTTTGTTGGCTTACACACACACAGACACACACACACGCACACACACACACACACACACACACATACACACACACGCACACACATACGGCTCATAGCTAGCAGAGCCTTCTTCATCTGTCTGTCTTGGTCCTTCCTTCTCTGCCCCTATTTCTGTCGCCCACTTTCACCCCTCCCTACCCACCTGTGGCAAAACATATCCTGCTTCTCTGCCACAAGGCATGTAGCCAAACTTTGGAGTCTCACACTCACAGTGTTTTTCTAAGCCAACCCATTGCTCTCCTTGCTTCATAAATAGGTCTTCATCTACTCACACAAACCCCGTCTTAATCCCAGTCTGTCTGTGTTTCAGAAGCAAGTTTCTACGTGGCTCCTGATCACATCCACTCAGATGATCCACAGACAACCCGGGGTGGACCCACTGTTCTCCCTCAGAATCTCTCCTCCTTCTCCTTCTCATCCTGCTATGAACTCTCCCTAGTCAACAGTGCTGTTTATCACAAATTCCCCCACATTTAGGGTCAGGAGAGAGCGGAGGGTTGGTAATGGGCTTTCAAGTCAAATGATCCAACTTTGAATCCTGAATCTGCCACTGCCTGTGCAACTGAAGGCAAGTTACCTAACCTCTCTGAGCCTTAGACGCTCCCTCAGTGTGTTGGGAATAGTAACACCTCCATGTTTCCAGTATTAAGTAAGGTAAACTTATATAAAGTGCCTTGCACAAATAAGCTTTAGAAAAGTGTTAGCTACTATTCTTGCTGTCGTTCCTACTTGGCAGCTTTGCTCGTTCCACATCCTCCATGCAGAATGGCCCTCTCCTCATATCTGTGTTAAGATCCCACCCATCCACCGTGGCCCACATCTAGTGATTGTGGCTCAGGGAAGCTGGTCCTGGGAAGCCTTGCTAGTTAGACGAAATCACTCACTCTTCTGTGCATTTATATCCCTCCGGGTTATTCATTCCTGGTAAGCAGTGAATTTATGGGAAGGAGTCACTGCTAATAGTCTCTTGGGTCTAGAAAGACCTTAAGATCTGTAACACCTTTTACTGAGTTCCTCTCAGTTTTTATCAACTGATCAAGACCAAATATTTTTCTTTACAATAGCAATGATATAATTGCTTGCATTTCTTTAGTTATTTATCTGTTGTTTAAATGCCAGCTCTTTGGGGGCAGGGCTTAAGCCCCAGGAGTCTTTGGAGCCTGATTCCTTCACCCAGGGTGTGCCACATTCAAGGAGCTCAATAGATATGTGCTGAAAATGCTTAATAACTGGTGGTTGCCAGAGAGGAGGGGCATGGGGGTTGGGTGAAAAAAGTGAAGGGGCATAAGAGGTACAAACTTCCAGTTATGAAATAAATAAGTCATGGGAATATATTGTACAGCATAGGGAATATGGTCAATAATATTATAATAATTTTGTATGGTGTCAGATGGTTACTAGACTTACTGTGGTGATCACATCCCAAGGTATATTATTATTGAGTCATTATGTTATACACTTGAAACTAGTATAATATTGTATGTCAATTATACTGTAATATAAATAAATAAATAAATAAATAAATAAATAAATAAAATAGAAAGTACTCAGTAGATGTTTATTGCATCAACCAATGAACTATGAGAAGAGGAAGTCAATAAGCGGCAGTTACTAACTCCTGTTAAGCAGTGAAAAGCCCAAATGTCTTTTTCACCATGTTTAGCAGACCTGGAGAATCACCGCTCAGAGGATGCTTCTAGAAAAGCCTGGATGTCCAGTGGCCAGGGGTGTGCTTTGTTGACAGTCTCCAGCTGTTCGCCCCTCTGCCTCCTTCTCAGCTTGCAAGCAGAGGTCACTCTTCTCTCAGGGAACCTCTGGACTGTGACTGAGCAGAGGGGGTGGTACAAGCGTCAGCCATTTCCACCCAATGTGGGACTCCTCTGACATGCATTCTCTGCTTCGGAGCCCCCACGGGGCTGACTGAACTCTGTGGGGTCTGCGTTGCAGACGGATGGCTCCCCTGCCCTGGCCTGCTTCTCCCCTTTTTCTTTTACAGGTGTTATTCTCTAATAAGCCTCTGCTTCCAACACAGCCTCTTCTTCCCAAAGATTCCAAACAGCACAACACTGCAAACCAGTGTCCCGGGAGAGCCTGGAAAGAGCCAGAAGGAAAATTGACCTCATTCTCCAGGAGCTGTGTGCATTTATGGCAGGTGAAGAAATACAAAATCTTGAGTTGATCTGACAGCACCAATTTCAGCCAGACCCTGGCCATTAGAAGCTGTTTCCAGTGGCCTGCCCATATACCAGAAAGGACACTGGTTTTTATGGGGAAATTCAGCTGTAATCATATGGTCCAAGATATTATAGTAAAATCGATCAGAGGGAATGCCATTCTTGTGGCAAATTTTCTGATTTCCCAATTGAGTCTAAAAACAAGACATTATTGATGAATCCTATTATTCCTTTCAGAGGATAAAAGATAAAAATAAATAGTGCTGTCTTGGACTGTACACCCCAAGGAACTGCTGTAGCTCATACTGGAATGGGGAGGCGTGTGGAGAGTGGCTGGGGGCAGTTTTTCCAGCTGGCCCTTTTTTTTGGTCCAGAGGCTCCAGGATTATCTGTGATCTCCAAGGGTGACTATGTCTTTTCCTCTCTCTGTCCTTGTCACCCTTCAGCAACTCTCTCTTGGCTCCTGGGGATTCTTGCCTCAAGTCAAGCCTCTTTTGCATCAAGGGGAAATTCATAGAGTGCTTTCATTCTGCCATTTGTTCTTTTGCACTCAGCTCGTGCCTCCTGGGATATTTAGACATTTTGTAATCACATGGGCCCCGAAAATCATTGAGACCCACCACCTAAGAGCTTGAAGAATGGTCATATTTAACATTGCTTTTGAACAATAGTTCCACATCAAAGATAATGCCTTCACTGACAGACATGTGGATGATTTCTGTGTCGTGGTTATTATGAATAATGCTGCAATGAGCATGGGAGTGCAGATATCTTTGGGAACCTGATTTCATTTCCTTTGGATACGTACCCAGTAGTGGGACTGTTGGATCGTATGGTAGTTCTATTTTTAAGTTTTTGAGGAACCTCCAAACTGTTTCCCATAGTGGCTGCATCAATTTCCATTCCCACCAACAGTGCACGAGGGAAAAAACGAAAGATATGCTTTTAAATGCTTTAAGGCAAGGTGGAGGAAGGAACGGCAGGACTTTGTTTTCTAGAATCTGGTGGAAGGCATTGATGTTTTTGTTTGTTTGTTTGTTTTTTCAACACATCCCTAACCCTCACCCCACCCCCTCCAGCAGGATTATGGTGGAGTAGGATGGTTCTGTCCCCTGCAGCCTTTGACACTTTGACGTTGGCTGCCTGATCTTGGGCAGGACACTTAACCTGTCCGTGCCTCAGTTTCTTTCCCTGAAAACTCCTTCTATCCAGGGTTATCATGAGGCTGGAATTGAGATGATAGGGGTAAAAAGGCCTTGTTAACTGTGAAACTGCTGTGTAAATGTCAGAGCTTATTCTCCCCTTACAAGTTAGTTTACTTCTCTTGCCATGAGAAGGAAATAGCCTTGAGACAGAAATATTACCAGAACTTTTTTTTTAAACTGAGGGTAAGCCTTTGTCTGACGAGAGCTAAGACGGCTTACTGAGGACAAACGTGGGATTTACAACGGCCTCTTCCTGAAATGACTGCTTCTGTGGGTCAGCAAAATTTGGGCCAGTGGAGAGACCCCCTTGCCCTCCCCTAAATGATGGCTCACTTGCTCTCCTACCAAATTAGGAGGCTTCAGGAGCCACATAAATTCTAAATGTCATCCCAACAATTGAGAAAAGGAGTCATGAGGTTTGTTTAAGGGATGGAAATTTATCTCAGCACAGTGTTAGTCTGGCCTTGCCCTGGTGTGAGCGGAGTTGGGGGTGTGTGTCCTGCTGTTACCACCATCTTGCCCCCAGTTGGGCTCCTGAGATTCTGCCCAGTTGCCAGGGGGCTACTAATCCAAGCATGCAGGATGTCCACCTGCATTTGCTGCATGAGCAGGGCAGGCTGAGGGCATCAGGAATCCACAGCTGGACCACATCTGCTTTGTTCACCACTGCATTCCGAGAGTCTAGCACAGTGCCTGGCTCTGTGGAGTGACTCAATAATATTTGTTGAACAATTAAACTAATTTTTCTAGCCTCCAGATAAATGCACAGATTCTGTCTCTTGGGCTGTGGATATATCCATTTCTATATCCATATCCATGTCTATAGCCATATCTATATCTACAGTGATTTGTGTCTCTCGGCGAACAGGTAGAGACCCACTAGCTAACCACCAATTAACTAACTTGAACTGCTTATAAAGAATTTTCACATTCTCCAACTGATTTCATCCTTCCAGCAACCCAGGGTGATGTGCATTGTCCTGTCTCATTTGCAGAAGAGGAAATCAAGGCCCCGAAAAGATGAGACCTGCCCAGGTCTCCCTGATGATAAATGATGAAACTGGGATTCAGTCAGGCCCCCCAATAGTACAGTCCATGATCCCCTCACTACACCAGTGTTTCTTAGTACTGGATTCTGAAAAGCTCAGGAAAGGGAGGCATGGAGTGCTCTGAAAATAAATTTTGGTTACTTTTGTTCAGAGCAACACTTGTTATAAGATATAGGTGGAGTGAAGAGGGGGTGACCCAGAGCCAGGCCTGTAGGTAGCCGTAGAAGCCTTAGTCCGTTTTCTGATTTCAGGTTCACTGTCAGAAATTCCGCCCTTGGTGTTTAGTTTATTTCTGACAGTTCTGTTCAAACACAAATGTCCCTGGGAAGGGCTGTCCAATGAATAAACAGCCATTGGAAATAAATGTGGATGCATTTCAGATACTTCCCTCAGCACATAATTTGATGTGGGTTGGGTTGAGCAGAGGGCATAAAATCACAGAATAACTCAGATGCTGTAAAATGGAAAAATTATAAGCCCCAAATATATTTAATTTAACCTTGATTAAAATTAAGTTGAGACCAGAGGGCACAGAAGCAGGAATCTTGAGAGAATATATGCCCTTTGAGGATGCAAAGCATTCAATTAACCATTGTTTATGGATAAGAGCTTAGAGGACATTTACAGACCCACCACTCTAAATTTAAGTTAAATCTATACTCATCGTGTAACTTGTTCTCCTAAAGTAGAATTTCTAAGTCTGTTTGCTAAGAAGAGCAAAGCGACTTCCCCCAAAATTATTATGTTGACTTGGAAATGGGAGGCTGTGAAAGTTTGTTATTTAGAAAACTGTCCTCGTCTTAGGGATTAGACTTTACTCAGACCCACAGTCTGTGACTCACAGATGTATTTCTAATCAACTCAACCCAACTAAAAGATTGGGTTTCTAGAACAAGGAACATAGCTAAAGGCATTCTGTCTTATAACTATAAAGTGATATATTAGTCAGGGCTCTCCAGAGAAACAGAACAAATGATTATGTATATATATGAATTTATCATAGAAATTAGCTGACAGTGATGGAGGCTGAAAAGTCCCATAATCTGCCTTCTGTAAACTGGAGACCCAGGAAAACCGGTAGTGTAATTCAGCTTAGCCCAAAGACCTAAGAATCAGGGAGGTAGGGGGCTGTGTGACGTGTAAATCCTGGTTTGAGTCTCAAAGCCTGAGAAACAGGAATGCCAGTGTCTGAGGGCCGAGGATGGATGCCCTAGCTCAAACAGAGAGGAAATTCACCCTTCCCTGGGTTGTTCCAGTTGGGTGGTGTGTTCATCACTAAACTAGTCACTGTGGCTGGGAGAATGGAATGTTCTGGAATGCGTTAGTCTAGATGACATGGGTAATGGGAGATGGAAGCATTCATCAAGTGAGCCACATGGATTGAATGTCGAGAAGGAGTCATTCCCTCCAAAGCAAAATTATGTCCTGCTGTGATGAGAAGGGACAACTGAGGCTGGGTGACAAATATGTCACAGGTATCCACTACACTGATGGTGGTAAGTTGGGGGCAAAGGTCACCAGAAACCATGGCCAGGGTGTTGAGGGCCTTTCAGCTGATTTAGGAAACTGCAGGAGATAGCCAGAGGCAGCCTTGCGAGAATACGATTGAAAATCAAGAGGCTGAGCTGGGGCAAGTGCAGAGCGAGTTCCAGCCTTGTGATACCCACTGAGTTTATGAAGAAAGGAAATGGTGAGAAGCCACAAGTGGCATCTACATTTGACTAGCAGCCAACCACAAGAGTGGCATATTGGAGTGATGTGGTCAAAAAGGGATTGGCGAATTAATTCTCTGATAAAAAATATGGACAAGACTGTTTTTGTTATGTATGTATGTATGTATGTATGTATGTATGTATGTATGTATTTACTTTTACCCCAGGGAATCCAATTTGTAGCCACTCAAACCAAATTCCTTTGAGGTTTGGACGAATAGTTTTTCTTCCATTGTTACAGCAAGCATCAAACCCAGAACTGCTAGATGTTAGTGAAGGCTTTCCAAAGCTTATAGTTCTGGTGGGAAGAGCAGTTGGGGGGTGAGATACAGTTTGGTTGGAAACTTAGGAAAGGGAATTAGAAGTATGATGAGGTCTCTAAGATTCTTATGAAATTTACAGTGTGGTTTAGTGTTAGAGAATTATGTTTGCTCTAAGAAATAGATCCCCAGTTGCAGTGCTCCTAGATTCACCCCCTTCTGTAAGATTTCTGTTCTTCCTTGCTGATTGCACCTGAGAAATAATTTCTCTTTAATGTCTGTATGTCCAAAATGTCATTCATTCATTCATTCATTCATTCATTCAGTCAGTCAGTCAGTCAGTCAGTCAGTCAGTCAGTCAGTCAGTCAGTCAGTCATTCCCTCATTTATTCAATCAACCAACATTACATTAAGGGCTTACTGAGAAAGAATCGATGTTCCATCTAGGATATAAAGATTTCCCATCTACCTGCCCCACCCAATTTCCTCTTTAGCATCCCCACTAGTCATCTCGCTGCCAGCTCAGGTGCACATGGACACCTTCAGGACATTTCAGAGTCAAAATCTCCAATACCAAACTTTTGATACCTCTCTCCCAGCCAAATCCTCTCCTCTTCTAGGTTTTTTTTTTTTCTCAAGAAATGATGCTTCCACCCACCCACTGGCTTAAGCTAAAACATGGGAGCCATTCTTGACATTTCATTCCACTTCAAGGCTAAATCCATCCCAGAGCCTAGTAGATTCCCAATCAATATTGGCTACATGAAATGACAGGTGGTTGAATGACAGGGGGAATGAATGAACAATGCTTTGAACTGCCTACACCTGTCACTGCAGCCTGTACCATTTCGTCCCCTATGGGGATGAATGTGTGCTCATGTCATGGGGACAGCTTGAGTAAGTGTACATCTGAACAAGGATTCTTACATTTTGAAAAACTGTTGCTATTTCCTGGAAACAGATTGTGTTTCTCTGATTGTCTATTAAGTTTCTTTTTTGTTTTTAACAGTTGAAGATCTTGGAACCAAACCAAAGTAATTTGCATTTCCATTTTTATATCTTGATTTATAAACTACACCTTATAATTTACAAGCATTCACTTAGTGTTTCTAAAAGAGCCGAAACAAAAACCAACCCTGCCAGCTATGCTACCCAAGTCTTCTTATGCACCCTCTCTAGCACGAACTTTCTCATTTTTTCAGATTGGAGAGGATGGACTGGAGTTAGTCCTAGCTTGGGGAGGGTAAGCATAGTAATAATGATGATATGTCACATTTATACAGGGAAGAGAGAAGGTCTCCTTACTCCCACTTTATAAATGAGAAAATAGAGGCTGGAGATGGGAGTGATATGACCAAGAAGGTTTGCTAATGAGTGGTGGAGCCAGGCCTAGAATCTGTATCTCTGGAATTCCTCACATCAAGGGTCTTTCCAGGACACCAGACCATGGTGGATACCACTATCTCCCGTTTTACAGGTGAGGAAATCGAGGCTTAAAGAGGTCATGACTTGCTGGTGATTACAGTTAGTAAATGGTAGGCTGGGATGCTAACCCAAACCTCTCTGGTCCTGGAGACAGAGTTTACCTTCCCCACTCTTCTTCCTCACTCCACTCCAACAAGGCTGAGAACCAGACTTTCTTTTCCTGGGTCAGCAGGAAGGTACTGCATTAGAGAAGCCTAACTCCCTCCTCTCCATATGCCCAGGCCTCTTAAGGCAGGAATATTACAGACATGCAGGACACACATCCATGATTGTGGGTCCATGCGCTTGTAGCCCTCTCCAGACCATGCTCAGCTCCAGGTCTGGGCCTTGCTGAGTAAATCTTTTGTGGAATGCATGCCGACACAGCAGTGAGGGCTAGACACAGCAGCCAGTTCCAGAGTGGGATCCTCTTGGCTGTGTCCTGGGGAACTTGGGCAAGAGAAAAACATCTCTGAGCTCAATTTTCCCGTCTATAAAATGGGAAGACTCACTTCTCAGGGAGAGATGTGAGAATTAAATGATAAATGTAGACTGGTTCACATAGGTGCTAGGTGTTGGGTAAATGCTTCCTGCAATGAATGTCCAACTCCCTCCAAGAGGTTAACTGCAACAAACTCACTTTAAATTCCCGAACTCCTTTTGGTCAGTCTGTGACTCCCAGGTAGCCATGTGGAGTTACTTCTTCAGGGCTGTCTGCCCACCTAGACTTCAAGGTCCCTGAAGATAAGGCCTGTCCCTTTTTCCTCTCCTACAGTGTCCAGCCTGGTACATGCTCAGAATGGTTGCTGACGAAGCGATAGTAATGATTCCTATCGTTATAACCTTGAGCATCACTACTGCCTTCTCTGGGTTTATCTTAACATATTAAATGGTTTGCCTTGGCTAGTAGCCTAATGACAGTTCCCTGGATTCTCCACTCTGAGCAGTTTGGGCGGGCTACGAGCCATCATTTTGGTTCTGCTCTGGTCCTTTTCTTTGATTTCCCCACCTTACACTACCTTGTGGTAAGGTTCAAGCTCAGCGCAGCAAGTGTGCAGAGTGGAAGAGGAGCTCACTAGGGCCTGGTTACCAATCACCATGCCAGGCTCCAGTCCACATCTCTGCCCAGCCATTTACTCCTGGACCAGTTACTGCTGGTGCTTTCTGTGCCTCAGTTTCCTCATCAGTAAATTGGGGGTATTAATAGGACCTGCCTCAAAGGGTTAGGAGAAGATTAAACATAGAATACCTAGAAAGTATCGCACTCCCAATCTCTATTAACAAAGCACCCCTGTCTTGAATTGGGGTGGGTGGGGTGCCAGAGAGCATGCTAGGGAGGGGAAACTGGTGGGTTTGTTAGCTCTGTAGCAAGCAGTAGGCAGGCCCGAGAGTAGCAGGGGTGCACACCACTGTAGCAGCGGCTATTTCCTAATTCCTTCAGCGGGGAAAGGTGGCTGGCTTCAGGAACTCCGGGGGACTTTGGCACTGGGAGCCACACCCCACCGCCACACCTCAAAAGACAAAGAATGCCATCCTCACTCAACTCAATGGTAGCATTCGTTTCATTTCTTCTTTTTAAAAATGAAGGGAAGCTGCTCAAAATTCTGCACTCTTTAAAGCACCCAGGACAGTCTCCCTTCACAGTCATCATGTCCGTTACCCCGACACTACTTTTTTGTTGCCTCACGTTTTGACCGGGCTTAAGGAGCCCAGTGTCTCCCAAATTATTTCAGGCGGTGAAGGGACTGCAGGCATCTTATCTCCAACCGCTCAGCCGGGCCCCCAGGGAATCTCCGTCCAGACCGGCCCCTCCCCCAAGGTCACCCAACTTTTTCTTGTCCCCGCAGCTCCGGGGGAGGGTCCCGAAGGGTCCGAGACGGGGTGGCGGCCGCTGGGCGCGGCGGGGGCGGGGCGCGGCCCCCTCTCCCGCGGGGAGGGCATCCTCCCCGCATTCTTCATTGGCCAGAGCGGGCTGCGGGCGCGAGTGCTGATGTCAGGCGGGCGCGAGTGCGGCGGGCGCAGCGGCGGCGGCCGCCCAACAGCCCGGGCTCGGGTGGGGGGGCGCCGAGTGGGGGTGGCGGCCAGCATGCTGCTCGGCTGCGGCTCGGCCTCCCACACCCGCGGCGCCCTTGTCCTCGCCAGCAGCGGCCGCCGAGCAGCGAGCGGCACCCGCGTCTGCAGCGGCGCCGGGTCCGAGCGCGCGGCTCAGCGGCGGGGGTCGGGGCCGGGGCGGGGACCGGGGACCGGGGACCCGGCATGGCGCTGCGGAGGGGCAGCGACGGCGGGGCTTGCGGGCTGCTGCTGCTGCTGCTGCTGGGCGCCGCGTGCCTGGTCCCGCCGAGCGCGCAGGTGAGGCGGCTGGCGCGCTGCCCCGCCACTTGCAGCTGTACCAAGGAGTCCATCATCTGCGTGGGCTCTTCCTGGGTGCCCAGGGTCGTGCCGGGCGACATCAGCTCCCTGTGAGTGAGTGGGACCCCTCCAACCCCCTCCCCGCCCCACCCTGAGCCCGCCGCTGCCAGGGAGTTGCCGCTGGCGCTGGGACAGCGCGACCTGACCCCACTCCCCAGCCGCTTTCTTTACGTTTGGGTGGGGGCGCGCTGTGGGACGGGGGTGGAGTCTCGGGCGCTGGGGAGGATGGAGGGAACCCGAGATGCAGAGTCTGGGAACCCGGACGAGTCCCTGTGGCAGTGTTTCTTCACGTGTGGCCCGCGGGCCACCTGCATCAGACCCACCTGGAGGGGCTTGTGCCAATGCAGATTCTGGGGCCCGCGTTGAATGATGCAGGGGCTCTGGAGGGGAGCCTTGGAGCCTGCATTTGGCGTCCCCAGGAGATTCTGGGGTGCATTAAAGTTTGAGAGGATATGTGTATGTTCGGCGGGGCGGGTGGTGGTGTAGGGGCACGTATGTGCAGTGAGCATGAGTGGAGTGGGAACACCTGCGAAGGGCTGAGGCCTCGCTGTCCCACCTCGGGGCTGGGGCTGTGGTGTACACCTTGGCCTCCTCCCAACCTCTTCACAGCAGGTCGAGAGGAACCTGGGTAAAGGCAGACAGTCTCTGGAAGTGTGTGTGTGGGGTTCCCCATGTGGCCTGGAAGAGGGGAGCACAGAGGGCTTCGCAGAGCTTTGGGGCATGTGGGGCACCCGCCCCGTGGTGGTCTGGTGCTGGAAGTCAGGCTGACTTCTTTCTCTGAGTTTACAAGGGCTTCTTGCCCGCCCCCACCTTCCGCCCCGAACATATATTGGCTGCTTTTTCAGCACTGGAGGAACTGATGGGAAAGGCTCCACATCATTTATCCACCTGCTAAGAGATGCTTTCAATCTGCCTGCACACAGCCACGCAAGCCACATGACCAGTTCTCATAAGGGCTGTGGAAGGGGCTGCTGGGCTATATCGTCACTGCTGGGAAATGTTTCCTGCTGAAATGACTCCCTTGTTCCAGGCCAAGGTGCTGGGGATGCCTACTCAATCGCAGAGGCAGGGAATTCCCAGGTGAAGCTGCTATGCTCAGGGCACTCACTTCCTCTTATATTACATTCCCCTGCCTCCCACCCCAGGCAAGGCACAGGGCCCTGGGCCCAGGGGTGAAGGGCTTCCTGTTTACATTTCTAGAAAGTTAGGAGTCCGGTTGGCAGGCAAAGAGGGCATTTTTGGTTCTTAATATTGCTAAGTCGGGGGACATGGAGGATTCCAGAAATTAAAATTCTCCTTGTTAAATCCTTTAGACCAGCAGCTGCTTAATTGATCTGCATGCTAACTGAAGGAATTTTGAAATAATGTGTTGAGGTCCTGCTGCGGCCAGAAACGATGCGAGACCTGGTGCAAAAATAGAGCCAAGCCTCTTGCCCCTACATTGACCGTTAAATCTGGCAGATGGCATTGCTTCCCACTGCACATTCACGCTCAGGTGTCTCTGAGTTTTCCCCCAAGGCTTTCACGGTGCATTTCATCAGAAGTGCTCTGAGTGTCTTTCAGAGGTGGGCTCCCAAGGGGAATGCTTAATCCCACCCCAGAAGTTTTGTTGGCCAACATTAACTCTGTGTCTACACAAACAAAATCATGGGCAGAGGTGAAGTAACTATCCATTTGCAGCCAGGGGCTCCTGTAGTTAAGAAGAGGAAGCAGGGGGATTGAGTTGAACTGGCTGAGATAACGTCTGTGGAAGGAGCTAGACTGATGGTAACGGTTTCTGTTACTCAGACTAGCTTTCATATTGATTCAATTCATCGGAACATGGCTTGACTCTTCTCGCTCCTGCCCCTGAGAAGCCCCTGGCCCACTGTCTTAAGCCTCCTTTCTGAGTGAAGGAGTTTGAAGTACAGGTGGAAGATAAGGCCAATTGCTCATCCTGCCCAGCATTTCTTAAAGAAACCTAGGCCTCCTTTTGTTGCTCTCTTGCCTGTAGGAGCCTGGTAAATGGAACATTCTCAGAAATCAAGGACCGAATGTTTTCCCATCTGCCGTCCTTGCAGCTGCTGTGAGTATGGGAAGTTCTCTCTGAAAATGGGGGTCCTGGAGGTGCAGTCCCGGGAGGAGTGACCCCTGCCTTCTTGGTGTCAGTTCTTCCTAAAATATCCAAACTCCATGACAAACCATGGCTGGCTCTGAGTGTGAACTTGGTTGTGTCCCCCACCAAGCTGAGTCCCAAGGCTCTTTGCTCACTGTCCTTTCCTTCATTTGGCACATGTTTTCCTCGGAGACTTTATTATAGATCCCAACGCCCCTATCTCGCAACTGGGGACATGATCACATTGATTTTTAACCAGAACTTTACCTAAATGAACTGTTTTCCCCACTTAAAAAAAATCTGCAGTTTAAACTCTTAATGTTACTCTGGAAATAGGAGTATTTCTAGTTGACTGAGTACATATGCTTAGGGAGCATACTATGCATTTATATATAAAATTGTATTTACTCACCCTGTTATACATACAAGGAGGGTGTTTTTATTTCCCCATTTGACAGATGAGAAAATTGACGCTGACAGAAGTTAAGTAACTTGCCCAAAATCACAGCCAGACTTCTAACCCACACTCATAACTGCTCTGCCACCCAGCCACTCTTAGCAAGTGTCTATGTCATTACCTGTTGCCCAGGTTAGTTAATGTTTGCTAATGAAAAGAAATGTCCAAAAAGCAGCTTTCAAAAGCAAATCAGTGACAGGGAAAGCCATAAGTACATAGCTCATTCTCTGTATCTGTATTGGTTTCTTAAATGTGAAATGAGATCAAAATTAAAACAAGCAGCATACTACCGATAAATTAATGCTGATATTTTTGTTCTTGACATGTTATGTACTTGCTTACAACATTATACTTAAAATTTTTAAATCTGAAATTTCGTAGCAATTCTAGTTCTATTAAAATATACTTTCCATATGACAAAAATACAAATTTTGGTATTTTACCAAAGAGATTTAATCGGTGACTATATAGGCTATATAAACTTTAACCAAATAGACTTAAGTGGTGACTCATTAAAAACTATGTGGTAACAAAGAATCTTCTGAAGGTTTCTTAATTTTTTTAAATTATTTCTCATGAGAATGTATAATGTAGGAGAAAAGTGTGTGTGTTTGTGTTTATGTATTTGCCTCAGCTGTGTGACTTTGGTCAAATCACTTAACTTCTCTGGGCTCAAATTTCTCTAACAATGAAGTTGGATTTTATCCTTTAGATCTCTAATTCCATGATTGCTCGTGCATCATAAAGCATTCACTGGCTGTTTAGTTGTTCTGAGCATTGGAATGGTTTGAAATAACAGCTCTCAGGTCATATTTACTGAGTCCCACAAAGGAGAAAGGGTGGAGTGATAGGGATAGAAAATCTGGTCAAAGGCGATCCACTAGCCATTGTCCATCACCATCACTGAGTTAGGTTGTGCATCTGATGGGTCATTCTTAGACTGAGAAGAGCCCCTGTTTGCCCCCGGATCTGAACACAGGACAAGAAACAGAAATGGCTGCACTATGGGACTCCAGTTTTACATCTCCACATTGAAATCTGTCCTTTATTTTCAGATTGCTGAATTCTAACTCATTTACAGTCATCCGGGATGATGCTTTTGCTGGACTTTTTCATCTCGAATACCTGTAAGTGTGCTTTATCTATTTGCTGAGCATGTGGTATGTCCATAGAATTGCAATATTGCTTTCCAAACTGAACAGCATCTGTTGGAGAACTCAGGGGTGGAGAAAACCCCATTCTCTTTCCAGCCTGACCTTTTATAGTTTACTTGTGTATAAACATGCTGGGACAGGAGGAGGTTGGGGACAAAGAGGGGGAAAGGAAACAAAGAAGGAAAGATATTCATTTATTCTCTGTTGACATTTAATTTGTCATGTAGTAAGCACAATTGGAAATTGCGTTGGATATTTTTACCTCTCATAACTAGGCATGGATTTGCTGATCAGCCAGAAATAAAGCTGAAGGATTCTGAGGATTACTTATTTTTAAATAAAGTCTCCCTATTTGGGGATACAACTTCATGTTTTTAATTCAGTTGGCCTATACTCCGTTTGCAGTATCTCCTGTAAGCTGCTGACGAGGGTCTAATTTTATTTCTTCTTCTTTTTTAAAAAAACACACATTATTTTTTCCTTTTCAGAAGTGCAGTTTTTTCCCCCCAGCAATGAGCTTTGCCCTCCCTCTGATTTCTGCCATTTCCCCCTTTCATGTCTTTTTCCCCCTTAAGTTCTTTCATCCTTGTCTTTTGTAACTTTATAATAATATTAATCCTGCTATCAGTGGGATTTCCTTACTGAGCATTCAGAGGGATTTTTAAAGCCTTGTCTCTGCTTTCTTATCTGAGGTTAACAGGTAGATAGATGTTTGAATTCTAAACACATCCTGGGTCTAAGAAAGCTCTCTGCTGATTTTGCGTCCTTGGGAAGGATCTCAGTGAAAGAGTTCTTTGTCCAGAGTACATACGTAGTATGTATGCTGTCATGACACTCTGACGGTATCCTTAATCAACATGGAAAGAGTGGTAGGGCTGAAGCCTTGAGTCCAACTAGGTTCTATCAAGGCATATAAGCGAGCGATGAAAGTAACAAATGTAAAACTACTTGTTTGCTTTTAGGTGATTGAGGAGGAGGTTAGCTTAGTTTATACTGAAGTCTATTACTGAATAAATCCCTGATTTTTTTAAAAACAGTCATCAGAGAGTTCTCAGTGCAACAATCAAGAACTCACTAACTAATGGCATCGTGTCCCAAAGCCTTCCTTTGCACCATCTCATCAAACACCCTCTTACATTTGACGAAATATAATGCTGTCAACTAAATTATAGGTCTCTGTGACCCTAGGGCATAGTCGCAGTGCATGTATTTCCCACAGAGACTTTAAAGCATGGCCAGAGTTGTTATTTCAGGGTCCTATGCTCAGGCCCCAGGACATTTTAGTGCAGAGAAAGAAGTTTGGCCTACACCCAGTTTCATCATACTTCCTGTTTACTAGTGGCTTCGAGATCGTGACAGGATCCCTGCCTCGTCACCCGTTTGTTCAGAGATTAGACTGTGTAGGACACGATGAACTCAGAGTTTGCCAGAAGCCAAGCGTAATGCACTTCTCCCTCAGCAGAAACTTTAATATGGAGATAGGAAACAATGGGCTCCCCTCAAGGGATGATGATATTAACAAAAGTATTAGTAGCCAGGCACTATGAAATCTAAGAAGGGTTGGCCATCTGGGAGCATTCCAGGCTTGCAGAGATGTGAACATTTCTTGCCTTGGTAGAGTGCTTTCTTCTTTTTTGTTTCCCGAAATGTTTTCACCAGTGTTGCCGACTCTGAATTTGAAGATTTCCATGCTGCTTCTGGAAAGAGTGCGGAACATACCCCGTGTCCATGCATTCTTGCATGCAAACCCTGCTCACTCTTGGGATCTGGTGTAGCTGACCTCGTCTTCAGAGATGAATTTTTAAAATTCATGAATGTGTTTCGATTTTATTCTGAAAGCACACCAATATCATTTTTTAGAGATGTAAAGCTGAGAAAACTTAGTTTAATTATACTGCTGTTCTCTTTAGGTTCATTGAAGGGAACAAAATAGAAACCATTTCAAGAAATGCCTTTCGTGGCCTCCGTGACCTCACTCACCTGTAAGTTCTTTGACAAGTGTTGTCAGTCCTTGACTACGTAGGGTAAGATTTACTTCCTGGTGTCTCTCTCTTTCTTAACTGTTTTGTCTGTATTGTAACATCCTCGGAAGGAAACTAATTTCCAGGTTGCCCTAGAGGTTCCTATACTGTCAATCAGGCACCAGCCTGTGGTGATTATTCACACACTTAGCTTTATTATCTTTTCCATCCTCCTGGATCAGCATCACATGACTGCATGTCAAAGCCTCTCCTTTGAGAGGTGAGAGGCTTCTATCGAGCGATGGAGGCAGTGGGAAGGAAACTGTCATGTATTGTATGCTTACAGTGTGCCAGGCACAGAGCTGGGTGCTTAGTGAGACTTCTCCTCTTTATCTTTCACGATAGTCTGTGTGTCCCCATTTTATAGATTTGGGAATTGAGGCTTACACGACTCATTGAAGAATGTTGAATGCAGGGTCAGAATTAGAACGAAATGGAATAGAGACATTTTTGTGGTTTCTCTAATTTGAATGCAAATAGCTTTTTCTTTTATGTTGGATTAATCTTCGGCTTAAGCTAAGCTCTCTGGATTCTTTAATAGCTTTCTGGAGAAAAAAAAATTAAACAAATTGATTTGAATTGCCATATCAGAATGAAGCAAGTGCACACACTTAGCAAATTTAGAAAATGGAAAAGATAGGGGCTGTGTTTATAAAAATGTAAAAATAGCCATTGTCTTGGTAAGAGCCATTTATTAGCCAGGAACCAGGTCCCATCTGCATGATAGATATTTTGTGTTTGCGTAAGATAACATGTCTCATCTCCATAGTCAGCTTGTGTATAGTAAAAAGAGAACTAGGGAAATTGCAGGGCTTTGAATAGGGGAGTTGGGCAGGAGCAGTAACACCCTGACTGTGTAACCCTGATACAGCATCTAAAGAGGTAATCATTTACGTCAAACGCTGATATAGGCAAAGGTGTCTGCCACCAGGCTCAGCAAACACTTGATTCTGGAGTTCTACCAAGCAGAAGCTCTACCTGAGTTTAAGCTCATAGAACAAGGAGAGGAGGGAGCAGAGGTGGGAGGTGCAAACCTGTGGATCAGCACCGTCCATCCTGGAGAGCGTCAGCCTCTTGCTCACGCGATTGCTCCACGTTTTCTTTTCTTCTTAGAAACGTTTTGATTTGTATTTTCAAATTCAACCTGGATGCTGAATTCTCACATTCTTGTGGAGGCTAAGACAATGGGCTTGAAGTCACATAGACTTGGGTTCAAATATCAAGGCCATCATTTATTACTATTGCTTACCTTTTTGAGCCTCAGTTTCCTCATCCTTAAAATGAGGAGGTTTTTCGGGCCCCTTAGATTAATGCTTTATTGCAAAGCAGCCAGTCCATCATCTTCCCTTCCTCCACTCATCAAGAAGTCTCAGTTTTCTCCATGGATTATTGAAAAGCCTTGGCAGTTTGGGTGGCCAGACAGGGTCTGCTAAGAAGACAGCTGTGGGTATCTGGAGAAGAACAGCTGTGGCCGGATAAATCCAGTTCCCAGCAGTCAGGAATGAGGGGCTTTGTTTTTAAGCAAAGGCTCTGGACAGATTTGGAACCTAAAGCAAAGCCCATGTGACTGATTGAATTAGCCCAGATGTCAAATTTCATTTGACCGATTGGCTGTGGGCCCCTGGTCTGAAAATGGGTGTGAACATACAGGTATTGTGCATGTATATTTATTTGCATTGTTTGCTCACGTGTGCCCATGGGTGCATGAACTTCTCTACATGTGTGTACATAACTGCATTTGTGTGTGCATGCTTGTGCCTCTGCCCATACAACCATATGTGTATATCACATGTGTATATGTGTAAGAGGCACCTCATTTTCTGTCTGAAATGCAGAGGGAACAAAGGAGTCCCCTGCTTGGGTCCAGACTACATCTCATGCATTAATACACCCATCTCAGCTTATGCTTGTATTCCCATCCTACAGGGGCCCCTCTCCCCAGCTCTCCAGCCTCATTTCCCTAATGTGCTCAGAATACCGGGCTCCCAGTGGCCCCTTTGCATAACCAACTCATCCCATTCCTGGGCTTCTCCTCACATTCTTTCTTTCTCTTGCTCTGGATGCTGTATCTTCTGTCTGTGATCTCTTGAAATCTGCTTTTTCTTCAAATTCCAGATTAAGTTTCATGTCCCCTATGGAGCCATTCCTGATCTGCCCTTCACCTTGCCTGTAGCCCTCCTTGTTGGCTCTAAACACCCAGCACTTTCCTGTAGACTCAGGCTACACTGGTTGGTGCTATCTTGTGAATATTAGTTTTATCTCCCCAGCAGCACTGAAAGCTCCCCAAGTGGAGGGCCCATGAGGATCTTCCATCATCTCTGCTCTTTCCCCAGCATCTAGTACAGGGCTAAGCCAGCAGGATATTCTTTCTCATTTGCTGGTTGACCAGTGGGTTCCTTCCTGAGCTGCATCTTTCATACAGACTCTACTTCTGGGCAAATCAGGTGACTTTTAAAGTGGAATCGTCTAGGCTGGAGATGTATGTAGTAATTAAAGCACTGAATACATTGTTTAAGAATGAATTGATTCATATATAAATGAAATCATATGATATTTGTCTTTCTTTCTCTGACTTAGCATTATAATTCTCCCATTTCCCTCCCCAGTTTTGTAAACTTCTAAGCAAAGAGACCACATTAACTCTCTAACTTTCACCCCTGTGCTTAAGGAAGTCACCTGTATTTGCTTATTTAAGTATCTGATTTTTACCTTTTGTGAACTTTTCCAACACCTACAGGCTCATATTCATATGTAAAGAAACATAGATCAGGTTTCAAAGCATTGAAGGAACAGTGCCAATCTGTAAGTAAAATCTAGGATGTTTGTTTTCCAGCAGCCCTATAAAGCCCAAGGGACAGGTTGCTGTTAAGTAGTTTTAAAAATGAAGGAAGTGTCATGAATTTATGGATAAAATGAAGTGGAAAGTAAGATGTTATGCACCGAGTGTGAGTGGGGGTGGATAGTCTATCTAAATAATTCAGCTTTCTGAAATCTAAATTGAACACTTGGAACAGTTGCTAAACAGTCTGCTTTTAGGGCCTCAACCATTCCATATACTCTGATCACTTTAATGCGATACATTTCAACTAGTTAAAAATTTTTGCACTCTACTTTCCAGGAAAAGTAACCCTCAACCAGAAAAAAAAAATCAAAACAAACATGTCCGTTTTTCATTTCAGAAAGCTATTCTAGAATATGTTCAGTCTGATGACGTATTCAGCCTATTTTTCAACATCTTTAAAAATGTACAGATAAATCGTTTAGGAAAGAAAGGTAAAAAAAAAAAAATACATGAAATGGTATTTCAATCCATTTGTGGTTACCTAGATGGGAAGGGGTCTCCCAATATTCTGTTGGTGTCTTGAAGCAAGAATGGTTAGCTGAGTCTAAGGCAGAACACTCATTTCTTTAATTCCTTTTTCTGGGATGGGTCATTATGATGCTACAACAGACTAATTTCATGTCTATTTTCAAAGAGGTTGATGCTGAATTGCCTACATATTTATCATGTATATGTTTTACTATTGTCCTCATGTGTAAGGGAAAAGAACAAGCACCAGTTTCTTGGCTGACTCAGACTAGAGCAGGATGCCTGGGGGAAATCACAGACTTGATGTACAGCCTTTCAACACCCGGTATCTTTCAACGTCAGCAGCCAGCCCCATGGACATTCATCTTTGCAGGATGATGACAGAGCACTGCAAAATCCTGAGTCATCAAAGAAAGTTGATGATGTTCATTCACGTCTACTTCTGGGAGATGGGAAGTGGACTAGGACATTTTAGAAAGCTCTTCAACACTAACAGCAAAAATGCAAAATGGTTTCTGGTCAACCTTTGTTAACGAGACAACAAAATTGATCACAATCATTCATTCCCTGAACATTGTGGTTCATTGATAATTTATATTATCGTTAGGATTAGAGCTGGGGGTCTTTATGTAAAAGAGTATTTACTGAGTCCTTTTTTAGAATCACAAGTAATAGAGTTCATTTTGATGGACCGTTAGGGAACTTCTTGGGGCAAGACTGTGCATCTTTTATTTTTTTTTAAAATCCTTCTCATTTTAGTGCATAATTCATTCATTCAACAAAGACTTACTAAGTACCTACTATGTTCCAGGCACTGTTTTAGGAGCTGAGGATACGGCTGTGGAGAGACAGACAAAAGTCTATCCTCATGTTTGCATTCCTTACGTGTAGGGAAACTATACAGTCAATAATTAAATAGATAAATAAAATATATAGTATGACAAGTAATGGTCATGCAGTGAAGAACAGAAGAGGGAAAGGAGATGTGTAGAGGGCCGGGAGGTAGTGATAGCTGAGGACAGATGTAAAGGAGGTGTGGGGATATCTGGAGAAGAGTGTTCCAGGCAGATGAACAGCAAGTTCAGAAGCCGTGAAGGGTGACAGAGAAATAACAAAGGGGCCAGTGTGGCTGGATCTTGGGGGTTGAGATGTGGTCCCACAGGTAGGCGGGAATGAGGTAAACTAGACAATGGAGGGTCTTGCATGCCATCAAGGGGACTTTGGCCTTTATTCTGAGAAACATGAGATGCCATCTGAGGTTCCATCAAGAGCTTAATAAATGCTTGTTTTAAAAACAAAACAAAAAACTTACAATGTACTCCAGCATTATAATGTCATCTTTGTATAAGTAAACTCTTTTCTTTATCTCAGTATTGAGCCACGTTGTGCTGAAGTGGTTTAGAGCTCTGTTTCCAATTATCAGCTTGATTTAAGGGACTGCAGAGTAACAGCGCATGAAGATAATAACCACATTAAAATATTACTTTCTTGTTCTAGTTCTTTGGCCAATAACCACATAAAAGCCCTCCCAAGGGATGTCTTCAGTGATTTAGACTCTCTGATTGAACTGTAAGTAACGAAAATCAAGTTTATGTTTGCTTGTCCCAATTATGTTTGCTTGTGCCCCAATTAATCGCATCTTTAAATGTTTTCTCCCCCTTTATTGAATTTCTTTTATATTATAGCTAAAACTGTATGACAAAGTAGTGCCTACTGGGAAACAGCATATAGCTTGTATCATGTTGGGTTTTGCTGTTTGTGAATACACTTGTAGCATTTGGCTATGTCTTTCCCTGATATAGCACATCCGTCTGCTTTATCTTCTAGTGTTTGTCACTTCTTTCTGGACATAATTTAACAAGATCTTAAAGGTTCAATTGTGTTTGTGAAAACTGTCTTCCTATAATGTCCTGTGTTTGTTAGCAAGAAGCTGTGTTGGATGGTGTTCTTCTGCCATCCCTCCCCCATTTCTAACATGGCATGGTGACAGTTTCAAGAGAGTTTGGGGAAACGGTGATACGTTAGCTCTGAGAACTCTCTGTAGTCTGTACAGTTAACATCACGGGCACTGAAGATCATTAAATAAGTCAGTGACAAGTACAAGAAATAGGACGTATTAAATACAAATTTTTAAAAAATTTTCATTTTTTGGAGGTATCACGATGTTAATATCGCGGTGTTAATAATTCTGGAGACTCATATTACTGCCAAAACATTTCAGGCATGTCTGTTTCTCTGTGTTTGTATTTGTGTTTTGTTTTGATTTTTAGAGATTTAAGGGGCAATAAATTCGAATGTGACTGCAAAGCTAAGTGGTTGTATCTGTGGCTGAAGATGACAAATTCCACTGTTTCTGATGTGCTGTGTATCGGTCCACCAGAATATCAGGAAAAGAAACTAAATGACGTGACCAGCTTCGACTATGAATGCACAACGACAGGTACTGAGTGCCTCTCTCACTGAAGATGGTTATTTAGAATATTCCCTTTGTGTTTTTCTTTTAGATTGTCAACTGGGAGTGGAGAAATGTGGGTAAAAGCAAAAGTTTTCTATCAAGATTAGTCAGGCAACACTTAAGCCTTCTCAAAGATACGAATTTATGTGTAAGGAAACTAGGTCAACAGTTTAGGTGTTCGTTCACTGCACTGGCTTTCATTTTGATTCTTTTTGATTGTTTACAAAATTCGAATTTCTCTAAAGATTTTTTTAAAGGTCAAAGTACAAACTAGTGAGTTTGACGTAGGAATATTTTCAAATCAGCCTGGGTTTCAGTGAAAAGCCAGGGCAGCGAGGCTTCAATTATGGTTCTCTTGATTAAATGATAGGAAGTTTATTGAAAATTTAACTAGTAAGTACCAGACTTCACCGTCTATAAATTGCTTTTGTAGTTCCATGTAAAAAGAGATAACTAGGTACATTATAACCAATGGCAAAGTGGAAATATAAGTTAACAATTAGTAGCCAGAAGAAAAAACTCACGCTGAGGGAAAAACTGTAAAGAAAGTTTGATTTTGTTTTCCAGAGTCTGCCTCAGGGTTTCTGTTTATACATTTTTTTTTTTAGGCTATGAGATAAAATTAAGTGCTAACTGCCTCAGCTCTCTATACATCTTGGGGAGAGCAGGTGTCTCCATAGGAAAGACTTAGATGGAGTGTCCAGCTTTTAATGCCAGATTTGAAAGGCGAATGGATCAATACACAGTATGAAACCTGCTTATCAGACTTATAAAAATAAACATTTAAGTCGAGAGTTGATATCGACAGAGCCACAAGGCATGTCGGTAGGAGCAGCAAGAATGAGAACTCAAAAAATAATTTCATAAACTCAAAAGACAAAAGAACTTCAAGAACAAAATATCACATTCAGGCCAGTCCTGCTGCCTTCCTCCAAACGAAAAAAAACCCTCACAAAGTAAAAATTATTTTTATGTATCTTTGTAAAGAAGGGCCCCTACCAGTTCTGTTCTTTGCTGAGAGAAAACCTGAAATCTTAGGGAAATGACCTCGTCTTTCATCACTGAACAGGAGCTTATTCAGCTGTGTAATTGGCAGGTGCCCTTTAGCCAGTGAGGCCACGAGCAGGTTATTTATTGTATTGTAGAGCAGTGCAATAAATCAGAGGTCATAGTCAATGACATTTGCACCAAAAGGTGGCATTCAAGGCCATTTGGTATGAAATGCTAAACTGAAGCTCACTGGGGTTCCGCTCTGCCTCTTCTCCGGTTCTCCTGGAGAATTCTCTAAGCCGTAAGGTGACGTGAGCAGCTTGTCTGTTGTTCTCTTCACACCTTGACATAAATTTGTCAATCTCTGAGACAAACGGCATGGGCTTGGGGGAGCTGGGAATAATTTATATGAGGAAGCGTGATTTCTGACCGTAGAGCCCTGTGGATGGTCATAGAAATGAGCTAGGCTCTGAGCATTATCAGAGGAATGGAGGGGGCTTGGAATCGAGGTAGCCAGATCCTGAAATCTGTCCTAGTCCCAGAACCCATGGGGCAGTGTGAGCCCCTAACACATTTTAGGGCATCCTCTCTCTTATCTATGCCTTGGCTAAAAAGCTTCCTGTTAAACTTTAGAAAGTCAGCACTCCTCCCTGGTAACAGGGAAATGACCATTCTGTCTTTGCCATTGTTTTATCCCTTTAAGATGCACGGACAAATTGACTCTTGCTCTCAGTTTCTTCCATCATGAAAAAAATGGCACAACCCACTTATGACCGGCCCCCAAATAGACTCCCTGCCTTGTAAGAATTTAGGTCGATACTTCATGAGTTTTTTGGGTTCCTGTTTCCTGCTCAGATCAAGCCTCAGCCTCTGGTGCTTTATTAAAGGCTGGGGAGGAAAAATAGGTGAGGATGGATGGAAGATGGAAAGCCAGATCTGAGAGTCGTGGTACTGTTGTTGTATCCTCACCGACGATTCGGGAAGAAGCACGTGTTCTGAGTGCACTGTCTTCCTGTTAGCTCCGATTCTCAGGAAAGGAGTAAGTTCTTTAGGTAGAGGAAGGACAGGCAGATACTGTTCTTCCCGGGGAAAGGAAGGTACTGTTACCATTCCGTTCCGGGGACAGGGGTGTAATTAATACTGGGAAGCCGCCCCTGGACTGTTGCAGCTCTCTAGATTAATCACAGCCCTTCCACAGCCCTCCGCCTCAAGTCTATTTTTAACCACTTCAAAACTCCCTGTTACCTGCTCATAATTCCGCCTGGTAGGAGAATAATTCACTAAATTCCTTAAAGGGAGTGGATTTTGCATCCTAATGGTCCTCTTCGCTTCCCTATTTCAGGGCTGATGAAAACGCGAAGAGAAATAATGCATTAATGTGCAGTTTCTCTCCCACTAGGGTTGGCGTCATGTATAATTTATTTTCTCCAAGTGCTATAAATAGCTATGTAAAAATCTGTTGATTCCAGTGGGAGCCATGCCTGAATTGGAAGAGTCTCACTGACATCATGAACTTAATCCAGTGTGAATGGAAGTGGCAATGTTTTCGCAGAGAATACCAATCATACTTAAACACTAGTAAATGGATGTCATGTCAATATGTGTAGTCTCTGAGATCTTTTCACAATGAATGTGCTTTTGCCATTTGTGAAAAATAAATGAAGATGGGGATGGAAGAAAATATTTAAACTCCTCGAGTTCCCTTCCCCCCTGTACACACAAACACATATGCATCTGTCATTTTCTTTCACCTGTTTCTTCCTCATTTTCTTCTCTTCCTCCTCCTTTTTTTGAGGGGGTGGTAGAGGAGAGAAGGGGTCTCCTATTAAGAATTAGATTTATAATTCAAAGGACTTCATCTGTTGTGCCAGATACTCAGTATATAGAAAATATGATGAAACCAATGTTTTGGGAAAACAAATGAAAATCAGACCAATAAAGGCCAGATTTGTAAAATGCTCTCCACTCTGGCAACTAACTCTTTTTCATTCTGGGATTCTTTCATTTAAAAAAAACGGACTTTTTGGTCTGCACTTTAAATGACCTGTGTTTTTGAGCAGATGCTCATGTTTCTGAGAATTCAGAGTGTAGTCGGGAGACTATCTAGAATAAGTGAGTTACAGGGACTGCAGACGTGTTGGGAACTTTCTGAAGACCTGGACGAGACAAATGCCGCCGGAGGTAGGAGAGAGGCTCACAGCTGTCTCAGTTGTGATGAAAAGAACGCAGCTGTATTCTGTGAGTCCTTTTCAAACTCCAGAATAAGAAGCAGAAACCAACTACTACCATTTCCCTTCTTCCATTTATCTCCACATGAACACGGAACCCTCAAAGCCTGTGCCTCAGTCAATGCTTTCTGGCTTCTACACTGGTTCTGCCAGTGCCAATAGGAGAGAACTGAGGTTGAGTTTTTCTGTTTTAGTCTTTGACGGATCAACAAGGGTGTAGACAGAGGGGTGGGGCTAGGAGCTATTGTGACTCTTCCCTAAGTCTTTGTGTAGACCGTATAATGCTGTCATTGTGACTAACTACATAACTGTGTAACTATAGAGTTACCTATATAAGACTACGGAGGGGCCACCATTGACAGAGCTCTGTGCTAATGCTATGTGCACTCTCATTATGAAATAAACGTCACTCTCATTTTACTCATGAGGAACCTGAGGCTCAAGTTTCTTGCCCATGGGTCACGGTTCCTTCCTGTAGGCAGGAACCTGAAACCCAGTCTGTTTTACCTCAGAGCCCCAGCTCTTCTGGATAGTCCACTCCCTGCAGGGTGGGGGAGAGGGTGCCTTGTCTACCATTGCCACCTGTCCCCACTGTCCCTCAGCCACTTCTTGCTATTGGGGTGCAGAGACAGTTTCTTCTTTGCTTCTCCCTGTACCTGCAAGCACCATCATTCAGCCCTGTCCTCTCCCCACCACAGTTTCAGGATGAGCTAGCCTTCCCACCTCATTAAGCCAGCAAGCACGTATTAAGCACCTACTGTATCTGGTGAAGGACACCTCTGAAAGTTATCATGTGTGGAGCACTAACTTTGTGCTAGGTACAGCTCTGTATGAGTATGAATCATAATATATGATGAGGAAACTAAGGCAGAGAGAGGTTAAGTAACTTTCCCAAGGTCACTCAGCAAGAAGATGGGGTCACAGCTCTGGCATCTTATCTTAGATGCCATTAAAATGGACACTCGTCCAAGAGACAGCCCAGTGGTGGCTCTGACAGAGGAGGTGGGCTGTCCTTTCTTGGACCTCAATTCCATATTTATCAAGCACTTACTATGTGCTAAGCCCTGAGGTAGGCATTTCCACCTACCTCAATGTATCTGTGTCATTAAGCTTGGGAGGTATCATTGCCCCCTATTGTGGATAAGTTAACTGAGGCCTTGAAAGGGGTAGTGTGCAGCCCAGGGTCTTGAGTGCATGAAGTGGACTCCAGGCACAGTGCTCTTTCCAGTGCCTCACGTTGCCCTCACTCCCTCTGCCCTTCCTGCTTCTCCTGCCCCCTGATTGTCACCTGCTCTTCCCATCCCCATTCCACGCTTCCCACCACAACGCTTTCTCAGCTGTTCTCACCTCCTCCCTGCCTCCATTCCTTTTGCTCTGTCCCTTTTTACTCACTGCTGAATGTCCCACCCCTTTATTGCCTTTCTCATGTGACGGCTTTATGAGGCTTCCAAGTCAGAGGTATTTCTTGAGTGACTGCTGTGGGCTTATGTTACGGGGACTCTGAGAACGTAGGACCCAGACCAGACTAAGGAAGCACTAAGTTGGTTCAGGAGACACTAAGTTGGTTCAGGAGACACACCACACTGGCTGTGTGGCTATGGCCAGACATGCACCCTCTCTGGGCTTTAGCGTCTGGCTCTGTTAAAATGACTCAAGTCTCTAAGATCTCTCACTCTAATTTCTCCAAATCTGTCCCTCATATCGCTATGTTGGAGATTCAATCATGGTGAATATTAAGGTGTAAACAGCAGTGCCTGATTCAGTGTCCAACGTGTTAGGAAGACTTCTGTGAATTGGACTGGTCAGGGAAGGCTTTTCAGACATGGGACTTACTTGAGGGGCGCCAGTAAGGATTTCGTGGGGAAGAGATAGGCAAAGCCAGGATTTTCCGTAGGAACGACTTCCCTTAGCCAGGCAGCCACCATCATTGTACCCGGGGCATGTTTACCCTGCCAAGAAGCCATGCACATTGACAGGTCTCTGGCCAAAGAAATGACTGACCTTAAACTTTATTAGTGTTTTCCTTTCTTTCTTCCTTGGTTCTATAGCTACCCCACACTGTAACCATTCTTGCATCTGAAAGCATCCTCACCCCGTTCCGTGGTAACACTGTGCATTCCCCACCAAGATTCGATACAGTGAGTCAGCCATAGCTCGGGGGAGCAATGTGGACGAGGAGTATTTTTGTGCCACTAAATGGAAGAGTAGAACACGTGCTCAAATCAGACGAGTTCTACGTTGCTTGAAAATCCAATCAATCTCCTTCCTGTAAGTGCTTGCTGAGCGGTCCATTGCTGTCCAGACCCCAGGCATAGCCATTAGTTACCCTGCACTGAGTCCAGGAACCAGTAAACACACTTAGGTTAACTTCCCCGCATGGTGAGCTGTATAAACCTCTCAGACCGTATCTCAGGGGTTTGGTTTGGTTTCCAAATGTGCAGTGTGCCGTTTGGGGAGTTGACTTTTCATTTTGAACCTGCTATGGCAGTTTCCGTACCAAGGTAATACAGAGCTTGGGAGTATGCTAACAGGTGATAAACGGACCCCATTCTTAGGTAAGTATGAGAAGCACCACAGCGAACAAAACTAAATAGGTTTCTTTACTACTGGGGATCTTCTGAGAAGGCTAGAATTACAGAATTTCCCAAACAAATTTGCCCACGGCAGCCCTTCTTCACAGAAGAATTTTCTTGATAGTTTCAGGAATGTTGCTCTGTGGCATCCTTGCTGTCTTGGTTTTTTCAAAGCCAGGTTTCACCAAATTTGTTTAAAACATGGAGATCCAATAGCCAGACTTGTGAACTGTTCATCTCAAGCTGTATCAGAAGCTGTGCATTCAGTCTGTGAAAGCTGGGACCTTCTGGAATCTCCCAGCGTCAAACACACTGTGATGTGTGTGTTGCTTTTCCTCTGCCCTCTCCCCTCCCAGTACTTTTCAGAGCTGATATTAAAAGGGATGGAAGGGTAATGGTGGTTAAAGATTGCCACCAGAGATCTCATGGAGCCTTTTTGTTTTTTTTCTTGTTTAAACACCAATTCCCAGATTTTGTCGTTCATCAGACTTTGCCCTACCAGTCGGTTTCAGTGGATACGTTCAACTCCAAGAATGACGTGTATGTGGCCATCGCCCAGCCCAGCATGGAGAACTGTATGGTGCTGGAGTGGGACCACATCGAAATGAACTTCCGGAGCTATGACAACATTACAGGTGAGTTGAGGCTTTTTTTTTTTTTTTTTTTAATTTCTTTTTTTTTAATTAAATTTATTGGGGTGACAATTGTTAGTAAAATTACATAGATTTCAGGTGTACAATTCTGTATTACATCATCTATAAATCCCATTGTGTGTGAGTTGAGGCTTTGATCGGAGGCGTTGGCCTACTTTCTGGGAGAGAAGAAACGTTCCTGCCGTACCCAAGGACGGCTTGGCTCTCTGATTTGGTTAGATTTGGGGAACACGTTCTAGCCCACCCTCATCTCTCTGATTTTGTATCACGACATGTTCAGTGATTGGTGAGAACGAAACGTCAGGAGTTGATCCTATTTATTGTTGGTGATGCTTTGGAAAAGGGAGAAGGTGGTGGGTTGCATGGGATGGGAGGCATTTTCCTGGAGTGGTGACACATCACTTCGAGAACCCCTTAATCTTGAGCAGTTATGGTGGCCTAAGACTGCACCCACTTTGTAGCAGCAGCTAAATGATTCCTTTGACTTTTGTTAACTAATATGCTAATGCATACACATGCGTGTGTGCTTGTGCACACACGTGTACATATGCACACACATACATGCACATACATGTGTACACATGCATGGACACACATGTACACTCTTTAGCTGTTCCTACTGCTCCCTTACCAGGCCCTGGTGATCACTGCTTCCTTTTAATAGTACAAACAAAATAAGAATAAAGGACTCTAAACTCAGGCCTTTGGGATAAAACTTACTTAATGCTTCTTTCACTGCTGGCAGGGGATCCCAGTGTCTTAGTGCTACTAAAAATGGATGGTCTACTTGCTTTGTAAGTAAGTGGATCAAGTCTTTCAAAGAGTTCTCATTTATCAGTGCAATCTGATAGTAATGCTAACTTTATAAAGAGCACCACGATAGCCTAGCTGTGACCCCACGAGAGGATTTCCTTTAGTAGTTCCTGATTTGGAGTTAGAGCAGCATTTTGCTGTTGCAGCAAGAAGCGTATCTGGGTAGAATTTCCGGATGGGGAGGCTCCTGGGAATCTCTCCCGCACAGAGTGGCTTTGCAGCAGGTGCAGGATGTATGGAGGCAGGGAAAGTGTCGTTTCAGCCCTCGGGAGCAGAGCTGCTAATGAGCCTCATCTTGCAGCCCTGCGATGTCTGTGAGATGCACATGCGGATGCCACGAAGAGGCCATTTCAGATGAGCCGCGTTGCTGTTGGGCCATCTGGCCGCCGCGTGCTGAGCTCACATTCCTGAGAGCAGCCCCGCTCATCCAAGTGCAGACTCAGCATAGAGCTGCGCAGGTGAACCTATTGAGGGAGCCAAGGCCTTAAGACCTTAAACCCAGTCCGTGTGAAAGGAAAAAGGGAGGCAGAGAGAGGGGACTCGCACGTGGTTTTGCTTTTCTCTTTCTCCTGGCTTGGAAGGTAAGTGAGGGGTGAATGAGTTGGCCCCTCTGCCTTCTCACCACGGTAGGAGGTGGGAGCAAAGTGAAGCTCTGTGCAAGGAGTTCTGATGCTTTGTGGCCAGTGCTGGTTGCGGTCCTGCGAGGTGCCAGGTTCTGGTTCATCTCATTGGAAACTCACAACAGTCGCTGGAGGCATTGTTGTGGGTTACCTGTTCACAGGTAGAGGACAGAGCCTGCTGTTCAAGGGAGAGCTGGCATACAGACAGACCATAGAACACTCGGGTTTTGAAAACCGACGCATGTAGATTCTCCTCCTGATTCTGCCAGGTGCTAGGAAGTAGCAGTGGCCCCGAGGCTCAGTTTCATCATCTGTCAGATGGGCAGCTGATGTACCCCGTGGGGCATTGTGAGGATTTGGTGAGGCCAGCACAGAGTAGGCAGTTCTTCATGCCGGCTTCCTCCTCACACCTTTGTAGACGAAGACGTCGAGGCTCAGGCATGTTGAGCCACTCCACTGTCACTTTGGAGGCAGAGCCCAGGGTCTGTCACTGTTGCATCCCACCCCTTCCGTCTCCCAGGTGGACCTTAGTAGGAAGGGATGACACTCTTCTCTACCCGCAGCTGGTGGCATGCCTGAGTTCATCAAGTCCCTTCCTTCCTTCCTTCCTTCCTTCCTTCCTTCCTTCCTTCCTTCCTTCCTTCCTTCCTTCCTTCCTTCTTTCCTTTACAAAGATTTCTGAAGTACTTACTCTGAGCCAGGCACAGTCTAGGTGCTAGGGCCATAATAATAAACAAAGCAGATAAAAACTTCTGCCCTCAGGGAGTTTACATTCTAACAGGACAGAGAGATCATTTAACAAAACGCATAATTGCAATACATATAACACTTAGATAGCAGCATGCTAAGAAGGGAAAAGAAGGTGGGAAGGAAGCTTTGAAGTGCTGAGCATGGGGGTGTTGACATTTCAGGTAGTATCTGGTAAAGGCCCCATGAAGAAGGTGTTATTTGAATCAGACCTGTGGGACATGAGGGCTTGAGCCACATGGAGAGCTGGAGGAAAAGCATTCCAGACAGAGGGAACAGCAAGTGCAAAGGTCCAGAGGCAGGAGGGTATGTTTCCTGTTTGGGTAATCCAAGGGGCCAGTTTGGCAGGAGCAAAATGGTCCCGGGGAGAGTTGCAGGAGACAAAGTCAGAGAGGTAAGAAGGGCTGGTCATGGGACCTTGGAGGTCTTACAAACATGTGGACTTTTACTCCGAGGGCTGTACAAAGCCTTGGAGGGTTTTGTGCAGAGGTCACAGGGCTGCACAGGAAGAGGCAGGTACCAGGCATGGAGTGCTGGGTTAAGAGTAGCCTGTGTGGGAAAAGGAACAGAGGTGGAAGCAGAGCGACGAGTTCAGAGGCGATTGCAAGAATTCCGGCAAGTGCTGCTGGCCTGGACGAGCCGAGGCCACAGAGGTGCTGGGTAGGAAGTGGTCAGTGAGATCAGAGTGGGTGTGGCCAGAGGCAGGTCTGGACCTTGCTAGTCTCTCGGGATTCCTCAGCCCTCAGTCTCGAAGTCTGAATCTTCGGAGCCGTGGGCAACCCGACATGGAGCCCACGGACCCCCTTCCCAGCCAAGCCCAAGAAATGAGCTCCAACAGTGGTATTTAAGCTTACGAGCTTCGACATCACACTAGTGTTTGATAAAACTGGCTTCAGATCTTTCTAGCTGGCGACCTTGGCCAAGTTAGTTAACTTCCATGAGCCCCCTTCATCTGTAAAATGGGAATTTCCTGAATTCCCATTTCACCTGTAAAATGAGGCCATCATAGGATTCGGCCCATGGGAATTTAGCTCTTAGCACAGTGCCTGCCATATAGTAAATCCTCAACGAATGTTGAGCTATCAGCTGGGGATAAAAATAGATATTTGATACCATTCCTTGCTACTACCACTAGGGGAAGCTACCAGCTCCAGATCTATTATTCTTCTTAATTCAGGAAAGCATACAATCCATGTATCAAGGTCCCAACATGATGCCTGCTTTATATGTATTGCCCATTTTCTGTCACTTATTATTGATTTCTGAGCACATCTTACAATTCAACCACCTCACTTTCTCATATTTCTCCCTTCACCTGGATCTCCAGGCTCAAATGCAGCCTCATACAGGAGGCATTCCTTGATGACCTGATTGAAATGAAGTATCTGTCTTCTGTGCTCCCTTAGTATGTACATTTCCATTAAACACAAATCACAGTCATTGAAACATAGTTTTTCACTGAAAGGAAGGCAACTAACATTTATGTACTCAGTCATTTATAAACCTTTTCTCTCATAAGCCACATAACAATCTCATAACATGTATGTCATTGTCTCCATTTTATAGTAAAAAAAAAAAAAATAGGAGCAGGCCTTCTGCCCCCAGTCCCTAACTTTTTACTCTCTCCATGGTGTTCATAAGCATAGGGAATGGCAGGGACCAGCAGAGAAGGGCCTGAGGGTGGCAGGGGAAGAGGGTGGTTACAGAAACAGGAGGACTGCGGCTGGAGGAAGAAGCGTGCCTAGCTGGATGTTAGCAGCATGCGTGCGCAGGGCAGGTGACAGATGCATAAGCAAGGGAACAGCCACGGAACCACTTGCCTTGAACAAGACCGAGGTAAACGTGGACAGTTCTCCCCTCATGGGGCCGTGCATGCCTCATTTGTCATCTAGTTTGATCACAGGGTGATCCCAGAGTCGGTAAGATACAGATTTTCTCAATCCTTGCCCTGCAAGATGGGGCTCCGAAGAATGGCAGGGGCACCTGCTTTCTCCTTTGTGACCCCAGTGAGCATGATGCAAAAGAGACAGCTCCAGCTCTCGCTCCATCTTCTAGGGGGAGAGGTAAACCTGTGGTCATGTGCACCCCAAGGCTTTACTATTCACGTCTTTTTCTTTCTACATCTTTCCTCGGCTTTCCTGGTTTTGGCTTATTTTGTTTTTCTTTTAATTTCTGTAAGCAATGTATGGTCCAGACTCTAATCTCTCTTTCTACATTAACACACACACACACACACACACACACACACACAATCTCTGCTGCTACGGACAACTCCTAGGGCTAAATGTGTTTACCTGGACAGAAGTGTTATGGAGCATCTCCAAAAACAGAATTCTTTCTGTCTCACATCGCTCCTCAGCTGAGACAGACAGGCCTGTAGGACGCTGTGGGTAGCAGGGACCTCCATGGCCAGGCAGTTCGGGAAGGGGACCAGGGGCATGCACTTTCAACTTGTGTTGGCAGGGTGGGAGTCAGTGCAGCTTTCGAAGAGCAGTTTGATCGTTTAACATGTGCACAACGTTTGAGTCAGCAAACATTTAAGAACACTTCCATCTGGTTTTCAAAAAAAATAATTTCTCTATAAGTAAGCATGTTGCTTATAATAATGAAAAGCTAGAAATAACTGCAATGTCCAACAATAGGGGATTAGTTAAATAAATGATGGTGCATCCATGCAGTGGAATACTGTGTAGTATTTTAAAAAATCTAGTTATAGAAGATGAAATATAATATGAAAATATTCACGACATAGTAGTCAAGTAAAGAAAAGTCAATTATAAAAAGCCTATGTATACTATCTGCTCAAATTTATTTTTAAAAAGTGTATTTGAATATGAGCATAGCTTGACAAAAAAATATATCAAGATATCAAGTATTATTTCGGCATTTGAAAGTCATTTTGATTTTCTTCTTTGTGCTTTTTGGTACATTGGTGGTATAGTGTAGACTGGTGCCAGATTACCTGGATTTGGATCCTAGGCTCTACCACAGACTAGCTGTGTGACCTTGCATATGTTACTTAACTTCTCTGTGCCTCAGTTTTACCCTTTATAAAATAGGGAATAAAAATTAAATGAGTAAAAATACATGTAAAGTGCTTAGTATAGTGCCAGCCATAGAACATACTTCACAAGTGTCACCTATTGTTATTTTAAAAATTTGCTTTGGTGAACATTTAAAACTTCTATACTTAGAAAAAATACAATAATTAGTTTTTAACAAAGGAAAGGGACCAGATTCTAGCAAGAAACCCAAAGCAGTGAAAGAGAAAAGTAAATACCACTCTAAAAACCACCTATCGTTTGCCCTCAGAGTTATTACTAAGGACAGAAATCGGGTAACTATCCTTGTAATTTACAGACCAAACTCACTTTGGTCTGTCCAAATTGCCTAGAAAATGGGAAGACAGAACTAACTTTTAATCAAATGACCTAGATGGAGGCTCAATATATTTTTTTAGGTGTGGGTGATGCTATTGCTTGCTGGCTGTGATGGAGAGGTTGGAGGAAGGTCTGGGGGTCCGAATCCTGAGTGGGAGAGGATAGTAGGTGGTGACCCTGACCTTCAAGGGAGTCACTACTGAAAAAGTTCCCCTTTTCCTGAAAAGTTCTAGTTTTGTGCTGCCTGAGTTCGATCATTGAAATCACGCCTCATTCTATAGGTATTTCTACAGTGGACAGTCTCCAAAGGGGCTTTTGATTATCAAGACAATTGCTTCAATGAGCCAATAATGTTAGCTACTGGTTACTGACTCCTTCCTGCTTGCCGGTGCTCTGTACTAACAACCCTAACCATGAAGTTTCTCCTGGAGCCCTTTCCAGCAGCCCTGCAAGACCACCGCTGGTAGCTTGCTTAAGTCTCACTTCATAGACAAAGAGCCTGAGCACAGAGTTAAGTGGCACAGGCTCAGAAAGCTTTTCAGGTGCGGAACTGCGTTTGGAACCCTGGGCCACCTCGTTTAGAGTCACAAAGTTCAACACTACTCTGCCTCGGTTTCCTTTGGCTCTGGAAATCAAAAGAGGCCAAATGTCTTTCAGAGCCCTTATTAAAATTTTTTCCTCCCGACTTTGAGGCCTGGCGCCTATCTTTTTGCCCCGCAAGAAAAGAAGCCCCTTTAATTGCCTCATTCTGGCTATGGAGTTGGGACATACTTTTTTTTTGAATAGCATGAAGACAATTTGTATAGCATGTTAGTGAATTTGCTGAATTGTATGCCTGTCTCTAAAGATGCAGAAGCTCGCGTGACCAGTACTTATCTGTTTCTATGGAGCCACAATTTATAAAAAAGATTTACATGTTGTTTTTTTAATTATGGGAAAATATGCATAACATAAAACTTACCATCTTTTAAGTGTGCCATTCCGTAGTATTAAGTACATTCATCATTAGGCAACCAAACTCTAGAGCCCTTGTCATCTTGAAAAACTGAAGATCTATACCCATTAAACATCTCCCCATTTTCCCCTCCTCCCAGACCCAGGCACCCATTTTCTGTCTCTATGAATCTGACTAGCCTACGTACCTCATATAAGTGGAATCATATAGTATTTGTTTATTTGTGACGAGCTAATGTCCTCAACATTCATCCATGTTGTAACATGTATCAGAATTTTCTTCCTTTTTAAGGCTGAACAATATTCCATTGTATGTGCATGCCACATTTGTTTATCCATTTATCCATCAGTGGACACTTGCGTTGCTTGCCCTTTTGGCTATTGTGAATAATGCTGCTATGAACATGGGTGTACAAACGTCTCTTGGAGTCACTGCTTTCAATTCTTTTGGGTAAGGATACAGTATTGGAATTGCTGAGTCATATGGTAATTCTATGTTTGATTTTTCAAGGAACGACCATATTGGTTTCCATAGTGGCTGTCCCATTTTACATTTCTCACCAGCACTTCCCAAGGGTCCTAATTTCACTACAGAGGAGCATCTTTAACTGTGGCTGCCCTAATCCCCTCTCCTTTCTTTTGGAGCAGGTCAGTCCATCGTGGGCTGTAAGGCCATCCTCATCGATGACCAGGTCTTTGTGGTGGTGGCCCAGCTCTTTGGTGGCTCTCACATTTACAAGTACGATGAGAGCTGGACCAAGTTTGTCAAATTCCAAGACATTGAAGTGTCTCGCATTTCCAAGCCCAATGACATCGAGTTGTTTCAGATCGACGATGAGACGTTCTTCGTCATCGCAGACAGCTCCAAAGCGGGTCTGTCAACAGTGTATAAATGGAACAGCAAAGGATTCTACTCCTACCAGTCTCTGCACGAGTGGTTCCGGGACACGGATGCCGAGTTTGTGGATATCGATGGGAAATCGCATCTGATCCTGTCTAGCCGCTCCCAGGTCCCCATCATCCTCCAGTGGAACAAAAGTTCTAAGAAGTTTGTCCCCCACAGTGACATTCCCAACATGGAGGACGTGCTCGCTGTGAAGAGTTTCAGAATGCAGAATGCCCTCTACCTTTCCCTCACCCGCTTCATCGGGGACTCCAGGGTCATGAGGTGGAACAGTAAGCAGTTTGTGGAGATCCAGGCCCTTCCATCCCGGGGGGCCATGACCTTGCAACCCTTTTCTTTTAAAGAGAATCACTACCTGGCCCTGGGGAGTGACTATACGTTCTCCCAGATATACCAGTGGGATAAAGAGAAGCAGCTGTTCAAAAAATTTAAGGAGATTTATGTGCAGGCGCCTCGTTCCTTCACAGCAGTCTCCACTGACAGGAGAGATTTCTTCTTTGCGTCCAGTTTCAAAGGGAAAACAAAGATTTTTGAACACATAGTTGTTGACTTAAGTTTGTGAAGGTGTGATTGGTGAATTGAAAAGACACGTAGTCCTAACTCTGATAAGAGAGGACCAAGAAAAAAAAAATTAAAAAGAAGCCAGGTGCAGAGCTTTGAAATTAAAAAATGCACTGGAGAAATAGTTAGAAGTTTTCAAACTTTTAGAAGTCACATTTTAATCAGGGATTGCATTTACTGGCTACCTGCATGAGATGTCCATTCTCCCATTTAAAAAGACGTCTTGAAGCTTGTAATTTCTGAGAAAAGAGTACAGTATTAACTCTTACCATCTAGGAAAGTAATGTGCTTTTTTTTTTTTTTTTTTTTTTTTTTTTTTTTAATGATGAAGGAGAAAAATCAGATAAGATGGAATAGCTCTTATAATGATTTTTTTTAAAAAAAGACCAAACAAACTATGGGACCTTCTCATCCCATTTTAGCGATTTTTTGGTAAGAACTCTGAAAGCCAAAGTCAGCTGAAAAGATTTGCTGATGATAAGTTTAAAAATCTGATAACACTCAGCAGTGCTATTTTGAGCCATCCCAATTTCCTGAATCCCACCCCCCCTCCTTCCTAGCAGAACCTTGGCTATTTCATTGGCTCATACGGATGCTTGTCATGGGTATGTCAACAAAATCATGTTTGACAAATTGCTTCCTCTGCTACAAAGAGAGAACATTCTGCTGACCCATGTCTAGGCCTAGCACGGGCTGCAGGCCCAGGAGTGAGACAAAGGCGTTTTCCTCTCTTCTTGTGGTTCAGAGCTGTCCCCTCTGGTGGCGGGAGCAACAATGCTTGTTTGATGCGCTCCACGACTCACTGCTTCTCTGAACCCATCTTTTGAGTGTGTGGGTCACCAGCAGACAGGCCAAAGACTGAATGGTGCTTTTCATCCCATCCTTTAGAGAAATAGAACAGGTATTTCCCTCTGATGAGGATTGAAGTAAGATTTTGTGAAGTCAAAGAGGACTTTACACAAGTGTCTGTGTACTTTGAAACCTAGAGATGGCCCTTTGATTGATGCATGTCTTTGCCCTCTGGGCAACTTAATATTTCAAGTAATTGAATACCAACCTCCCTACCTGCCCACCTACCTACCTCCCTACTCATGCAACAGTCCTGCTTGGTTGATTTGCTAATATTGCTGCTGCCAGCACAGCCCTTCCAAAGGTGCTGTGGCACCAAATTGTAAACTGATGAAACTCAGGACAGCACGCTCCTTCCTTCCCCAGTCCTTGGCAAAGGAAACCCACACGCTTACATGGGGCCACGTGCTTCCATGGGGGCTCATCTTGTACAAGCTGGGGACAGGGGTCCCGGGCTGATCAGTAGGGACCAGGTTTGGAGCCAGACACTCTGAATCCCACAGACCAGGTCCGCATTTGGATAACCGAGTGGCCTGTTTCAAAATGGGCCTCTTTGGTGTGGACCATCAGGAATTTTGTGGAGCGTCCGGTTTTGTGGAAATTTCCAGGGGGATGTTCTGCCTGGTTAGCTGGTTCTCTTAAAAAAATGAGAAGTGAATGCTTTTAGGAGTGGCTCTCAAAGAGTGACCCAACAACTTCTAGCAGTGAAAGCACCAACTGTGTTGTTCTTTTTAATGATTGCTTGCCAAGCCATGAGTAGGTAAATGTTTTGCCACAAATTTGAATGTGTTTGTTGTTCCTAGACTTTAAGCAACGCAGATCGAGGCAATAAATAGCACTTAGAGAGCAATCCATCGATGTCCCAACGGCACTCTTGGGGACATTGTGGGACGGCAGGCTGAGGGCTTCCAGCCTAGGATACCAGGGATTTTAACGAACACACTCACCCGCACATAGGAGTGTTCATTGTTGCTTGAAACTTTCCTACTAAGCACCTAGCAAATAGGAGAAAAGTGGTTTGTTTTCCTTTTTTATAGCACACATTACTCTTCTGCATTCTTTTGCCTTCCTGGTTTGTTTGAATTGACTCAGATCCCCACACTGGAAGCTGAAAGTGGGACAGCCCTGCTATTCCTCCAGCTGTCGAGATAGACAAACTGTTCTCTCTAGTACATGGAACCCCTCAGACAAGGCTGGGTGGAAAAACAGGCACTTGGCAAACATTGTAGATGGTTAGACAGTCCCAACAGTTGTGTCAGGTGGAAATGAGCTTCCTGACGCAGACGTTTGTAGAGAAGGCAATGGGGGCATCTTCACAGTGCTGAGTTAACAGAATGGTGCACTACCTTCCCAGCCTCACCTGTGAGGGGGAAGGTAGGGGCTCACGGTGTGTACTCACCATGCTGGTGCCCATTGCCCAGACTCTGGAAACCAGGAAGCACAGGGTGCCAGGTTGGGCGTGGGGACTGGGTGAGTCCAGACGAGACAGGTGAAAGAAAGATCTAAAGCATACGATGGGGGTCGGGGGGGCAGTGGGTGAGAGGGTAGGTAACCCACTCAGCTGCAATCAGGATTTCTTTTCTTTTGCTTTTCAAAAGAACTTGAGACAAAATCAGAGTCTGCAATCTACAGAGTTCCTGCACTGGGGGAGGAGATATTTGTTCTGGCCGACTTACTTAAGGAGTGTGGATGTTTTTGGCAAGAGGCAATGGAAGCTTTGCTTCATTAATCTTACTGCTACCTCCCAAGAGTCCCTCAAGTTTTAAACAGTTTCTGCAAGAAGCTTTCTTCCAATAAGAATGCCAGACAAAAAACAACAACAAAAATCCAAAGCAGAGACATGGGGGCCCATCCCTGTGGAGATTGCTTTGTGTTGGGGGGGGGGGGGGCGCTGTGCTTGTTTCTTTCTTCCCATCACCCATGGGTTGATCATTTCAGCTTGTTTTTTTATAATCTTGGTGGCAGCTCCCAGACTGAGTCCCTCGACATAGCCATATAGCCAAAGCCACCGTCTTAAAGCGAGGACTTGTCCCCAAACTCCGTGGAATCACAAATAGATCTCTTATAAAGACTAAAAATAAGGCTTTGGTGTGAATAGTGCTGTGACATTGAGCAATGGTTAATAAGACCCCCTTGTGTTTCAACAAAGCTTTATGTTTTTTTTCAGTGTACCTTTGTGTTCATCTGATTTGTTCATAAATAGTTCTTCAGTTTATTGGAGGGCAGATATTATTCCAATTTCACAGGGAAGGACATAGACACAGAAAGTCAATTGCCTGCTCAAGATTATCCAGTAGTGAGTGGCAAAGCTAGAACTTTCCTTCTGAACAGCAGGCTTTGTATTTTCTTTCTGTGACACTGCCCTGCCTTCCAAATGAAGATTTTTTTAAATCATGATTTTGAATATAATCATGCACCTTGAGATAAAACCAAAAAATGCAAGAAATATGCGTAGTCAGAAGGAAAATAGCACTGACTAGACTCCATCCAGTCAACCAGTACATTTAACAATGAAACACCACCGAACTGCAACCACGTTTCCCCGAAAATAAGACCTAGCTGGACAATCAGCTCTACTGCGTCTTTTGGAGCAAAAAAAAGACCCGTCTTATATTAATTTTTGCTCCAAAAGACGCAGTAGAGCTGATTGTCCAGCTCGGTCTTATTTTCGGGGAAACAGAGTATTACGTGCAAGGCCCCACTCTTGAAAGTCTTTTGGAAGTTTCAGATAATTTTCTTTTCAAAAGAGGGTTTCTAGCTGGCACGGTTATTTCTCCCTTCACTTAGCTATGAGAGGGATGCTAAGGTTGAGACGCATCTGGTTCTTCTCACAATGTCCACGAGATAAACAAGAACAGTTCTGTGAGGGGAAAACTAAAAACTTGAATGCACGCGTGATGATGAATTGCTCCCGGCCGCAATCAGCCTTTGGGGAGCCCGCTGGAAATGGTAGTGCTGCATTTTTCTTCCCCACGGAGTGAGAGGCTGTGTATTTTTAGGAAAGAAATCCGTGTGGGATGCTGGAGCTTTGGCTGCCAGGAACACTCACGATGGAAATTTCTCCAACCAGGGTATAATGAAAGAGAGATGAAGGTCTGTGGGAGGGGAGTGCATTTGCATGCCACCTAAAGAAAAATCTTTTTAGCCAGCTTCCTGATTCTTCTGCAGAAGTATCAGCCTCTCACTCACAGCTTTGTGGGCAGTGGCCAGAGGTTCTGTTGAACAGTGCCCTGCAATAGATGCAGTAATCTACTTGTTGACACAGTGAGTAGTGAGTAAGATGGTCCAGCCTTGGGAGAAATGTAAAGGGAATCAGCAGAAAAGCAGGGCAGATGGTTATGGAGGAAACTCTTTGGGGAAAGTGGAAATAAACTGGAAGAAAAGAACATGTCATAATGATTTCTTTTGCCTCAACCAGGCAAGGAGAGGGTGGAACAACCAGGCAAATTAGCAGCGTCCTAATTATTAATGAAGAGAACCAATGATAACAGTCATTAAAGTAATTATATGGAAAGCTACTGAGATCTAAATCAAGGCACCCTTATCCTTACATTATCCCATTGCTTGTATCAGAATCTACCTTTTTTCTAGTAGGGAAACTATGGCTTCCCCATCAATCCCTTTGACTATCAGGAATGAATAAGACCAGTGATAAAATAGGCCAATATGCCATTTGGTACCATTTTTATGTATTTTAAATGCATAACGTAGGCAAAATAAGAATAGTTTATATGTATATGAAAGTGAATTTTGCAGTACACAAGCTACAATGAATGCATTTTAAGGCTGAATATATATTTAGCTCTTTTTGGTAAATAGAGTTAACAAATGATATGCCTCTTAATTCGATATATTCTGTAAACCTATGAATAAAAAGTAGCTCCTGCCCAACATGGCTTTGATTTCTGGTCTGCTTGAGTACGCATACGTCCAGTTGAGTCACAGTTGAAGGGAGGCCCACCCTGGGGTATTGAGGGAAAATAGAATGTGCTCTTGCATTTTTGTGACTTTCTCCCTGTTTAAATGGAAGTTGGACACCCCAGGGGCCTTTTGGTTCTTCTACTTGCACACTAAAAAGTCACAAAAAGTGACTGAAGAACTTTACAATTGCACCCTTACCTGATCTGCAGAATTGTCATTTGACAGACTGATAAAGAACTCTAGGAATCTTTGGGTATCTTCTGATTCTGGGTGGAAAGGAGATGCGATTGCAAGATCTCAGGGGTTGGATTGAACCATGAACAGCTGGAGGGCAGGATTTTTGACTTGTTCCCTGCATGTCTGGGATCTAAGTTGGTTCATAGTAGGTGTTCAGTAAAACTTTGCCACATGTCTGTGTCTTTCATCTAAGACCCACTTAGTTTAGTTGAACAAATGGAGGGTCAAAAATTCAGATCACATATCTGAGTACCTACTGTGTGCTAAGTACTTGGATGTGCTGTGGGGCCTTTTAAGAAAGACTTGCTCTCTTGGGGCTTCCAAGCCAGTTAAAAAGAAAAGTCATAGTTGCCTGAAGCTGTAGTCACAGCATAAGGTCGAGGTAGTATTCTGCATCACAAGCAGTGTGTGGCTGATTGCACAATGAATGAAACAGGTGATGGCCACATATTTAACTACCAGAATGGCATGCGCACTGAATTCGTTTTCTGTTGCTGTGAAACAAATGACCACAAAGGAGTGGCTTAAACAAAACGTGTTCATGAGCTCACTGTTCCGGTGGCTCAAGGAGTCCTGGCACCGCTCAGCTGAGTCCTCTGCTGGGGTCTCACAGGCTGCAGCCAAGGTGTCACCCAGACTGCACTCTCATGTGGGGCCTTAACTAAGGGGGAGATCTGCTTTCAAGTTCATTCAGGTAGTTGGTAGAGTTAATTTCCTTGTGATTATAGAACCGAAGGCCTTGTTTTTCTTTCTTTCCTTCCTTCCTTCCTTCCTTCCTTCCTTCCTTCCTTCCTTCCTTCCTTCCTTCCTTCCTTCCTTCCTTCCTTCCTTCTTTCTTTTCTGGTGGCAGTGGAATTTTGTAATTAATTTTAATTGTCATTGACATATATTATATTAGTTTCAGGTTTACAATATAGTGGTTCAACATTTATAAACCTTAAGAAGTGATCACCACAATAAGTCTAGTTACCACCTGTCACCGTACATAGTTATTATAAAATGATTGACTATGTGCCCTATGCTGTATTTTATGTCCCTGTGACTTATAACTGGAAGTTTGTACTTCTTAATTGAGGTCCTCCTTTATTTGCTGGCTGGTGGTCAGGAGGCCTCTTTCAGCTCCTAGAGGCTGCCCGGAGTTCCATCCAGTGGTCTTCTTCATAGGTAGGTCCTCTCACAACTTCACTTAGCTCCTTCAAGGTCATCAGGACTCATTAGCATGATGACGTCCCATCACCTTGGCCCTATTCTACTGGTTTGAAACAGATCACAGATCCTGCCCTCATGCAAAGGGATGGGATGACAAAGAACATGACTCATGAGGTGGGGGGTGGGGGGTCACCTTAGGGTGTCACAGGCACCAACCAAAGAGAATGGATGCCCAGCTGATCAGAACAGACATTAACCATAAACAACCACTGCCATGGGCCCAGTGCATTTCTGTGGAATACGAACTGTGAACACAGATAATAAATTCATAGGAGAAAAGGTCACTTCAGGCAAGGACAAGCACTCTTTTGACGAGGATAAGGGGGAAAAGGGCCTGGGTCCTTCTCATTATTGTTTACCATGATTTCATTGCTTTGTGTTTGTGGAGAAGTGTTAAAAAAAAACTGGATTTTTCCAGACTTACAAGTCATTAATCCCACATACCTCAGGGCATTTCATCTTGGAACTAAAATGCTCTGTGTGAATTGCCCAGTCCTAACCATGTGCCCACTGACTTATTTCCTCTATTTCTCAGAAAGCTAATTGAGGGTTACCTGTCTAAGAAGAATCGGAGGCATAAATAATGGGTCACTTTCATTGATCACCTTTTCTTACACTCGATTCTTAACCTGCCTCCCAGACAGGACAACTCTTTGCCAAGTAGGGTCTAATCGGCACAAATGACTTTCCCCAACAAATTGGTAGCAGAGCTGAGGCTGACAGCCTTGGATGAACCCCATCTCTTGGCTACGGTTTCAGGGAGCCTCTTGCTAAACCTGAGCTTCTCCTGCCTTCAGCCAGACAACAAACCAAAGCAACACCGGAAAAGAGGCCTATTGTGATGGAAGCCCAGAATCCGCAGGACTTTCTGAAATTGGTGTGTAAGCCCTGAAGCACATTCTCCTGCATACACCTCCAGGTGTCCACTCTAGGACATCTACTAGAAACCAAGTAAAAAAGCACCACTGCGTTCCTTCACCTTGCAAGAAATAATTGTTGGGGCAGAGAGAAGCCTGCCTAGATCTCCATCTTCATCTCACCCCATCCATCATCCCCATTTGCATTTCCAATCGTAGGGCTGGAAGAATCCACGTTGTGTTGCCAGCCCAGTTAGTTCTGCCATCTCTCTATTTGCTTTCAAGAGTAGCACAAGCTGAAGAGCATGTGAAAGTAAAGTTGGGGCCTCAGGAGAAAATAGCAGTCTTGACACTTGTCCCGGCCCCAGGCTCAACTCTGCTCAGCCCTGGTGTGATTCACTCCTAACCTCCTGCCTGTGTTTTGAAGGCTGTGTCTGACTCAGAGAAAGATGACAGTGCTCTGAAGACCATCCAGGATACTCAGCGTGTCACTAGCTGCTATGGACTGAATGTTCATGTCCCGCTAAAATTCATCTGCCGAAGTCTCACCCCCAATATGATGGTTTTTGGAGGTGAGGCCTTGGGAGGTGAGTAGATCGTGAGGGTGGAGCCCTCAGGAATGGGATTAGTGCCCTTATAAAAAAGAGGAGGCGCATGGGATCTCTGTCTGCTTTCTGCCATGTGGGGATATAAGGAGAAGACAGTCATCTACAAGGCAGGAAGAGGGGCCTCACCAGACATCTAATCTACCAACACCTTGGTGTTGAACTTCCAGCCTCCAGAACTGAGAAATACATTTCTGCTGTGTATAAGCCACCCAGCATAATGGTATTCTTATATAGCAGCCTGAGCTGACTAAGACACACCCCTATCCTTTGCAGACGACACCCATTGAGAAATGGCAAAATGTCAGAATAGTATCTTTATTATATAACTGATAAAGGTTATATTGAAGACTGTGATTTATTATCTGCAGGCAAGTGAGTTTCCTAATACCAAAACAGACAGACATACTCGGTCACCCACTTACAGTATGGAAGAGCAGGGGACATGCTTTGTCTCTGCACGCATGCAGACCAGGAGGGAGAGGGTGAGATTGGCTTTAGCATGTCCAGTTTCTCTGTCCTAACTCACCAGTCACTTTAGGACATCCTGCATTGTCGCGGGTGCAGAGTGAAGCATGCAGGTTGGGGATGAGAGGCTTATGTTCTTGGGGCCCCTTCCCCTTGGAAGGAGACATCAGGAGTAGGAAAGAAGCCTTCTCTCAGCTAACATCAACAACTCAGGACAAGACAATGTTTCTTCCCCCTTGAGTAGATCTGGGGAGCTCAGGCTCCCTATTTCCTAACTCCATTTGCAAATTGTCCACAGAGACCAGGGGAATATATTTTAACTGCTTGGATCTTTTTGGTATGAAATAGACCAGAAGACAAGGGAAATTTTCCAGCACTGACAGAGGGTCTTTTCTGCAGGTGACAGGAGTTGATATCATTCAGTAAAACCCTGTTCACCCCCACTATCCCTTTCTAGATTTTCATTTGCTATTTTATCTTTTCATATTGAATAGTAGCAAACATAATGAACTATAATTCATTCCAGGGTCTGGAAAGAAGAAACAGGTCATCTTTAAATTTCTTTCAGTAACAAAGAAAGTCACAAGAATTTTCTGGGATTTCGTATTTTCAGCAAAGTGGAGTATCTGCTCTACTTACTAAAAATGACACTCTCCCACCGTTTCCATCTGCATTTACGTTCTGCGTGTACTGCTGAGGTAGCTTTCCCCCTTGTGTGTACTGCCAACGTATTTGCATTTTCAGTCACAATAAATAACCCACAAAGACCCTCCCATAAGTAGGTTCCAGCCCCTGCACTTTGTAAGCGTGGCACTACAGACAACGACCTATAGTTGTGATGGCTCAGAGGAAGGGGAAAGTGGACATTCGCAAAGAAAAGGGAGTGAATCCAAACGATGCTCACTGAGCTGTTAAGAAACGAGAGACATGAAACCGGTGTGACATTTCTTTAACCATGAAAGTCGTAAGTGTTGAGGGAGTCCCCAGCAGGAGGAAGCTCTCATTCCAGAGGCTGTGTCTATGTTGGGTCACCACTTGTTCCCCAGCACCCAGTAGGGTCGCCTACGCCAAAAGGGTTCCCCAATTAATAATTAGCTGAAAGGATCTGATTGAATGAAATGTTCTGCATTTGTTGAGTGCTAGGCACTAGGCAGAGGGGCTTACACACCTTAACTCAGTTATTCTCAGAACTATTCTGTGAAGCAGGCACTCTCATGTCCCCATTTCACAGAAGAGAAAATGGAGGCACAAAGAGGTTGAGGGATTCCCTGGGTCATACAGTTAAAAACCGGCAAAGTCAGAAAACCACGGCCCAAAGCAGAAAGGTAACTTGCTCAAGTTTGTACAGTGAAGAAGACCTGGGATATGAGCACGAGTTCAGCTCCAGAATAGGGTTGAAAATTTCAGATAAACAACATTTTTTTTTTTTCAGTATAAGGATGTCCCAAATATTGCATGGGATATACCTATGCTAACATTTTTTCCTTGTTTTTCTGAAATTCAAATTTAACATATACAGAGTCCTGTATTTTTATTTGCTCCATCCAGCAACCCTAATCTAGCACCTACACTTTTAACCACGGCGTTGCACTGTCTTCAAAATGCTCAAAGTGCAGCTGGGGAGAATGATCCCCATTCTCATTTTAGTTTACATGTCTGCATAGCCTACATCATATATCAACTTTTGCCTCTAATCCTCATCACCAGTGGGAGGGGCCACATTATTATCTCCTTTTACAGATGAAGAAACTGAGGCCCAGGTCACTCATGTCACTTGTCCAGGTCACACAGGAAATACTAATCCTGTCTAACCCTTACATGGTACTTGCCCAGGGCCAAGCTATTCTAAGAGCTTTATACCTATTTTCTCACTTCGTCCTCACAAATTCTGCAAGACAATTCCAATCATTATCCCCATTTCACAGATGAAGCAACAGAGGCACAGAGATCTAAGGAACTTGTCTGGAGTCACACAGCCAACAGGTGGAAGAGCCTGGCTTTGAACCCAGGAAAATCTGGCACCAAAGAGTATATGCTCATTCACTGCTGTATTTCCTCTTTACTCACAAATACAAAAAAGCTCTAGCTTTGTAGGGACCAAGTGCTAACCCACATGTGTTTGACTCCAAAAGTCCATGTTTTTTCTGTAACTCCATTCAACGAAAAGCCTGTGTAGCTGGTCATGGGGTGGGGGAACACATACAGAGTGAGAGAGTCTGTTTCACACTGCGGGTAATATGAGAAGCTGGAGACGCCATCCTGTCCCCAGTCCTCACCGCAGCAAGGACTCCCCAGCACCAGCTTTTTCTGGCGGCCACCGTGTGCTTTCTTCATCTCACTTACCCACCAGTGGTCACTGACGTGGGCCCCTCCCCTGTGCCACCAGCCGTTCACTCCCTCAGGTGCGTGGACACAGGGGACCAGACCTGAGTCTGAAGATATGGTTCATGTGGCCTGAAATCCTTTAGAGGCCTCTTGTTCCAAAACCGTTGTGTTTTAGGTAGGAAGCAAAGGTCCAGATAAACAGAGCCAGTTGGAGATGCTATAGATGATAGGTGATAGATGATAGATAGATAGATAGATAGATAGATAGATAGATAGATAGATAGATAGATAGATAATAAGATATTGGTTTACTCAATTATGGAGGCTGGGAACTCCCAAAATCAGTAGTCTGAAGAGCTGAGAACCAGGAGAGCCTATGGTGTAAGTTCTAGTTCCAGCCAGAAGACTGGAGAAGACCAGTATCTTAGCTTGAAGACCATTAGGGAGAGAGAGTGAATTCTCTCTTGTTCCATCTTCTGTTTATGACTTCAGTGGGTTGGATGGGCCCCCCCTCTTTGGTGAGGGCAATCTGTTTACTCAGTCTACAGAGTCAAATGTTAATCTCAGTCAGAAACATCCTTGCACAGACGCTCCCAGAAATAGTTTATCCATGTATCTGGGCACCCTCTGGCCCAATGAAGCTGACACATAAAATTAATTCTCACTGCATGTCTTGCCCAAGGGTTGTAGACCCGGCAATTACCTGCTTATGCTTTGCCTTTAACGTAGATGCTTACAAACATGGCAGCCCCCTGAAATTTGCAGCTTTAACCATCTTGGTTCCAAGTAATTAAGATTGTAAAAGCCCACGACCTTGTGGTTTACCGAAGCACAACCTGGAGACCTGTGAGGTAGTGGTCCCTTGAACTAAGGGTGGGCCAGTGTGGGGACAGAGCCAGGAGTGCAGTTTCCAGGCTCTCGGCCTCACATGGAAAGGTGCTCACTCGGGTAGTAAATGGCCATCAACTGTGATTGGATGGCCATCAGCTGTGGCTAGTTGACCATCAGCTGTAACCAATGAGCCATTGGCCACTGATATAACTGCTGTGGCTACGCTAGCAGCAAATGGGGGCTGGCAAGAAGGTGGTGGTGTGGCGTGGCGTTGTGTGGCATGGCGTTGCGTGGCGGAGTGTGGGTTGCGGATTGCAGAGAGACGGATGGAGTTAACCAGTGAGGTTGGTTGGCAGAGACAAGTGGACAGCATTTCTTCCTAGTGCGGCTCCTGCTTCCTGTGTCTCCAACCCAGCTTCCAGCAAGACTATAGCGGTATGACTCCCCTATCTATGGCTCCATGGGTGTACCTTTTTGGCCTCACCATATACTGTATTCTTATGTGTGGAGTGGGAGCTGAGACCCCGCATGACACCCCGTGTGACAGCCAGCTATGCCAATACCTCCATCTCTCCTTAGTTTTCTTGTTCTCAAGCTCACGCCGTAGGAGCTCCAAAGCAAAAGCTGTGCGTCTGTATGGAAAGTAACACAAGGCTTAGTTTATTGGTAGACTGTGCTAATCGCTACGCAATGTGTTTTCTTGCATTTTGTTAGGGGAATCATTCATTCAGCAAATGTTTGTGGAAGGCCTGATATGTGTTGGGCACTGTGCTAAACCCTGGGAATTCAGAGTCTAACAAAATAGACACAGTGTCTGCTCATGTGGAGTGATTTGCTATAACGATGCTCGGAAATTAAGTGGTTCCCAGAGGCTTGTAGTCATGTCCCGAATGTGGCTGGTCTACACAGGGCTTCATAATTTTTTGGAGGATCAACTTTCGATATGCTGAATAAAGTCGTGAGTCTTCTTAGCAGAAATACATGAAGGTACATTTCCATTTAAAAATATGTCCAGAATCTGACCACATCCACCCTGGTCCAAGTCACCATTTTCTCTTGCTTTGATTCTTGCAATGGGTACCTCACTGTTCCCCCTGCTGCCCACCTGACTCCCCCCACCCCCACCGTTTCCAGTCCGTTCTGCACATAGTGGCTGGAAGGATCCTGTTAAAATGTAAGTCAGATCAGGAAGCTCTGAGAAAAGGCAGGGCTTGCCATCATATGCAGAGCAAAAACTACACAGCCTACAAGATTCTAAACTCCTCTGATGCACACACACACACACACACACACACACACACACACTCACACATACAACCTCTCTGATGTCCTCTCCTCCCCTGTTCCCCTTGCTTGCTCGGCTCCAGCCACTTCTGCTTGTTCTCCTATTCCTCGAATATTCCTTAGGCGTGGAGGAGCAAAGGATGGACAGAACCTGGATCCTGAATGGCCACATGGAACAGAGCTGCCCCACTCGCCTAGATGGCTCACTACCAGACTATTAACAGGGGAAAGAAAAAAACTTCTGTCTTACCTAACACACTACTTTGTGGTCCCTTTGTTATTGTGTGGGCTATACTCTAACCCAGGAGTCAGCAAACTAAAATCCTTGGGCCAAATTTGGCTTCCTGTCTGTTTTTGTAAATAAAGTTTTATTAGCACACAGCCTTGCTCATCCATTCATTGTCTGTGGCTACTTTTCTGCTTCAGTGGCAGACTTGAATAATTGCAATAGAGATTCTATGACCTGTAAATCCAAATTATTTATTCTCTGGCCTTTTATAGAAAATATTTGCTGGCTTCTGGTCTAAACAATATATGCTTGTGACCAACCTTTTTCATGAGAAGAGAATGAAGCCCTCGAGGGTTAAGTAAGTTGTTCAAAGTCAAATAGTAGCAGTTGGAATTTAAACCCAGAGCTGCCTGACTTTCAAGTTCAGACCAAATAGCACCTTAGTCAAGCTAAGAAATGAAGTCATGTCGTAAATTGACTCGCACTCCACTAAAAAATGCAAAACATAAGGCTTCTGTATTTGTCCTCCAATTAACCTAATATTTTTATGACCCTCTTCACCCGTCCGGGTAATAAGTGAACTAAATGTAGGCCAATCAGTAAACTCAGTTTAATCCAACAATTTGAATAGTCTTCTTAGATCGTTCAGGCTGTGGTGAGTTAAACACACAGGTTTTCAGATTTCCCCCCTCTGGGCTTCTCCTTTAAGAGAAATTTCAGGGTCCTTATGGCAGCGAGAGTAGGGATACAGAAATATGCTCACATGCTCCCTTGTCTTCACCCTGCCCTGGTTTGGTCCCTGGCCTTGGGACCGCTAAGATCTGACTGGTTCTATATAATCTCACTGAGTCATTGGAACCGTAATAAGTACCTACTTCACAAGATAAATTCAAAGATTAAATGAGGTGATACATGGAAAGCACTTTGAGCAATGCCTCACATTTTGTAAGTGTTAATTAAATGTGTGTCAGATGTTGTTGTTGTTGGCCAGGTCCATCACTGGATCCTGGCCATTTCCCCCAGTCATAGGCATGTACCTGCAGTGGCCTCTTTGTCCCCCTGGCAGATCACTCTGCCAGCTCTCTGGGCACCTGCAGTCACCTCACCACATATATGTTAAGATCCCCTGGGGCCAGAAGTGCTGCTACCAGGGCTGCTGTCTTTGACCTTGTGTTATGTTGGAAGCGGCCAATTGGTGGGCTTCTCCTACACCCTGGCAGCCTCTGCTTGAGATGCAACAGGGAGCCTGTCACTGGCTCTGTAGACTTGGCCCTCCCCTTGACCTTGGCAGAATACCCCCCATATCCAGGACATCCAGGACCTTGCCCCTGCCGCTCTCCTCTCCCTCCCACGATCTTCAAAGTAGAAGAAATGGACTTTCCATTTCCTCTGCCTCATAGCATGGCTTCTTCCTCCTGTATCTTGTGGTAAAACTAGGATCCAGTCAGCCAATGAAACTAGGGGAACTTAGAAAATTCTTTTCTTTTGACAGAGTCTGGCTGTCAAGACTATTGTCTTGCTAAAGAGGTCAAGGAAGGCAGCTTAGAGACTCAAGCTGATGAATGGCCTCTTTCTTCTGGGGAGAACCGCCCTTTCCTTCCCTGGGGCAACTGGAGTTATTATTATCCCTGTGGAGAAGCACTCTGGCAGGTCCACTAGGTGGGGATGTTGTAGAAGGGAACCGAGCCTCAAGGGCCTGAATGTCCTCCAAGGTCCTTCCTGGCTGGGGGCACCCAGACAGAGATAGCCTGGCTAATGGAGCTCTGAAGGCGCCTTTGGTATTCCAGCTGGGGGTCAGGGCTCTGGATTCTGACTTTCTCATTATGCTCCCAGAGCAGTGCAAGTCCAGGCTGGGGGCTTCTCCGAGCAGGTACACCCCTGAGACCTGGCTGAGTGCACCTAATGTAGGGGCCACTTCATAAAATGCCAAGACACACACTTCCAGCCTCACCATGCTCATGCTTTCCCAGACTCGCCCAATGGAACCAGCCACCAGGAGCAGCCAAAGTAGGAGGAAGGAATATCTCTAAAAAGAAAGAAATGTTTCTATCTGTTAAGGCATCATGAGAAAATACCTGACTAAAGAGTCATCAAAAATGGAGAGCATGTTTGGAAAAGTCTGTTTTATAGTATATATGGTACTGTGTATGTTGGGGGGGGGTCCTCAAAAGGACAGACAGATATCCTCCAGAGGGGCGCAGATGGGTAGAAGCCCACGTGAAGACCAATTGGAGAAAAACTGCAGTATAAACTAAGATGATATAGATGCAGAAAGCAACCTACAGTTTCAAATATGAACCACAAATTCAAATTCAATTATGCAGTTTCCACAGGCTGTATTTTTCAAATTTGGCCACAGCCATACCTTCCATCCCAATGTTGGACTCTGGGTGCACTTATGGCTCACTTGTACCCAATAAAACGCAGAAGTGATGCTGTGACTTCCAAGGCTGAATCATAAAAGATGGATGAGGCTTCTATGTTGCATAACAAACGACGACACACGTAGTGACTTACCATGACATTTTTTATTATCTCACACTTTCTGTGGGTCACATGGTTGGGTATGGCTTAGCTGGGTCTCTCAAGGATGAAATTAAGGCGTCGGCTGGGCCATGTTCTTTGCAGGAGACTCAAGTGGGGAAGGATGCACTTATAAGCTTCCTCAAGTATTTGGGCAAAATTTATCTCCTTGTGACGTCATGGTAGCTGACTTCTTCAAGCCAAGTGTATTAGAGTGCTAGGGCTGCCATAACAAAACACCACAGATCAGGTGGCTTAAACAACGAACCTGTATTTTCTCACACTCCTGGAAGCCGGAAGTCTGAGGTCAAGCTGTCCATAGGTTGGTTTCTTCTGGGTTTTGGATTGCAGTTGGCTATACTTACACTGTCCTTTCTTTGTGCATCCCTGGTGTCTCTCTGTATGTCCTCATTTCCTCTTCTTATAAGGTCACCTATTAGTTTGGACTAGGGTCCGCACTAATGGTCTCATTTTAATGTAATCACCTCTTTCAAGGCCCTATCGCCAATTAACCACAACCTAAGGTACCAGGGGTTAGAGCTTCAACATGTGAATTTAGAGGGGACACAGTTCTGCCCATCACAGCAAGTAATTGGCAGAGAGCGTCTCTGCTTCCTGGAGCTTCTCACCTCAGGAAAGTTCTGGGCCTTCTTTCAGAGGGTTCACGTGATTAGCTCAGGCCCATCGAGGATCCCTTTTGATGAGCTCAAAGTCAAATGAATAGGGACACTAATTGCACTTGAAAAACCCTTACATTTTTGCTGTGCACATAATTATGGGAGTGACAGCCTATTGCCTAGAATCGGGTTACGGTTCTTGCCAACCTCAAGGGGAGGGGACTCCACAGGGTACAGACATTAGGGGACGAGAATCATGAGGTCATCTGGTGAATGTCCACCACCAAAGGTGTTACAACTTCCATGTGCTTTGTTGGGACACTCTCCTGAAGCTCCGTGTCATCCTATAAGTGGTCTGACTGCACAGAGGCCTCCCTGCCAGGAGGTAGCTCACGTTAGGGACACCCCTGGAGAAAACATGAGACACATGAAGAAAGAGAGTGCGATGTCCAGGCCCCCCAGTGGCTCCAGCTTCCCTCTGACTGCACTGCAGGAGAGACCCTACACCAACACCACCTGGCCATGCACTTTCTGAATTCCCGACCAACAGAAACATTGTGAGATGATTCAAGCGACCACAGTTTGGGGCCATTCTTTATGCAGCAAGAGTAACGGGAACAGTGGGCATTCCAAATGGGAGAGTTCAAAGGGAGCTGCCCCTCGCAGATAACTCTCCGGGATGAGTAGCATAAGGAATTGGTTTATTTGGCAACCGTTGTTCCCTAACCCCTTCCCTATTTTACTTGTCTCTGTTACTCTTACTATCTGACACACGCTCAGGTTAGTTGTTTGCTTGTCTCCTATTCCCCACCCCCCACCCTCTCCCCAAATGTTACTTCCATAATGGCAGGGTTTCGTCTCTCCTGACAGCATCTGGCAGGTATGGAGCTTCAATATGAGCTTTATTATTTTCCCTGTAGATGGCTGATTTAACAGCTGTAGGGAGGCCAGAATGAGAAAACAAGTGTTCAGTAAAGGTCAGAAGATCAGAAAACTATACAGAAATAGAGCAGAAGTGGTCCTTAGCAATCATACAGTTCAATGTCACATTTTATCCTTGAGGAAACGGGTGCCCAGAGTAAAGGACTTGAATGACACAGGAGGTTAATGGCAGAGCTGACTCCTAGAGCCAGGTCCCCTGACCCTCCTTCTAGGGTTCTGACCACTAGGTCACATTCATGGTGAATCCACACAAAGGTGCCCGTATCTACCCTGCTCCCGTGGTCTTCTAGGAGACTTTTGCCTGAACTTGTACACATCGAAAGACATTTTACTTTTTTATAGACTACGTCCTATGATTTCTCCATTAAAATACACTTAGAACATTATATTGATTTTTTTTAAAAAAAATAAGTGTGGAGATAGGTTATTATGAATGAATTTCATTTCAGGAGAGTCACGGGGATAGTCTTGGCAGGGGTCCCCCAGCACGCAGGGCCAGGGACAAAGGTTTTGCTGGAAGCGGTTGCTAGTGGGGAGTGTGATCCATGGAGCCAGGAGTGAAGAACAGGAGGTAGAAGCAAGGTGGCTGGTGCTGTAGGCGCTGCCACCAGATCCCACTAGGACTGTCTACGAGGCCGTGTGAACTGGGTTTCAGAGCTGTCTGCAGAGGGCATGAAAGGGAAGCATTCATCCATCAGCTCTCATTCCTCATTGACCCTGGGTGGCCTTGCAGGCATTCATAGTTGCCCACTTCTGGGCTGGGAAGCCTCTGGAGGTACCCCGTATGATGCATCAGGATGTATGTCCTTTCAAGGCAGGAGGACAGAGGTGCATGAAGGATTGCGCACAACATGTCCGGTCACTGCTGCGCAAAGCTGGTCTGGGTCTGCCTGGAACTGGTCACTGTAGAAGTGGCTAGAATAAGAGGTGAGGCCCGGAGGACCTTGAGGAACATTCAGGAGGGGTCTGTCTGATCCCCAAACCTCAGTTCTTCCCACTGCAGACAGGTGTCTGCAGTTCAGAAGAGTGAGGTAACTCAGAGCATCTGCTATAAGCCTGCGACATTTCTGGCTAATCACATGGCCTGGATTTCTCTAGGAAATTCCATCTGCAGCGTCAAAGTCATAGGAGAAATTCAACGTGCTTTTATATTTGGAAAGAACTGAACCAAAATCCCACCTCTGGGAGTTCTTGGTTGCCTAAGGTTTCCCACTTCTCTGACGCTGCAGTGAGTGTCAAATTTGTCCCCACATGGTCCCTGAATATATGATGGTTAGCAAGGGAGCCGTAGCTTAGCCTGCCAGGGAAGATGCTGCAAGAAAATTTGCAGTTATCATTTGCTGAGAACTATTTCCAGGAACAAGGCTAAGTCCATAAGAGCCGCTTTCTCATTTAATTCTCACTGCAAACCTTTGAGGCAAATATTATTTCCATTTTATACAGGAGCAGGACTGGCTACATAATTTGCAGGGCCCACACCAAGATGAAAACACAGGGTCCCTTCTTCAAAAATTAAGAATTTCAAGATGGCAGACAGCAAAGCATGAAACTAAGTGTAGGGGCCTTAGATCCCCCTTTGCCAGTTCTCTGAATTGAAATCTCCCTTATATCAGTCTGATGTCATCAGGCTGTCATCAGAGCCTCATGCTGAGAGGGGCCTGAGCACTGCCGTGGGGAGGCCCGACTCTTAATGCCAGAATTTCCCCACACACAGCCAGGGTGCTCAACCATTTGAGACAGACTGAAAATGCAATAAATACCCACTGCGCTGACTCTAAAATGTAATGATGAGGATCAGATAGGCTCATGTTCAGCTCATGTGGCAGAAAGTCAACTGCCAGGGCCTAACCAAAAGAGGAGTTTGTTCTGCTCACATCACGAAGAGTCCAGGGGTGGGCAGTGCAGCTCGAGGGAGTAGTCTCTTTTTTTCTTTCTACTATTCTTAGAGTGACTGTCAACCTCATGGTTCCAAGGAGGCTGCTCTACCTCTAGACATCACGTCTGCATTCCAGGTAGGAAAAGATGGGAAGAGCAATGGGCAAAAGGCACATGTCAGGCAAGTCCCCTTTTTCTCAGGTTAACAATAGCTTTCCCAGATGCCCCGTCCAGTAGACGTCCATGTGTACCGTTTGGGCAAGAACTAGGTTACATGGGAAGCTAAGAAAAAGAGCATTTTAACACAGGCCATTCCAAACACAGTCAGGACTTTGTTAATACAGTTATTGGCTGGGCTGGCCTAGCAGTGTTTGCCACAGCAGGCCTGACAAGATTATGGCTCAGAACCCTCCCACAACACCCCACTTTCCACACCAGCACTGTGCAATAGAAATATCACATAACCCACAATGCAAGCTACAGACGGACTTTACCATTTCTTTTTTGTAAAAAGTACAAAGAAACAGGTGAATATATTTAAATAGCTTATTTACCACAAGATATCCTGTAATTAACATAAAAAAATATTCATGAGATACTTCCATTTTTTTCCCCCATGCCAAGTCTTCAAAACCCAGTGTGCGTTATTTCACACGCTAGCACATCTCAGTTCAGAAAAGCTTCATTTCAAGCGCTCCATAGCCACATGTGGCTATTGTGTTTCCCCGAAACTAAGACCTAGCCAGACCATCAGCTCTAATGCGTCTTTTGGAGCAAACATTAATATAAGACCCGGTCTTATTTTAATATAATATAAGACCGGGTTTTATATTATATAAGACTAGGTGTAATATAATATAATATAATATAATACAATATAATACCGAGTCTTATATTAATTTTTGCTCCAAAAGACGCATTAAAGCTGGTGGTCGGGGAAACATGGTAGTAGCTTCTGTATTGGACAGCGCGGGCCTGTACTTTATGAAGCTGGTTCTCAGCTGGGTATTTAAAACTGCAGGGGAGTCAGGCTGTCATATAACTGAGGGTGCACTAACTGTGCTCAGTGGACAGAGATGGGGAGGGTCCTGAAAGACCCTTGACAACCACACGATGACCAGCACAGCCCCCAAAAAGATGAGGAACTGTCCTGTCCAAATGCAGTAGTGTTTCTGTTGAGAGAATCTCTCTTCTGATACCTGTCAAGTGCTCAGAACAGTGCCTGGTTCATAGTGAGACTCAGTGCAAGTTTATTATTATTATTATGTTATTACAGTCAAGTCCAGATGTTATCGCTTGGCATATAAAACCCTCTATAATCTGATCCCTATTACTAAGAAACTACATACACACCCATAATATATATATATATATATATATATATATATATATATATATATATATATACTGGGTAGTTGTTATCTCTACTATTCTACTATATACATTGTGTGTGTGTGTGTGTGTGTGTGTGTGTGTGTGTGTGTGTGTGTATCTCCTGGCTCTTCATATTTCATTTCATTGGTCCTCAAATCTGCATTTGGAATAGAAGAGTATTATTAGTTCCATTGTGCAGATGAGAAAACTAAGGCCAGAGAAGTGGAGCTGCTTGCTGAAGTTCACACAGCTACTGAGCTACTGAAGGCAGAGCCATAACTTGCACCCTCCTTATGGATAATCCATGAGCCTGGGAGCCTCACCAATGCCAAGGCTACAGTCGTCACACCTGAAAGCAGCCCATTTTCCATCCCCAAAGCGCTGTCAAGCCCTTCCTTGGGTGCACAAGGAAGAACAATTCTCCCCAGTCCAGGCCTCAGGCTCACCACACAGTTTCACTCCTGTCCTAGAAAGAGCTTGGAGCAGGCGACAAAGAGAAACATCCCGTGCAATTGCAGCCTCAACAATGACAACTGATGAGGCACAATAGCGGGCTGTGGCCTGTAATCAGCCTCCAGCTATACTCAGCTATTTAGGCGTCCATTCTGTTGGGCTCCAGAGAGGGTTCGGGGAGAGGCACACACTCCTCAACTTCAGCTCCGCTCTCATCATAGCGGAGCACCATGAGGAAAAAGGACCCCTTTGTGACAGCACCGCAAATTATAGCCCAGGCAATCTGGAGTCTCAGCTACAGCAGATTCTTCTCTTCCCTAAAAGAAAAATCTGTTTTAAGCTTAATTATAGTCTGTCATTACCCACAATCTTGTAATGATCCAAAGTCCCTGGCAAAATGATAATAATAATAAAAAAGAGAGAGAGGGAGACAGAGAATCAATTCAAATACGAGTTTAAAAGACTCAGACAAGCATGGGGAAGGGAGGTGACAGTGGCATTCTTTAGAAACAATTGTGAAATGAGGATCAGGGCTTTAGAATGGTAAATAGTTATTCTGGCTCCATTGTCGATTTACCAGGCCCAGGGCCTCAGGGTTAACTTTATCCATTTCCTGACTCTTTAATCTTGTTGCTCCAAAATTCACCTTGTAAAATATAGGAGCAGCTCCAAAGATAAGCCGATGCCCAAAATCGAATGACCTAGATTTAATAAGACAATGCTTCTTAGATCCTGAGAGGATGCATTGAACAGGCTAAAAATGTGCAGTGATTGTTCTTGGCATGTTAGCAAGAAGATGCTGAGGTTTATCAGAAGGCACCCTTTAAATCAAGTTTTCTGTGTCAGTTTCCATGAACTTGACGGGAATTTCCTTTCAGGTACAGCCAACCATTGGGAGCTCCCTCTTGTGGCCATGTTAGGAATGGAACCGTATCTCTCTTCCCACCTTCCCAATCACCCCCAAAAGCAAAACTGAGAAGACCAATTACCCAAGCTGGTGGGGCTGGGAATGGATACTAGAGAGGCAGGCTTTTGAGGCATCTCAGATGTTATGCTAAATCTTCCTGGAGCCCAGATGTCCTCCTGAAGCCATGAAGCTTTGTGAAATAATGTGAATGTCAGGAGAAATTCCTTTCCTTTTCCCGTTTAACATCTTCCTTATTTATTTTTCATAACTTGTTTTTGGAAATAATTGTTTTATAATGTATATAAAATATATGTATTTACATTTTATGGAAAATGGTATTTTCCATTTATTGCTCTGTGAGAATTCTTAGAGTATCAAGGAAACCTTTTAAACTTTGTGTTTCCATGGGAAGATTCTTGATGTGATTCAGTTTTCGGGAATAGCCATCAGTGTACTGGATGTGGAGTTCGGGTTGGAACATGGAGCTGACAGTGTTCAGAGAGTTGAGTGAGTTCCCCGGTGAGGTTGCCTTCACTGGATTGGCTGCTGGGTCACAGGGAGGACGTGGCTGCCATCTCAGGCAGCAATGCATTCTCTTACCATTGCACTCTGGCTTCAGGAAGGAAAGGACGACACGGCTTACCCATCTGTCCTGTTTCCTGATTTTGAAAGCACAGAGAGTCTTCTTCATTGTGGGAACAGTTTAGGAAAGATATGAGTGAGGAATCATTATGTTGCAAACAACAGAAAACTCAACTTAAGCCAGCTTAAACAGTATATGGAATTTATAGGTGCAGATAAATGAGAAGTCTGTGTAGGCTTCAGGTAAGGCTTGATCCATCACCAAGGATCTCATTTCTTCCCATCTCTCCTCTCTGTTTTCTAAGGTGTAGCAGGGACTATCTGTGCTCTGCCCACTGCCCCCAGCCTTTCCTGAAGCCCACTTGCAGACATTCCCTGTAGACTTTAAGGATTCCCTACATCTTTCTGACTGAGGGAATTCTCTCTCCCCAGGAGTGTACTTAACAAACTGGAAACACCAGAGAGTTAATGCCCTAAGACTGACCCTCAGCATAAAATAATAAAAGTTAGTAAATAAAGAGTGCAGCCTGCTAACCCCTAGTGGGATAGGTGCTCCACACCACTTCTCAAAGTCCCCCAGGGAAGTGAGCCCCCTATTACCCACACTGATCTTATTAATCCACCCCGTATTGGTTTCCATCCTGTGCCTACTACCTCACAGAGCTTTTGGGGATTCCTTCCCCCCAACATAACTTGCACTCAAATCCTTGTCTCAGGATCTTTTTTGAAGGGGTGCGGGGGATAACCCTGGCTCAAAACAAAGCGTGCTGCTTCCAGAAAGGGGAACATGGACGCTGGACAGCAGACCACAGATCTTACCCTACTGAGAAATCCTGAAGACATACCTCACTCAGAGAAGCAAAAGGACGTGGGGTGTTTCAGGGAAGGAAACCAGTGAGGCCAAGTAGATCCGAACCTGCAGCCAGCTCGCCAGCATTTCCATGTGACCAGTGACCATGTGACAGGATGCTGAACCTGTTTCATTCTGTGGATTTCGGTGGTGAATGGCAGGAGGCAGGATGGGAAAAGGGAAGAAAGCCCATTTTATTCACAGGGGAATTAGCGACAACCACCAAAGCAGACTGGTTCCAAATGCTGTCCGACCCCACCCCTACTGCCTGATCAGAGGTTTGTCTGATTTCCCTCACTGCTCCAGACTGACTGGCTTCCCCTACCAGCACCCCTCACAATTTAAACTACTGGTTCCCAATAGAAATATAACGTGAGCTCCAAATGCAAGTTACGTATGTCATTTAAAATTTGCTAGTATTCACATCAAACGCAGGAAACGAAACAGGTCAAATTAATTTTAGTAACATATTTTATGTAACCCAGTATATCACAAACATTATCCTTTCAACAGGTGATCAATATAAAAATTGTTAAAGTGATATTTACATTATTTTTTTAAAAAAATACTAAAAGCCTTCAAAAGCCAGTATGCGTTTGCACTTACAGCACATTTTAATTCAGATTAGCCATATTGTAAGTGTTTGGTAAGCTACGGGTGGCTAATGGCTACTGGATTGGGCAGCGTAGATTTGGAACATCTCTTGATGCTATGTTTGTACTGGGCTTTAGAGTTTCAAAATGCTTTCATGTGCTTATCATTTGGTCAATATTCCCAAGAGGTAGACCCCTCAGTATTGTCATCCCTGTATTGATGGAGAAGTTATTTTATACTCCTTGGGGGCAGCAAGACTGGGACTTGAGCTAGATTTCAGTCCTGTGCACCTTGCATCAGGGTTCATAGCATCTTTTTTCTTTCTTTTTTTTTTAATGCCCTTCAATATCTAGTAGCTGCTAGAGAAAATGACATCTCTTGGAATTGCTGACAGAGCAAAGCAGTGAGGGTTCTTGGGGTTACACCCCCATGGAAGTGGGAGCATGGAAGCTACAGCGTCCCAGGTCTCTCCCAGGCCTGTGAGTCTCAAACCACAGATGGCTGGTTGGTGGGGACAGGAGCTGGCACCTGCGGGTCACCTTTGGGAGCAAACTGTCAAAAGCAGTTGTGCCTGAGGCTGACCTAGTTGGACAGTAGGCCGCACACAGGCCCTCTCCTTTTCAGGATTTATTCCAGGCATTTGTTTTTTCACAAACCACTCCATTTGCCGCTAAAAATACTCCTCCAAAGCAGATGCGCAACTGACCCTGACTTTTCGGCAATGGCCCAGCACATAAGCAGTGAAGCGCCAAGGCCTCCCCTTGGGCCTGGGCTCAGGGACCACAGAGAAGCAGGGCAAGGCCTTTCTGCCTTGAGACAGCCAGCACCGGTCACTCCCATAGCCCCCAAGCCAATCCCTCCCTAAGATATGTGCTGATTAAGAAGGGCCTCTCAGTCTGTCTGTCCGACTGTGGACACTGTGACATGGAACTCTTCAGTTGTAACAGAGAAAACCCGACTCAGACTGAGTTACACACACACACACACACACACACACACACACACACACTCTCACACACACACGTGTTGTCTCAATAGGCAAACATTCCATGGATAGTTTCAGGGACAGCTGGATCCAGGTGCTCAGTGGATTACCAGAATTTGGTCTTTTCCTGGTCTTCTTTTGGTTCTATTTTCCTCCATGTTGGCTTCACTCTCGAGCAGGGTTTGTCTTCACGATGTCAAAATGGCTGCCAGTAGCCTCAGGTTTATCCACTCACTAAGTTCAACCAAAAGAAGGTTTCTTTTCCCTAATATTTTTTTAAACAGTTTTAGTGTGGTATAATTGATATACAGTAAACTGTAAGTACTTCGAGTGTACAATTTGATAAGTTTTGACATAAGTCGACACCCATGAAGCCATCATCACTACAATCAAGACAGAGAATATATCCATGACCCACAAGTTTCCTTGTGGTCCTTTGTAATTTCTCCTTCTCACTCCTCCTTTTCCTCCATCCCCAAGTAACTACTGATCTACTTTCTGTCACTTTAGGTGACTTTGCATATTCTAGAGTTTTATGGACCTCTTGGCAGGGGTGCAGGGGTTGTCCTGGATTACCCTGAGTTTTGTTGGTTCTTGTCATGACTCTGTTGAGGCAGCTGACCTCAGGCTTCTCACTCTCAGACCCCTGATGATACGTATTAACCAGTACCCTTGTTGGCTGCTCGTCTATCTTGCCCTTAGAAACACCATGTTCTATGAGCCACCAGGTGTGAGTGTGGGTGTGTACATCAAGGGACAGAGGTTACAGGTCACTAAGCTAATTTACGTTAACAACCTGAAATTGCCTAGAGCCTGTTCACTCCTCACAGGATGGCAGTGTAGCAAATTCACAAGTTCAGGCTGATGAACAGCAGTCAGAGGCTGTCAGCAGCCTTTCAATAAAACAGGACAGCTTTAGAAGTCACTTTGAAAGTCTTTACATATGTTAATAGAGGGTCACCAAGGGGGTGAGTTGGGACCATCAGGCCTGGGGGCAAGTTCAGAGAAATCCTTGTTATGGGGTCAAGTTGGGGTAACTAGGTTTTCTGTCACCTCACAAGAACCACTTTGGCTTCTACCTCAGCAGAGGGAGAAATGACTCAGCATAGATCCAATTAATTTGGTAGAAGATACATGAAAACCTTGAGGTTTATATTTTTGCCTCTCAGTATTCTAACAATTGTGCCCCAATTTTTTCAGAACCATCTCTGGAGTCTAAGACATTCATTAAGCTTCCTGCCATCTTCTTGGGTGAAGATGAAAGCAAAGATTGTTTTCCTCTATTTTTAAACTAAATGTATTGGGGTGACATTGGGTAATAACATTATATAAATTTCAAGTGTACAATTCTAGAATACATCAGCTATATATTGCATTGTGTGCTCACCACCCTTAGTCTGCTCTCCATATATTTGACCTCCTTTACCCTCTTCATCTTCCCCCTCGCCCTGTTTTCCTCTATTTGAGGGGCGGGGATTAAGGGGGGTTGATGTGGTGTAACTGAAGTTTCTAGAAGAATTTTCTTTGTTTCTTCCAAAAGCCTCCTTCAAATGTAACCTAGAGGTGACACTCCCCCTCTTCTCCTCTCTACCAGGGGAATATGGTATTACTGGCTTTCACCCGTGGAAGGAGTTATCTCGCCACTTGGGAGCCATAGGCCTTCCAGGGCTGACAATAACCTGGGACAGGTCCTTCAGTCATCCAGGCGGTGGGAGAGGAGGTGGGAGGGAGGCAGACCTGTCTGCCTCAATGCTGTTGGACCTCCCACCAGATGCTCCAGGAGCCGTCCTTATTCCTTGCCCAGCTGTCACCCACTTGTCAGTATTCTCCAGACCAAGTAGACATAGGCAACAGTGGGTAGGGGAGTGAGTTCTGTCCCTGGTAGAGTGAGCCCTTTATGGAGGGTCAGGTGGATCTCACGGAACAGCACAGAAGAACCAGTTATACCTCCAGTGACATTGCGATTGTCTCCAAACAAAAATTCCCAAATCTGACCTTCTTGTAAAATGTCATTTGCAAAAAGACAAGAACTCTATGATTCCACCCATTTGAGGTATCTAAAGTAGTGAAATTCATAGAGACAGAAAGTAGAATGGTGGTTACCAGGTGAAATGGGGAGGTGTTGTTTAATGGGTAAAAGAGTTTCAGTTTTAAAAGACGAAAAAGTTGTGGAGAGGTTGGGGTGGGGGTGGGGAATGAGTAAGCAGAGCTCAGAAGGATGGTTAGTGACAGTACCGTGTTTGATGTGATAATGATGATTACATGTCATTGTACATTTGTCCAAACCCACAGAATGCGCAACACCAAGAGTGAACCCTAAAGTAAACTATGGACTTGGGGTGATAATGTTGTGTCAGTGTCAGTTCATCAATGATAAGAAATGCACCTTTGGTGGGGAATGTAATAAATGGGGGGGGCTATGCATGTGTGGGGGCAGAGGGTATATGGGAAATCTCTGTTCCTTCCCCCGAATTTTACCGTGAACCTGATACTGCTCTAAAAAAAAAGCAGTCTTAATTTTTAAAAATGCCCTCTCCAGAAGTTCTGGGATCTGTTTCACAGCAACGTGAATGCACTTTACACTACTGGACACTTAAAAATGGTTAAGAGGGTGATTTTATGTTATGTGTTTTTACCACAGTAAAAAATATTTTAAAGAGCCATTTAAATCTCACCTGCTCCTAAACCCAGGTGGCTTCACACAGTTAACAATAGAATATGCGGATGCATAAGTAAAGCCGGCTGTTCAGGGTGTGGACATGTGCACACACCACACGTGGATGTGAACACAGATGCCCTGTGTGGACTGTGGGTTTGCGAGCATCCTAAAGCCAGATGGAGAACAATGGTTTGGGGCCCTGGGAATCATTGCTCCTGTGTCCTAAGCGATGAGAAAGAGGATGCTCCGAGAGAGGGATGGTCCAGTTGGGCTGAGATGATGGAAGCAGAGGGAAATGGGAACCCACAGACGATTATTGCAAAGAGAAAAAAGGAAAGACCTTGCCTTTCATGAAATCGCCTCTTCCTCTAGTATCCCCAAATCCACGTTTATATACAGTGCTGACCCTCTGCAGCATTTGGGGGATGCATCTACAGTGTTGGCTTCTGTGAAGACCTGGATTATTCAGATGCAAATTAATCATCATAATTCCTGGCCCTTAAATGGCACTTCCTCTTGAAGGGCCTCAAAGAACTTTCCTATTTACTGTTCCACACAAAATGCTGCTTTCTCTAGTAACACTGTGAGGTATAAACAGCCACAAAACCGACATAAAAAGAAGACATTTTAAATACAGTCACTATCACAAGTGCATTTTGGATGGGAAATGTATTTAGTTGGAGAAATTGTTATCAGCTAGGCTTCCCCTTCTTTTCTTCCTTTTTAAGCCACCATAAAAACCCAGAGTAAGTTACCATGAAAAGCTATAATAATGCTAATTTTGTTCCCATTTCCTGGCTTTTTCCACTAGACTTGAGGCTCTTTAATAGGACTTAAAACATTTTTTTTCCATTAATAATACCCTTTCTTTTGGCCTCTGCTCTTTTGAAGTTTGTATTATTATTTCCCTGTGACTGACTGCGGCATATTTGCTGTTTAAAATCAACTCCTAATGCATGAAAGCACATTCCCGAGGGCCATGCTGTCCACCCTGAAGTTTAAAAGCTTCCCAAAATGAGTGGGGATGCATCATTCTGAATGGAAACATTTGGGGCAGATTGCCCTGAAACCTCCTTGGGAACAGGCAGCTCTGAAGCATGGGGGCACATCTAAATGAGGAGGCATGCGTTTGGTCATCACACCTGGTCCTGGTAACCACCCCAGCACAAGTGGTACCCACGCATGTGGTAATTAACCATCGTGGGCAGCAATTTTCTCCACACTCCTGCCACTGGTCTCATTCCCTCCTTCTCAACATGGGAACAGCTGCTTTTTCTCCAGAAGGGGTCCCTGAGGGTCCACAGATGCTGAATTGGGGTGTCAAGGGAATCTGTGTCCTTGAAGGCTGGAGCTGAGAAATACGGGGAGCATCTGACTCAGAAGTGAGCACATGTCAACTCCCTGTAGCAACTTAGGCGCCCCGAAGGACCATTACAAGTGCCTTAGACCCACATTGGGAAACAAGTTTGTGACGTTAATAAACACAGCTTGCTTGGTGGAACAAATCTAATTATTGAATGAATGAGTGAATGAGCAAATGAAAAATAAAGGAACGATTTGTATGAAGCCCCATCACAACCTTAAGAGGTAAACAGTATCCCCATTTTATAGATGAGAAAACTAAGGACTGGAGATGGTAAGTCCTTGCCAAGATTACAGAGCTGGCTTGTGGCAGAGCTAAGATCCCAATTATTTCCCTTTTCCAAAGCTTGGGATGTTCCACTTCCCCTTTCAACCTTGTGTTCCTTGGCGAAATTTCTACCTCCAAGCCCACTTGATTTGGGGGCCATCTTGGAGTATTTTTACAGCTTGGGCACCAGGAAATGAAAATAGTAAAGTGGCATGGGATAATACGAACTAATATTTATATAGTGATTACTCTGCTCCAGGCACTGTTCTAAGTCCTTTGTGTATATTAATTAATTCTATCTTCACAACCCTCCGATGAGATAAGGTTAGAATCCACCTTTGCAGATGAGGAGACTGAAGACAATATATTACTGGACAACAAGTGGCAAAGACTGGATTTGGAGCTGGGCGACATGGCTCTGGAATTGGTGCTCACAAGCTTTGCACTGTCATCTGTGGTAGAGGTAGGTGACCTTGCAGACCCCCTCTGCCCCCTGGTCTGCACATAGGAGCTAGGGACTGAACATAGGAACTCAGTCTCTTTTGATTACACTGGATAAGGGAGCTCCCCCTCCACCTCTCTCCAGGTGATGACTTGGAAAGAAACATCTGGGAAGTTCCTTCCTGCCTGTGCCCCCTCAGGCATGTGGGAGTGGGCCACATTGCATGCCCAGCTAGAGTGCCTGCCCCAATCAGGGCCGCTTGTCTCTTATCTGTTTTACTTAAGAAGTTTCTGCGTGCATCAGTCCCAGCAGAAAAGAAATGTCACGTTTCCATGGGGTCATTGAGGAGAATTTAATGAAGATGGGCAGGGTTAATGGAAACCCACAGGGAAGATGGAGACTAAGAAAAGCGACTGTTACCCACATCTGAGGAGGGAGAGAAAGAAAAGAGGCACTGAAGGAGAGACCCATCAGCCTGGATCACAGCCACTGCCAGCCAGTGACATGGCAGGGAGAGAGCTGGGGGAATAAATACCTTCCTCTCTCTTCTCCATCCTTCAGTTTCCTGCTGGCTCCTCCTACTGACTGAACCTGAGCCGACACTAGGGGCTCCATGATGCAGTCCTCAGCATCCTGGAACTCAGCGCAGCGTGAAGAAGGCTGGTATCTTAGTCCATAGGAGCTGCTATAACAAAAATACCCATAGACACTGGGTGGCTGCAACAGCAAACATTTATTTCTCCCAGTTCTGGAGGCTGGGAAGTCCAAGATTAAGGTATCAACAGATTCGGTGTCTGGTGAAGACCCATTTCTTGGTTCCCAGACAGGCCTCTTCTCTCTGTGTCCTCACATGGCCTCAGGGGAACAAGAGAGCCCTCGGGGGTCACTTTTATAAGAGCATCAATCCCATTCGTGAGGGCTCCACTCTCAAGACCTGATCCTCTCCCAAAGGCCCCACCTCCAAATACCATCCTATTCGGGATTAGGTCTCAACATATGAGTCTTGGGGGACACAAACGTTCCGTCCATTGCAGCTAGAGTATGGGTTTGGAGGAGCAAATCCAACATGCAGCACAGTCAGATCAATTCATTGGTTAAGAGCCTCCTACTATCAACAAGACAAAACAACACAAAACTTTGTAAACCATTACTCTGATCCATCCCTCTTATTTCACAGGCGAGGAAACTGGTATAGAACATAGGGTCTTGAATTGATCCCCATTGCAAACCTGGAGCCCTAGCCACCTGATTGGAAATCCCTAATTTGTCCTCCAGAATATCCTTCTCGCTTTTTCTTGCGGACATACTTTAGAGTCACATGCTTCTCTAAGCATGGGTGTTCACAACTGCTTGCTGATTTTTTTTGTGGTACGTCTCTTAAATCACCCACTATCACCCTCTGCCTGGCCACTCCGATGACTCTGAATTCACAGTTCTACTTAGTTGCATCCACGAAGGGGACTCTCCCTATCCCTCCAAGCCCCCAAATTGATTTGGCACTCAAAGTCACTGTTATATTTTATACTGAGTCTTCTGAATCAGTTCATTGAATTTTAGCTGTAGCTATATAAAATCTTCTCCAGTGAAATTATTTGGCCATATTGTGGAGGGTTCTGCCATGATCTATCAATGCCACTAACTATCAACAATAAAAAAAAAAAATCCTCCTTCTTTTCTTTTCATCGTAATGAATTTTCTAAACTCAGATTGAACCTTGGAAGATACTTTACTGGCTTTTTAATTTTTAAAAGGCAGCGTTTTGTATTTTTGTATGAAACATGCAAGACGAATGGTGGCAAATTTTAAGTATTTCCTTTGCTGTAGAAAGGTTGCTGGGGAGAGTCAGGAAAGCTCGGCTTAGATTTCTTGGGGGGAAAAATGGGTTTGGGGAAGGCTCATGGGAGTGCAGTTTGACTTAAAGACCTGTGATTTAGGGCAGGTAAGGAGGATGGAGTTTGTTAAGCAAAGAGCAGGTGTGAAAGAAAACCTGGATGAGATTATTTCAATGCATTAATGTTCTGACAAAGGGGGAAATGCTGGCATGCTGTATCTAATGGTTGCAAAACTATATATTATTGTCTTGCCCAAGAACCTGATTTCCAGGTCAAGTAGGAAACTACTGAAACAGACTTTATAACAGCATTACAAAGTGGCTTAGGTGGAGGAAGCAGATGGCATCACAAAGAGGAAACAATTTACAGTCCAGGGAGGGAAAGCTATGTGTGCATATGAATATTTAGATACCCCAAATAACCGTGTGTTAAAAATCTAAGTCTCAAACTCTAAGAGAGCGCCTGGAATTAACAGAAATGAGTTTTAAGGCAAAATCTTAGGCTGATGATGAAGCTGGAGTTAATATTAACTTGTCCCACCCCTTGTCCCACCCCTGGCTAGGATAAAGTCGCTCCATATTCACCAGGACAGTGGGTTTTCTTAGAGAACCACTTAAAATACGTATTCCCTCATCAGGGGAAACCCCTTTAGTTAATCAACATTTTATCTTCTCTCCTTCTATACAACGGGATATACAACGGCATTTTAACCAATGGAGGACAAGCACTGAAATTTTTTAAAGCCACTTTAGAAAGCACCCTTCTTATGCTGTACCATTTGCATTACTTTTGTAATTGAGGGGGAAAAACAAGATATTTTAATTGAAAACAAAACAAAACACATGTTATGTTTGAATGATCAAAACGTGGAAGTAAGCAAGGAAGGCCTCATTCCTTTTGAACCCAGCTAAGGGTAGACCCCTTTAAGGACCCCTGAAGGCTGGAAGGAAGAATGCTTCCTTGTCTCTTCCTAGTATCTGGAGGTTACTGGCATCCTTGGTGGTGCGTTCTTTGTGGACGAGAGGCTTCAGTCTCTGCCTCCGTGTCACATGGCATTCTCCCTGTGTGTCTCTGGGTCTCTTCTCAGGAAGACACCAGTCAACTTGGATGTAAGGCCCACCCTCATCTAGTATGACCTCATCTTAACTAATTACATCTGCAAAGAACTTGCTTCCGAATAAGGCCACTCTCTGAGGTACTGGGTGGACATGAACACTGAGGGAGGGGGGACACTGTTTGACTCAGTCCACTCATGAAATGTAAACTCGCAGACCCCACCTTAGACCTATTGAGTCATAAATAGGAGCTCCGCACGCTGTGTTGAAACGAGACCTCCAGGGGATTCGAAGCCCTCCATAGTTTGAGGGACGGTGCTCTTGAAGGAGCTGCACGTGCATCTCCCAACTTCAGCATTCAGTCCTCAGAGAAAATATGGAGATGCAAAGTTATCACTTTAAGGAGAAGGCTTTCCTGATTGGGATTAGTGCACGTGTAAGAGATCCCAGAGAGCTGTCTCATTTCCCTTCTGCCATGTGAGGACAAAGCAAGAAGATGGCCATCTACAAACCAACGAGTGGGCTCTCACCAGACACCAAATCTGCTGGCACCTTGGTCTTGGGCTTCCCAGCCTCCACAACTGTGAGAAACACATTTCTATTCTTTATAAGCCACCCAGTCTATAGTATTTTGTTATGCCACATTTTTATGGTATTTTGTTGTCTAGTAGCCTAAACAGACTAAGGCACTGTTTATTTTTCTTCATAGCAATTATCTCAGTAAGAAATCACACAATTATTAGTTTATTTGTCTACTGTTTATTATCTGTCTCTCTCTCTCTCTGGAATATAAACTTTATGAAGAAAAGGACTTTATCTTGTTCACCACATCATTCCCAGTGCTTGCAACAATCCCTGGCTTATTTTAGGACTCAATAAATATTTGTCAAGTAAATTAAAATACCAAGAACCCTAACTGATACATGAGCCCTGCTTTTCTACACAAGTCATATCTATCTTCACGGAAACATTTTCCTTTAAATCCCAACATCCATTTACATTTGCCTATTAAACCAAAGTTTAATCTCCATCGGGTTACTACGAAAACATCAGGCTCTTTGTTTTTTAATCTAGAAAATACTTTGAGTCAAGATCTGCAGTGCATTTGAAGATGACGTGGGCATTATAACCATTCACTGGATAGTGCAGGGCAATCCTGTGGGTAGGTTAATGACAAAGTACCACTTAGTCCCCTATCTTCTCAGGATAGACTTCTTGAGAAGTCCTGTCTTCTCAGGATAGATTTCTTAAGCTCCTCCCACTTAAATACATGTAAGTCCCCACTTTTACAGTAGAATATCCAAGCAGGGGCTGATAGTTCTCTATTCATTCCTGACAGCCCACCAAGTTTTCCATCAGGGCAACACGATGGAAAGCCCCATCTTTGTTAGTCATCGAAGAAGATTATTTCCTAGTTTTTTTCCTCCCAGACTCACTGACCCCACTGTGCATAAGACATGGCCAACTGGGGAATGACTTCCCCTGAAATAGGTTTCCTGTGATGTCTTTCATGCCTGGTTGGAACACAGAGTCATAATTAGAACAAGATTCCTCTCCCAGATCATTGCTCTGAGGGTTCTAAATTAGTCTGCAAGATCCCGTTTCTTGCTAAATGAATAGGGTCTTTGCCTTTCTAATTATAGACATGTGAGATGGACCACTGGCTCCCTGACACTTCCCTCTCACCACCATTTTCCCTGGTGTTTTCAGATACTCTGTCCTATACATTTCATTTTGGAAATCACATGGCTAGTTGTAATTTAAGTTTTCTAAATTTAGTCTATAGAAGGCTCACGGCCAATGGAATGGGATTATAGCTTAACCAGAAATCCACACTTAAGCAAAGGAAAGTCCTCTCTAGGGAATCTGAATTTATTTGTGGAGTTTGGGGACACAAATGAAGACCAAATAGATTTAGCAGCCACACTTCTCTATTGCAATTTAACAGTCTCTTAAGCACAAAATAAAGTGACAATATAAATAAAGTGGCTGGAATCTTTCCTCAGTATCTTACCTTAACTTCTGCTGCCTCCGTCTTGTTATACCCTAGATGTCCCCAAAGACCCCATTTTATCTTCTTGAAGACCTATAGCTTTTTAAAGAGAAATAATCGCATATCCTAAAATGCTTCCTGATATCTCAGAAGCAATACAGCAATGCAGAAAGTAGAATTGCGAAAAGATCAGATCTGTCGACGATCTTGATTAGAAAAGGTACTAGTTGTGTGCAATACCTTTCAGAAAACCTCTTACGTGCCCCGAACTGTACTTGGCACTATGGGAAATGAAGAAATGAATCAATTTTACATCCTAATCTCTGCTAATAAGGAAGCTAAAAGGACAAGCCATAATGTAGAGTTGTTCGGAGCTGCACTGCGGAAGTAAACTGGTTATGCTACAATGCTGTGGGAACACTTAGCCTTTCTGTGCCTCAGTTTCCTCACCCGTAAGTTGGAGATAATAAGAGTAGCTACCTCTGGCGTTATTAAGGGGTTTGAAATGAGTTAATACATGTAAATAGGAGAGTGGCACGTAGTAAATGATTTCTATTTTACATAGATATGGGTAGGTGTGTGTGCGTGTCTGTGTGTGTATCTTTATAGAATGTAAAAAACACCTATTATAAAGGAGGGCTAACATCTAGTGCTATTAGAATTCAGAGGTAGAGACATTGTTTGAAGCTGGAGGGAACCAGGAAGGCTTTCTGGAAAAGTGGCAAAAGCAATAATACTCACTAAATATTACATTTGCTTCACCTACTTCCCTGCTCTTTTGTCAGGATCACATGACAAGTTCTGGCCAATGGGATGCACGTGGATGAGCTGGGCTTATTTGGTCTCTCCTCTCCTGCTTCAGTGAATGAGAAGCCACCCATCCCAGATGTTGCAGCTACAAATTGTAGAAAGGCCATCAGCCTCGGTACCTAAGTGTTGGTGTAGAGTAGAGACACCTCCTCTGACTCAAACACACACATACAACCCCTAAAATGGATATGTAGCACGAGCCAAACAAAAACGCTAAGCCATTGGGACTTCAGGTTTAATTTGTCACTGTAGTGTAACCTAACCTACCTCGACTAATACACAATTTTATATACAATGCAGGATAACCAAGAATCATGGTTTCTGCACTTTTTTCCAGAAATACTAAACCCTGTTATATTGCTGAAGGTAACCCTAGATACTGTAACTAATAAACTCCAAATTGTGTAATGGCTCACACATGGTAGATATTTATTTCTTACACAAAATCCCAAAATGGTGTTCCTGATTGGTAGGTGGCTTCTCTCCATGTGACGATTCAAGGACCCAGGCTGTCTCTATCTTGTAGCTTTGTCATCTTCCAGATGTAGTTTCCAAGGTTACCGTGCTAATCTGCATCAAGCTGGCAGAAGGAGAAAGAGAATGGAGGGTCATGCACGGAGAGGTAATAGGCCAGGACTTGACGTGATATAAATCATTTCTGCTCACTTTCCATTGGCCAGAACTCAGCGATAGGCTCTCTTTTCACTGCAAACTAGGCAGGTCAATGCCATTTACTTGTGTGTCCAGAAAGGAAAGCAAAGAAGTTTGGGAAATAATAGCAGGCTCTGCCATATCTGTTATTGTTTCCGTCAACACTTTTCCTCCTGTTGTATGTCTATTAAAAGAATGAGTTAATAAACTTCTAGTTTCTCGTTCTTTCAACAGACATAGATTGAACACTTACTCTGTTCAAAGCCTACACTTGGTAGCTGGGGTGTTTGGGATTCAGAGAAGAATGCAATGGAAAGTATCCCTTGGGGAGTTCAGAATCTAGTAGAAGAAAAAAAAACATACATATGTATATGTATATATGTGTGTATGTATGTGTGTATAATATAAGGCAGAAAATAACCAAAGCTCCAAGAAAGATTCAGATTAAAGCCTTTTGGAAGTTCGGGAGAGGGGTAGATGGGTAGGGGGTGTTATAGGCAAAACAAAGAGAGGCACAGAGGTGGATAATCAGAGAGTCTTTATGGCAGGAAGTCAGAGATTCAATTTAACTGGAGTGAAGGGTGTAAGAAGAAGAGAGAGCAAGTTTAAGTTGAAACAGTTTGTTGGGGCCCAAAGCCCTCAAACACTCACTAATCACATACGATGATGCTGCATTTCTGAGAGAGGCTATTCAATCACCTCTCTGCACAGTTTCTATTTTTTCCGCATCTATTTTTCATTAAGCAGCTAACCTGCTCCCTTTCCACTTCAAATAATTATAAAGATGATTATGGAAATGATAGTTGTGGTAGTGCTAATGATTACGAGGGAGAAGAGATTTCGGAACATTTCCTAATCTACCCAGAAGTCTTTCTGTCTCGCTCTGAGAAGAACCCTTGAGATCACCCTTTTTTCATGAGCTGCCCTGTGCCGATTTCCGCTCCCTGGGAGCCTGCATGAGAAAAAGTGCAGCAGACGATGGACTTCTTTTGAGAATCAGCAGAGCAGGGCCATGGGACAGTTTGGAGAACGTGGAAGTCACCAAGCAGCACCTTGAGGACAGTTCTGAATGGGACCAAACATAGTCACCAGACCATGGGACTGAAAACTCTACCCTCAGCTTTTCCAAGAAGCTGCCATAATGAAGTCAGAGCACTATGCTAATAAGGATGCTTATTTTTCACTTAAATTAGGTAGGTGAGCCAGCTAAGTGCATGACCCTAGCAACCTGGCAGATGAAGTTTAGCCCAAATTCAAGTTCATTTCAGCTGACCGTAAATGTCACCTAATGAAAGGGTGTATGCTGCCCAGCCCATCACGTAGAGTGCAACTTGTGCCTCTTGTTTTTCTCCTTACTTTCTTTCCAGACTCATTTCAGCTCCCAGACACATTAGGAATGACAGGAAAACACCTCCTCTGTGAAGACTATGGCACATCTGTATTGGTTTCCTGGGACTGCCACAACAAAGTACCATAGACTTGGTGGTTGAAAACAACAGCCATTTATTCTCTCATATTTTTGGCAGAGCGTTCAAAGCAGAAGGAACCATAATTGCAAAGGCTCTGAGATGGGAGAGTACCTGGCCAGTGCGATTAGAGCAAAGAAAGCAAGAATAAGGGCAGTGGGCACTGACGTGAGAATCCTGGAGAGACCAGTAATGGTCAAAGTCACACAGTGGCAGTGGTAAGGAGTCAGTGGGTTAGGTAGGAAATGCACATCCCACCCATCCTGTTGGAATTCCTAGGCATCCTTCAAAGCCATCTTGTGCCCCCTTTCCCTGATTCTGCCTCTCCCCCTTCTCTCCTCCACCACCTCCTCCTTCCTGGGCACCTGCCCCAACTACACACAGTACTAATCTTAACCTCTTTTATGCAAAACCATACAACGTACATATTTCTAGAAAAGCACCTACCATGTTGTTTTGGACACAGTAAGCATTGAGTAGTAGTTCCTTCTTTATCTCTTAAAATCCTTACCACAACTTTAGGAATTTCCACTGCAAATCAAATTTGAACTGAGTTTTTAGAGAAAAACCTAGTTTATGTGCAAAGACATAAAGAGGTAATAGAACCCTTTCAAAGAATTCTCTTGTTAATGCTAAATCACAGGGAACAATGCATTTCCTGACATTTTTAGATTCCCAGATCAGAGAAAGAATATGATTGAGGGGGGAAACGGAGTGAGAATTTTATGAAGATTCTTTGATCCCCTCCTTTTTCAGACTATATCTTTATTCATGGGGCAAAAGGAAGGAATTCATGTAAAGTAAAAATCAGCTTCATGGATGGGCACAGGTGTATGTGCCTTGACTTTCTTCCAAGCCAAGTCATAGCTATAGAAACTATATCTGTTCTGTATAAAGGATCTAAGGAACTCTAAAGGACTCCAGGGAGTACAGGAAATTTTGTGTATGCATGTGTATGTATGAGTGTGTGTGTGTGTGTGTGTGTGTGTGTGTGTGTGTGTGTGTGTGTCTGGAGAGAGAGAGAGAGAGAGAGAGAGAGAGAGAGAGATCATGTTTGTTGGAGATGGGAGGGAGTGGTGGATCAAGTTAACATAAGGAAATTTAAATTTAACAGATATTTGACTGCTTAGACAAATACAGAAGTAATACTTAGAGAAGGACGTCATTATATGGGAAGGGGGTTATTTGTAAGTGGAACACTTCAGGCTAGGAGAAGGTTTTAGCACCTGCTTTAATCAACCTTACAACTATTTTTACGAAGATTTACACTTATAGAAGTTTGAGTAGTTTTCTCAAGTTCCTTTCCTTTGCTTGTAGTTTGGAATTTTTCCATGTTTTTGGACGCAAATAAATGCAGCTGTTTGCTCTGTGAGAGCTATGGAAAACATATATTTATGCTGCATTTGTAATATAGAGAATGTTCAATTGAGACTGAATTTGGCTTCTTGCGTTATATTTCAACTTTTTTATCTAATAACATAAGGTCCTTCATTCATGCAAATGATGCTATTGACTCATCAGCATGGGTAGCAAAAGAACAGGAGCCAGGGCATAAAAACAACTGAATTTCAGTTCTGCTTCATCAGTAATAACCTTCCTGGATGTAGCAGATTATATTTGCCAAGGATGACCTTGAAAATCTTACATCTCGCATACTCCTTTACAATGTGACCTTGACACTTTCCCATAAGGTGGAAGACTCTACATCCCCTCCTCTAGAACCCACATAAGCTTGTGACTTCCATGTAACAAATGGAATGTGGCATAAGTGAGCATGTATGATTTCTAAGTCTGAGTTACAAAAAACCGTGCAGCTTCTGTCTTGTTCACCAGAAGATTTATGTTAGGAACCAGGCTGCCAGATGAGAAGTCTGACTGTCCTGAGGCCGCCATATTGTGAGGAAGTTAAGCAGCGCGGGGTAGCCATGTATAGACACTCCAGTCAAAAGTCTAGTCTTCGAGTTCTCCTAGCCCCAGCACCAGATTGATTGAAGAAGCCTTCATATGCTCCAAACTCTCAGTTGTAGAGTCACTCCCAACCTTCAAGTATTTCCAGCTGAGGATTCAGACAGGCCAGATACAAGCGATCCTTGCTATGCTTTTTCTGAATTCCCAACCCACGTAATCTCTTTGTATAGTATTTTATGCCACTAAGTTTGGAAGAAATAAGAATGGAATTCACAGCAATAGAAACAGAAAATCTGGAATCTGGAAGTGGGGGGTGGGGGGACTACTCTAACAAAAAACTGAAACAAGTGACATTAACTTTGGGACTCGGTGGCAGGTGGGTTCTGGAAGCCCCTTGTGATGGCAGTTAGAGAGAGGTGGAGGGCCTCAAGAAGAGTGCTGACGAGGGTTTAAAGCAAACTGAGGAAAATGTTATTAGGAACTGAAAGAAAGGAGATTCTTATAATGTAGTAGAGGAAATTTCAGCAAAAAATGTTTCCAGTGGTAATGTATAAATGGAAAAATATATCTACATAATCCCATAAACTTGACTTCCAGGCAGAGTACTGAGGGTGCTATCTGACTTCCTCTAGTTGCCTATAACAAAATGAAAGAGGAGTGTGATAGACTGAAGAGTGAATTTTTAAGCTTTCGAGTGTAATTTGGAGGCTGTAAAAAGGTCCTAGAACAGTGTTTTCAGCCAGGAAAGGATCCCAAATTAAGAAGTGGCTTCTGAGAAAATACAAGTTCAAGATGTGGCTATAAGATCCTTTGTTTAAATCTCAGAAAGATCTAAGATGCTACCTCAGAGATTCTTCCTGAAAGATTAAAGGCCTTCTAAGGATCTTGAGTGTGTGCCTTGTAGATCCTATTCATTAAACAATAAAACTTCTAAAACTCTTGAGGCCATTGTCCCACAATAATCACACCAGGGCCCAAGAGAGAGAAGGGCCTGACCCAAAAAAGATTTATAAGTATGGTTTTGTCTAATACAGTGGACTATATATAGATATATAGTAAGAAATACAGTTCTGTTGTTTTTGTTGTTGTTGTTGTTTTAAGGAACTATGTCAGCTTTGACTAGAAGGAACAGAGACAAGATAAAATGAAATTTTTTGGCTCCCAATTTTTTCAGGACAAGAAGTGGGGTGAAAAGTCGACTCAGTTGCATGCATGAGTCATTTCTTATGAAAAAGGATGGATAACTCAGAGGGTAGAACCAAGAACCACAAAGAAAAGCTGCTAGACAGCAGGACTAAATCTAAACCTGTGTCCAGATTTCAGAATTGCTATGACCCAGCGGCCACTGATGCCTTCTGTTTTCCCTATTTTTGAATGGGATGTTGATAGTAGTTATTCTACATCTGCCCTACTGTTGTATGCTGCTTGTATGTGCACCTCTTTAGTTTATAGATGTACAGGTCAAGAGGAATTATACTTAAGGAGATGGACTGAAAAAAAAAACACCCAAAAAACTACCCAAGGAGCTTCATCCACACTTGAGCATGACTTAAACGATGAGATTCTGGACTTACAACTGATGCCGTTATGGGTTGAAACTTTGTGTGTCTTGGGAGAGAGGTGATTCATTTTGAATGTGCAAAGGGCATTGTGGCCAGCGGCTGTGGCCACTGTCACACATTGTACTTTCCAAAGATGTCTGCCGCAATTTCTCCCATTCCACAAACTCCTCTGAATTGTAACCTTGGTACTCCTCCCATCAACAGGTGGCATCTGGACAAATTTTTGACTCACTCATGAACAGAAAAAATGTGGTAGAAATGATGTTAAATGACTTCCAGGGATAGATCCTAAAAGGCAATGTAGTTTCCACCGTGCTCACTAGAATAGTCATTCGTGCAACTGCACAGCACCACGTGAGAAATCAACACCCTGGGGCTGCCATGTTGTGAGGAAGAAAGCCACACGAAAGGACCACGTATCAACATGCTTGTCGACAGTCTTAGAGTCCTCCCAGACCACGTGTCAGGCGCGCACAAAAATGAAGCTTCAGTTAATTCCAGCCCCAGCCACTGAGTCACTCTCTGCCTTTGAATCTCTCCATCCAGACCCCACACCGCATGGAGGAGGGCAAGCTGGCCCTACTGTGCCCTTTATGAATATGTGAACATAGAATTCATGAACATGACACATTTTACACTACGAAGTTTGGGATGGTGTGTCATGCAACAATAGTAACTAGAGTCCTGGACCTCATTTTGTTTTCACATTTGTAAGATGAAAATTTTGGTCTGTATTACTTACCAGATCTTGTTTCAGTTACAAAGACTTGAAAATCTGACCTTATTACTTTGTGGCTTAGAAGCCTTTGGGTCAGACTGCTGGCTGTTCCACCATCCCAAATCTGTTTTATGTTTTATGGTCACATGGCCACCCAGCTGAGAGTATATTTCCCAGGATCCTTTGCAATGGTATGTGACCATTTTACTGAGTTCTCACTACGGGAATATGAGTGGAAGGGACCCATGCCACTTCCCTCTCACTTGTTTAGAAGGCAATTGCTGACCCTGGACTTTTTTCCTTTTCCACGAGCTGGAACACAGTTGGGCCACCAACTCAGCTTCACACTTGCACTTTATATCAGTGTCTTAGGTAAAGGGAGAACCACAACATGTAAAGAACCTAGGGCTCTGAGTGACCTTGGGAGCAGGCCTGTCATGTGAAGGAAAAATTAAATTCTTTCTTTTTCAAGCCACTGTATATTTGGGTCTCTGTTACTGAAGCTTCACTTTAATCCTAATACACCCTCCAAAGGCTCCCAGTGCAGTGTGACAAATTCCAACTTCCTTCACATGGCGAAGGCTCTGGTCCTCCCTCCAGCCTGGTCACCTGTCATTTCTCTCCTACTCTCTATGCCCAGGTTAAGTTGGTCTTCATGAAGTTCTTTTGATGTCATGCTTTTTTCTCTGCCTGGGTGTCACTCCTCAGCCCATCCTTTTGCCCACCTAACTTTTACACGTGTTTCAGGTCTTGCTTTAAATGACACTGAACTTACATTTCCTGTTATATGCTTTCATAGCATCCTTATATTTTTCTTTCATACCACTTACCATCTTGCTAATTAAATAATCATTTGCATAACTTTGATTTTACTTCGTCACTCTACCTTAGACACCATGGGGACAAGGCCCATGTCCTTTTTGTTTCTTGTTTTATTTCCAGAACCTAAACAGTGCCTGGTACATAGCAGGATTTAAACAGCATTTGTTGAATTTTACTAAGTGAACTTGCAAGATAGCTGACCAAGCTTTGCTGATTAGGCTTGTGGCCGCAGAAGTAAGCAAAAGATGAACTTGCCCATACGGTATCCACTTACAACCTTGGTTTCACAGATATTATGCTCACAGATCAGCTGAGCTCACTCCGCCAGGCTGTGGGCCTCCTGAGTTTGCTCCTTACAGGCCATCTTGATGTCATCAGGGACACTTCTGATAATAGAATCTCTCTCTTTAAAAAATTGGTTTATGGATGAAAAGATCCCAAGTATATAGGATGCTGAGTTTAGCAGAATTTGTATGTAAATTGGTATTTTGCTGGTGATCAATCTTGTGCTAAAAATGGAAAATCAATAAAAAAAAAAAAAAGAGAGAGAGAGAGAGAATCTAAGGGGAAAAATAAGTTGTAGACATTTTTGGTCCAACGAGTTTCCAAGTCCGAGGACACTGCATCTACGACCAAGGTTACTGTCTATTTCAAAGGAGAGTGCAAGAAAAGCAGGTGACCATCTCACATACACAGAATACAGCTGAAGCTCCTGGTGAGAGAAAAGTTCTAAAAGCTAGGCTTCCCACAGCACTTCCTGGGAAAAGCCTTTGCAGTGTTTCCTAGAGACTAAGAAAGGAGTCACCATACATGAATAACAGGTCCAGGATCTCTTGGGCTGCAGAGTTCACCGAACTGCTAAAGGGATAAGAACTGACTTCATGTGCTAGGCCGTGGCTGCAGAAATAGCAGCGAGCTTAACGACATTGAAATATCATGTAAAAGAGTAAAAATGAGTAACAAACACCTTACCTCAGTGCCTTCAATTAGATATCAAAATGATTGACACAACAGAAAGGTATGGATTGCATGGGGGTGGGGCAAACGTTGCTGAGTAGCACCAATTCAAACCACTTCTGATTGAAGCAGGGGTGGGGGGGGGGGCATGCCTTGGGACTGGTTAAGCATTTGATGGGAAGCTAGTGGACCCAGATCATTTATGTAGATGCCTAGTTAACTTTGCTATACAGAGATGCAGGAGGTCTCATGGAAAAGAAAATAGCTGTTATGGGTTGAATTGTGTTCCCCTCCCACCAAATTTATATGTTGAAATCCTAATCCCCAGTACCTCAGAATATGACTTTATTTGGAAATAAGGTCATTGCAGATGTCATTAGTTAAGATGAGGTCATGCTGGAGTAGGGTGGGCCCCTCATCCGATATGACTGGTGTCCTTATGAAAAGGAGAAATTTGGACAGAGGCTGACACACATGGATGGAAGACAATGTGAAGAGACACAGGGAGAAAGTGGCCGTCTACAAGCCATCTAGAGAAGGCTGGAACAGATCCTTCCCTCACAGCTCTCAGAAGGAGCCAACACGGCCAATTTTGGTCTCACACTTCCAGCCTCCAGAGCTATGAGACAATACATTTCTGTTGTTTAAACCCCCCATCCTGTGGTCCTTTGTTATAGCAGCCCAGCCAGCTGACATAGTAGCAGGGCACAATAGCAGGGGGCATGGATCTCAGAGACAGGTTAGTCCTGGTCCACCCCTTGCTAGCTAGGGGACTTTGGCCAAGTCATTTAAAAACTCTTTAAAATTCTCAGCTTCCTTTTCTCTCAAATACAGATAATCAGGAGTGATACTCAAAATCCTTAAGAGCCCATAATGTGCGCTAAAGAGGCTGCTGAACCCATAAGTGGCCACAGGAAAGTGACTACTTTGTTCTTCAAGACTCATGCCAGTCTCGGAGGGCTAGTCAGGCACCAAGCATGTACCTGCTGAGGTGCCAGCAACACCTACACCAGGGCTCTGTCTGCTCCTTTAGGGTCTGGTCAAATCAGGCCAAGAAGACACATGGGGATGGGAGCCATGGAGGAGGAACCACTCAGGGTTCTCGGGCTAATGGGGGTTCACTGGCAGTTCACACCTGGTTCTCTCCTAGGCTGGGGTGTTTGGCTGGGGGAGAGGTATGAGGTAAGGGGCTCATTTAAGGGGCACTGAGCTGCTGTTACTTACCAGCCTGGTATATTAATGGAAGTATTTTAATATTTCAACAATCAGTGGGGCCTTCCTTACTTTTACCTGCTGAATATCAGGCCTGGGATAATTACAGATAATCATACAGTTTTGTGAAGATTGGATGAGACGATACATGTCAAGTGCTTAGCAAAATGCCTGGCTTATGGCAAGTGCTCAATAATTGCTGCTTTACATTCTTATTGAGAAGAACGGTATTTAAATACAGGTCAACAAACATTTATTAATCACCTACCATGTGCACTGGCCCAGACAATAGGAACATAGAGATGAATATGGCATAATCCCTGCCCTCAAGGAATCTATGCTTAGCAGAGCTGAGATACTCTTTTCTACTTCCCTGCTTCTCCTGCTGAAGGAAGATGGAGGGTCTTTCAGTATTCCAGTGCCTGTCATTGTTGGTTCTACCTTCCTATCCACACAAAACGTCCTCACTCATCCCTTGTTTGAGTTTTTCCTCAGGGACTCGCCTATGTCATGGGGTGGCTTAAGTGATCCCTGAACTGGTAGGTTCTAAGACAAACTAAACAGACAAGTTTGTACTGAGGCCTGAATTCAATTGATTTTGATTCTATGGAGATGAAAAATGCCAGCCTTGGTTAGTATCTGCCCAGTATCCTTTTCCCAAACAGGGCACCAAAGGATAATTTGTGGTTAAAATCAGAATTGTTGCTATGGCAGCTTGTTTCCAAAGATAGCGACCATCACATTCTTCCCTCCTGTGTGGACATGGCTCTACTCTGTCCCCATCTAGAGGGGGAGTTTATTCTTCTACCTCGTCTGAATCTGGGCTGACTTGTGAGGCACTTTGACCAAAAGTGTGGTGGACGTGACTCTATGCCTATAGGGCAACTTCCACGGTGCTACGGTCTGAATGTTTCTGAACCCTCAAAACTCATATGTTGAGATTCTAACCCCAAGTTCATGGTATTAGAAGGTTGGGCCTTTGGGAGGTGATTACGTCATGAATGCTCTGCCCTCATGACTTGAATTTATGTCCTTATCAAAGAGACTCCAGAGAGCTCGTTCACCCCTACACCACGTGAGGTCACAGTGAAGAGATGGCCTTTTAGCAAGTGGGTTCTCACCAGACACTTAATCTGCCTACATCATGAGCTTGGACTTCCCAACCTCTAAAACTGTGAACAATAAATTTCTGTTGATGTTAAGCTACCCAGTTTATGGTATTTTGTTATAGCAGCCCGAATGGACTGAGACACACTTCCACTCCCTTGAAACACTTTCTCTTGGGCAAATCCTTTGGGAACCCAGCTGCCATGTTGTGGGAAGCCCGACATGGAGACACACGAGTAGGTGCTCCAGCTGACAGCCTCAGCTGAGTTCCCAGCATTGACAACTAGCCATGTGTGTGAGCCATCTTGGACAGCCAGCCAAGTCTTCAGAGGACCACAGGTCCAGCCTCTGTCTGACTTTCACCAGGAGACTCCACATGAGAACCACCCAGCTGAGGCCGGTCAGCCCACAAAACCACAAGAGACGATGACAAATTGATATTGAAGCCCCTGGTTTGGGGTGGTTTATTGAATAGTAATAAATTATCAGAATTTTGCTCTTCATGAAACTCAAATATGGTCAACTTGTAAGCATGATGAAGGAGCTAGGGAATCTGAACTTCAGGGTTCTCACCGTAGCTCTGTCCCTAACAAGCTCTGGGAACTTTATCACTCTGGGCATCTATTTCTTCTCTTGTACAAAAAAGGGGTCCAGATCGCTATGATTCCCCCTACTTCTAATACTCTATGATGTTGTTATCTCTCAGGATGATGCAAACAGCCCCCTCACTAACCTTTTGTACAGAGTTCCACCCGAAGGTAAAATTCTGCTTCAATTTCATAGAGTCACAGACATTTGTGGTCACCCAGCCTAATCTGCTCATTGTACAGATGAGGATAAGTCACAGAGACGTGAAGGTGCCCCAACTTCCATACTCGCTGTTCGGACCCACTGCTTCTTTTCCAACGTTTTTGTCCAATGACTTCTTACTTCACCTTGGAAAGGGGTCATTGCTTCCCCTTTTTCAAATGTTCTGGGATTTGGTGAGTAAATTTGCCAATGCGTGCTTTCTATGTCTTTGAAGTCTTTGATTCTGCCCTGCCTGGCTTTCCACATGGACCTGGTTTTTCTTTTTTTTGTGTTTTCCACTCCCCCCCAAAGCTTTTTCTTTTACTTTTTTATTATGATAATATATATATATATATATATATATATATATATATATATATATATCATAGAACTTGCCATTTTAACCACATTTTAGTGTACCAAAGAGATCTAGTTTTCAGAGTTCATTCCCAGTTCCTGAAGAAGCTGATATATGACACACCACAGCTGAAGAAGCCAGTTCTGGAACATATCTCCACCAGTGTTCAGCTGCTTGGGGACTGTGGATAATAGACTGAGAACCTGGAGGACAGAGGACCGGATCTTAGCCTGGTCGTAATTCCCATGGCCTTGCTCAGTGTGTAGGACAAGCTCAAGAAGTGTTTGTTAAGTGAATAAATGACCCTGTATGATAAAAGAGAACCTCCTCAGACTTTCTTATATCACTTTAAGATTACTTTTACTGTATCATGGGAGCAAACAGGGTTAATAAACAGCAACCATTATGTCACATGTGAGCATATATGTGACTCTTTCCCCAAAGGAAAGCCACTTGGTGCAATAGCAAGGACATGATAAGCTTGTAAATACCCTTGTTGATAGTTTCTCTTTAGAAATCATGTTTACTTGCCATGTTGTGTTTCTGTTAGAGAACAAAGAGAAATTTGCCCTTTGGTGACTGAATGAGGTCACCGCATTATAATCGGTGTCACCAAGGGCTAACAATTCTGCCCCACAAATGTAATAAAAATGAGCAGATCACTGCCATCCTTTGAAATATTTGCTCAAACATACCCACAGACCAGAGCTGGGGGCTGCAACCAAACACCACTTGTCTGCCCTGAGACCAGCTGAACCACAGCCGCTCTGATCCCCACACTGTTTGGATATTGAAAGGAATTGCAGCTTTGGTGGAAAGCAAGACTATTTGTCTCTAACAGGAATGAAGGGGCAGTAAAACCCTTTGGCCTGGCTTTGTCTCTGGTGTCTTGAACCTCCTGTTTTATTGCAATTACAAGTCACAGAATAAGGCCTGGCCCAGAGAGGCTACTCCCAAACTGCAAAAGGTTCTCTTTGCTGTTGGGGTCACAGCCAGGCTGGAGAGGCTGCTACCAACTGGGAGAGGCACATCATTAGCTAAATGTCATGACCTGGTATGAGGGGGGAAGATAAAAATCAACATCCAGTGTTGTGAAGGACAGTCTAATGGACGATAAATATTTTACCAGCTCTGGCCATTTATATGGCATGCCACCTTTTCACCCTCTCTTGCAAATTGTTTTCTTTGTCCCCTCCCCAAGCCCCATTATTCTTTCATAGTGCAGAAGGAAAAACAACATTTCTGTCACTTAACTAACATATTCAGTGCACACAGCACGTCCTAGATAATGTTAATTCTCTTCTTTTTTTTCTCCCCTGCCCATCTCTACTGGATAAAAATGGTCCCCCCACCCTAAGACAAAAATCAGACAGGAGGACAATGTAGGTGATTCTATTTTAGACAGTTGTCAGACTTTTTTCCTTTTTAATAAGCTTTCCAGAGCAGCGGGGTCAGTCCCTCTCTTGGCCTGCAGGAGAGGCCAGTGGCCCCCAAGTCAGATGCTTCTATTTTCAGCTCCCCAAGTCCAGAGAGTGGTAACCTCGCCTAGCTGAGGGCCATGCAGCCGACCCGCCAGCAGTTTGGGCTTGCAGCCTCTCTACACTTCCATTTCCATAAATTTACATCAAATTTGTGCTGAATCATATCCTACCCCCCTTGCAGAAGAAATGAAATACATTATCAATAAGTACAACACATTTGAATAATCTGAGAGGTGAGTGACTTTCCCTGTCTCTTTTTCATTTAACTCCTTCCTTGGGCCACGAGTCACTCCACTCCCTCCACCAGCCCAGGTTGTCGGTCAATCTTCCCACCCACCCCTGCGTCCAAGGTTTTCCACGTTTCTCCCCTGGTTCTTCATTTTCTGGCCTCTCATCAGGAGCCCCAGGCCCTGAATCTCCCTCTGCCTCTCCTTTCCTATTTGGCTCCTCTGGCAGATGCCCTTTGCTGCTGACATCCTAGTCCCCACTCCTGGAACTCTTCCATCAGCAGAAGGAGCTGCCCCTCTGCCTCCCCTCATCCCGACCCCCTGCCCCACAATGCCCTAGCCAATCACACCCATGCCTGTGCCCCCTCAGGATGGCAATTGCAGGGCCTGGCCCACCAGGCCATCATCAGCCCCACTCAGTCATTTTGAGCACCTCGTGGAGGTTCAGCAGGGAGTGGAACTTCCTTCCACCCCCTGCTGCCTGACTGATTGGCAGCCAGTGGGGCTGGGGGGAGCAGTGGGCAACTGATTGTTTGCTGCTGGGCAGGGAGGGTTTACTGGAGGCAGAGAGAGGGCCCAGAAGCTCAGGGGGCTAAGAGACAGAGGAAGCTCTGAGTCAGGAAGCTGGCCAGGATCCCCTGCCTGTCTGTCTGGTGTCTGGCTGCCAGCCCTGATAGAAAAACGGATGAAGCCCTTTGCAGATTGTCCCCAGGTAGGGGGAAGAGGGGAGGTTTATCTTTTCCAGAATTGAATCCAGTGGCCCAGGGGACCTCAGGTCTCAGGGCTTTGCAGGAGGCCTGACTGCAGTGCACGCTGGGACCTGCAGTCCTCTGCCCTTGGATGAAATCAAGAACAAAGGAAGGCATTTAGCAACCAGCCCATAGGGGCTTCTGGCAGGACCTGTCAAAATGCCCCCCCTTTGACAAGAGCAAGAATTAGGGACCTTGGTTCACATAGAGCTAATTAAAAAAATATATTTATCTACCACTATAAACCACAGTCATTATGAATCATTTTCTTTCCAGGCTCATCAGACTGGGTTTCTTAATTCAGGCAGGAGAAAAGTGACTGGGGAAAGGAGTAGCAATGAATATTGCCCCAGTTGTATAGTTCAGAGAAAAAAATCTCTCCTGGAGATTTGCTTCGTTTCCTTTAATGAGAACTCTGACAGTTTTGCTTGGGCAGCCAGAATTGAACTGAAAATACTGTTGGGAGAAGCTGTATCAAAAGCTTGAGGGTTTTCCCTGTGTGTCTGGGTTTGTTGGGACATGGCCAGAGCCATCCTGCAAGTCAGTAGAAAACCTGCAACTAGAGGCTCAGGTTTCTAACAAGTTCAAGTCTCCCTTTCGTTCCAATCTCTCCAGAGATTTTTTTGTTTTGTTTTGTTTTCCATCAGTATCTGCTGGTTCCATTTCTTAGATTAAGCTATTTTGTAGTTTCTACATCGAAAACCCTCTTCAACTTTTGAAAGTGAAAAGCATCACTCAGAAGCATCTAAACACTTTCTTCTAACACTATATGTGCAAATACATACATACATACATACATACATACATACATACATACCATACATAAAACTGGCCCTGGGGCTAGGAATATATATGGAAAAATTGGGTCCCTAGAGGATCTTCAGAGAGCTAAGGGGATGTGAAAACAGAGGCTCAAGCCAACATGTCAATACTTAGTGGCAAATTTAAGACAAGGGCACCTGGTTTTCACCTGGTCCAGTGCAAATGGATTGTCAGATGGAACATTTAATGTGCTGCTTTCCTCAGAGGTAGGGATCATTGGTCAGCAGTTTTATTATTATTATTTCTTTTTTTTTTTTTTAAGTTAACCATGATATAATTAGCTTTGTTTTTGTCAGCCAGGGCTGCTGTTGATGAGGTATCTAGAAGCCTTCTGGTATAGGTGCCTAAAAGCTTAAATGGCATTTAATTATTATTATTACTCAATGTCAGGCTGCATAAATGAAAAGAGATAAAAAAGAATTGCTCGCAGCAACATTGCCTTGCTTTGTGATTTCATCACATCCCACAAGTGAAGCAGGTTCGAGCTGGCACATGGGGCATGAAACCTCTAAGGAGAACCCAGGCAACAGGAGATGCTGTTTCAATTGACTTGGAAGTTTCTCCACGTGCTGAGGAGGGAAGAGGCTTGCCACTCTTTGATTCACTTCACTCCCAATTTTATTTTTAAATACCTTAATAATTGGCTGACTTACTTCAGAGAAGGAAAGCAACTAAGAGAAATGGCGTCACACAGAGAGTTGTCTTAAAGGTACATGGCTTCTAATGTAAGATCCCTTGGCTCCCAACAGCTTGCTGATAGTGTGTCCTGCTGCCTGAAATACGAGTGAAAGCTTCCAAGGAGCAGCAGTACTGAAAGCCTTAGCTAAACATGGTAACTGCAAGGGGCAGGATGCCTTCCCACCTGAATGCCAGCCGATAGCAAGGTGCAGACCAGGAGGTGGCGGAAGGCAGATGGACCAAGTTATGTCCACTCTTACAGTCTATTTCATTGACAGGTCAGAATGAAACCAGATGGTTTGCCAAAGGGCAATATATTGGCAGACAGTACCTTGCTTCTTAGCATGAGACATCAGACTGTTGGGAACAAGGGCTTGATGCTGAGTTAACCCTAGACGTTCAGCTCAGGGATGACCTTCTTTCTATCTAGTTGGATTACAAAGAGAATGGATTATGTGGCCCAGCATGGTCGGAAGACCAGAAGCCTTAGCTGCATTCTAGCCCCTTCTTTTTCTTTTTATTTTCTAGAGCAAAATCTTGATGGTAAGGTTTACAAACCTTCAGTTCCCACAACACAGACTGGTCTGCAGTGTTATTGAACCCAAGATGAGTGTAATATTTGTACACAACAGGCACAGAATAAATGTGCTAACTGGGAGACGGACTCCTTCTCATAGTTTCTGGCCTGCCAGAGTCTGTTGTAGAATCTTCTTTAGATGAGGACTCAACAAGTCATGATGCTAGGGGCTATTGCTTTTTAAGAGCTGCTAGGCAGAGTTGAGGCCATCCAGGCTCTTTATCAGCAGTGTCACCATTTATATGTTATTTGTTGATATATAGCAAACCACCCCACACATGAATGGCTTAAAGCAACAACAGTTCTGTAGCACATGATCTGTGGGTCAGAAAATTAGACAAGGCTCAGCTGGGTAGCTCTGGTCTCAGCTAGGCTCATGCATGCATCTGTGGCAGCGTGGGGGGTGGAGTGGGAGGGAATCGATGGCCTGACTCATGATATGTGGCAGTTGGCTGCTTGTTTCCCTCATCTAGCAACACTTTGCAGGCCTCCATTTCCCCATCTGACAAATGGGGATAACATCCACCTCATGGGGTTGATCTAGGATCAACAAGGGCTAAAAATAATAAATAAATGTTGGCTGTGATGCTTTCACACCTGTCAAATGGGTTCACAACTTCTTTTCAACCTACCTGCTCATCTCCACAGGCAGTGTTTCTGCAGGTATGGAAAGCTCACTATTGGTGGTGGTCGGTAAGAGGATTTTAGGTGGCACAGGACAAACACCTGGAATAATATCGCCTCATGTGTGAGCCTCACCTGCCCTGTCATTTTCTTTCAGTCCTTCCTCTTCGAGGGCGTCTCCATTTGATGCTGATACCTTTCCTGACACATGCTAAACATCAAACTCAGAGCTTTTCGGCCTAGTTAGAATTCAATATCATTTTATTTTCAATTTTTACATTTGCTTTCTATTTATGACAGCTGATAATTTAAGAAGTAAATATAAGTAACTCTTAGTAGCTTGAACAACAATGCTAAATATATCACACGTGGTTCAATCATTCAGGCATTCAACAAATCTGTGTAGAGCATGTACTCTATGCCAGGCCCTGTACCTAGCGTTCATCAGAGAACAGAGCAAAGCCCCCTGCCTGGGTGCGGCTTACATTCTAGTGGCAGGAGCCTGATGGTGTTCAGGGAAAGGCTGGATTTGGGGATGTGCTTCATGAGGGGGGCACCCTGGTGCCCGCGCCCTCGCCTCCAGCCCTGGAGAGCGGTAATGCTGGGGTCAGGGGTTACCTCTGGGCTGGGACCCGGGCTGCCCCTTCTCTACGAACCCGGGCGCGATCCGAGGGTCCCGGGCAGCGCGGGGCGGGCCGAGTCCGGCCCGGCTGTGGCTGCGGCCTCGGCGGCCGCGGCTCCTCCTCCCCTTCCTCCTGCGGAGGCTGACGTTGAGTCAACAGCGCGGCGGCCGCAGGAGGCGGCGGCGCAGCGGGTCGGAGGCGCCGGGCCCTCGCGGGGCCCGGGTGGAGGCGACGGCAGCAGCGCCACGGGAGGAAGAATCGGACGTGGAGAAGGGCGGCGTCCATGCAGCCCGCCCGCGCCTGTAGGAGAAGGCCATGAACAGCGACCGGACCGAGAGCGACTGGCAGGGGCTGGTGAGCGAGGTGAGGCCGAGGCGCCGGCCAGGCGGGATGGGCCGGGCCGAGCTGCCACCAGCCCCGGGCCCGCGCCCCCGGGTGGCCGAGCCAGGGCAGGGACGCGCGGGGGACGCGCACCCGGTGGCCGCGGCGCGCTGTCTCCGCGCGACCCGCCAGGTGCGCCGTTCCTCCCGCACTTTCCGGTCTATCCCGGTGCCACTTTCTTCCACGCCATATGGTGCCAGCCTTTGGGGAGGGGCCTTTCCTCAGGCAGGGCTTGGTCCTGGATTGGAGAGAGAAGCCCGGGGATCCGGGAGAAGGAGCCAAGTCCCACCTGCCTTTCTGGTCACCACTGTTTTGGAGCCAAGCGATTGGACGCCCGGTGCTGAAGCGGAAAGGTGGTGCCAGGGGGGAAATCCGGGCCCAGGGTAACACCCAGGCCAGGTGGCATTACCTGCGGCGGAGGTTTGGGTGGTGGAGATCCGGGTTCTCTGTAGCCTTCATTCATTCACTTATTCAGTTAAATGAACACGTGTTACTGCAGGCCTACTGTATGCAAGGTGGTGGGCCATTTATCAAAGGAGTGAAACACAGGTGCTCGTGTCATTCGATTTGTGGAAGCAGAGAACACCATGCCTTCCTATGTTGCTGTACGCACCCCTGGGGGCCGATTTTGGACTCCTATGCTGTTCCCTCTTCAGTCCACCCTAAGAGGTTTTTAGGCTGGTAGGGGCTGCCTGACTTCTCCAGGTGAAAGGGAGTGCTGATGTCTCCTTCTCACAGGTGAGTTGCTTGTCCTGACTTAGCAGCACCATTTGTGATGGCAGTTACCCATGTTACCTACCATCCACTAGAAATTCTTCCTTTTCTCCCTCCTGAAAATTATTTCCCACCCCCAAAGCCCACATTGGGATTATTTTTCTTTACTCTTGTGCACACATGCAGGGTGTAATGGTTTGCTCTCTTCCTTCCCTTGTGGGGTGTTGGAAGGGAAACCATGTACTGTTTTTCCCTTCGAATCATTTTCTGGGCCTCCAGGTCAGCCTGGTAACAGTACTGAATGTCCAGTGTGTGCAAAGCATTGTATTTCTAAAGAGGAACGAGATGGCAGCTTATCCCCTAGTTTAGTTTGTTTACTCTTGGCCTAGTAGTTGAAAGCTCCTGACTTCACAGTATTAATGATACATTATATCACAGCCTGTCCCCATTTCCTCTAACTTTCAGACTTTATGTCAAGGGACAGATTGATCCTCTGGTCATCTTTTCACTTGCCCGCTCAAAAATCATACCCAGCAGTCACGGAGGCTGGAAATGGTTCTTCATAGATGTCCAGTGTTGAACTCTGAAATAGCAGCAGAATATTCACTATACCAAAAAATACTCATCAAATGCCTATTAGGAGTCAGGTTCATTGCTAGGTACTTGTGGTTCAGTGGTGAAGAAGAGAGAACTCTTTGTGCTCTCAAAAGACTCCTGAACATATAGTATAGTTTGGGAGGGAGTCACACTAACACTAAGAGAATACTAATGAATGGAACGTGCAGGATGGAAAACCAAAGGAAGGAGGTACACTGTATAACCCAGCGGTCTCCCTGCTAGGCTGTGGGTTTTATTTGGCTCTTTGTTCCAAGGGCCTACATGCTGAGCATCATACACAGCAGGTGCCCAAAAAATGCTTGTAGAATAAGTCTGAGGTGGGTCTTTCCGGAGTTGTCTTGCCTATCCCAGCTGCGTTTCTCCAGAGGTGTGCCTTCTTTCCTTCCACAGACATTCATTAAAGGCTTAGGCTGTGGAAGACACACAGTGAGGGGCTGGGGATGTGAAAATGAATGCAACATGCTTTCCGCCTTCACAATAGCTAGTAGCTATTTCTTGAGTCCATCTTTGATGTCAAGCATTTTTCCATGGCCTCATTCTCATGGTATAAGGTAGGAACTATTACTTTACAGAGAAGGAGACTGTGTCTCAGACAGGCTAAGAAATGTGCTCAGAGCCTCACAGCTGGCGGGGGCAGAGTTGGAACCCTGGTCTGTCTGACTCCGGAGCTTGGGATCTTTAGACCATACTTTGTATTTTAATCATCAGTTTTTCTGTCTGTATCTTCCACCAGACAGCAGGTTCTCCAAGAGAGGGGACTGTGTCTTATTCATTTCTGAATCCTCAGGAACTGGATTGTTCTCAGAATATGATCCACAGATCACCTGCATCAGAGTCTTTTGGGAGCAGAGTCACTTAGATTTGGGTCTCTCCCCAAAACTACTGTAGTGGATTGAAATCTCCCCCATGCCACAGCTAACCTCCCTTCCCCCCACCCTTGTGACTATGACCTTATTTGGATATAGGGTCTTTGTACATATAACTAAGAATCCCAGGATGAGATCATCCTGGATTTAGGGTGGGCCATAAATCTAATGACTGGTATACTTATAAGACAAATAAAGATAGATTTGAGGCCCAGCGATCCAAGGGAGAAGGCTATGGGAAGACCAAGATACCATATGAAGATAGAGGCAGAAATGGGGGTTATGCAGCAATAAGCCAAGGAATGCCAAGGGTTGCCAGCAGAAACCAGAAGCGGAAAGAGGCCTTGAACAGATATTGCTTCAGAACTTCCAGAAGGAACCAGTCCTGCTTACACCTGGACTTTGGTCTTCTGGCCTTCACAACTGTGAAAGAATACATTTCTGTGTTTTAAGCCACCCAATTTGTAGTAATTTGTTATGGCAGCCACAGGAAACTAATACATGTAGGGCATAAAAATGCCTGGGGGTTATAGCCCCAAATTTGCCTTTCTCACAAACTGTGGTTTTTCACAAACTGTGGGAATCACCCAGGTGATTCTCCGTTCTCCTGCCCACTCAGGTTTATTTAGCAGGCCAGGTGTGGACTGGGCCTGGCATGGAGAATTGTCTGGTACTCATCCTGGTGGGATTCAAGGAAGAGTGTGGTCAGTGGCCAGTGATGTTTCAAAGTGACTTTGGAAGTCAGCCCAAGGAACTGGGGAAGATGGCACCAGACAGCTGACCTAGCTGGATGGGCTTTTTGATGCTCTCACATCTATTTCTGCAGAAGTCCCGGCTTCTACCTCCTACCCTGGCTCCACCTCCATTGCCTTTCCTGCCCAGAGCCCTGTGCTCTCAATCAATCAGTTTGCTTCCTTGGTTTGCCTCTAGGAAGCAGTTTTCATTTACAACAATCCTACAGAGATCAGTTTGATTTTCATATTTTTAGTGTAACAAGCTGAAATTACAGCCTTCTCTCAGGCCCTGAAGTAAACACGGCCATGCATGTGAAAGAAGCATGGCTGGTGCTCTACTTTGGAAATTAAATGTCTGGGGAGGGGAAATGTTCTTCTTATCACCACCTGAGGTGATCTTTCAAAATCAAGGGGAAATCTTGAAATGCAGCCGGGCGGGCAATCAATAACTTTTTATTTCCAAGATAAAAGTCCCGGTCATCTCTCAGTCTACTGCCCTATGATTAAGCCATGCCTAATTCAATTTCACTATTTGGGTTTTGGTTAATTAATTAGATAGCAATCATTCTCGTATTCCATGAGTGTGTTATATATACAGTGGCGTGAGGTAGACAGAAGACAGTCGACCTGGGCCTCTACCTAAAGTAGAGCCGCTGACTTTTGGGAGAGGTTGAATCACGTGTAGTCCAGCCTTGTGGTTAAGGGCACAGCTTTGGGTCTTGATTGTTGACTGAGAACTGGGGTAAGTCTTGGCTCTACTCCTTTCTTAATGCAAATCATCAAAAACCCAACCCAAGTGTTTTAGCTCAGAAGGAATTTATTGGCTGATGTTGTGGGTTGAATTTTGTTCCCCCCCAAATATGTTCAAGTCTTAATTCTCTGTATTAGTGGATGTTACCTTATTTGGGTGAGGTCATTCGAGTAGGCTCCTACTTCAATGATCAGCATCCTTATAATAAGAAGAGGGAAATTTGGACACAGAAATGCACAGAGGGAAGACAGTATGAAGTCACAGAGGAAAGAAGTCCTGATGACAGAGGCAGAGATCAGAGTTATGTAGCTGAAAGGCAAGGAATGCCAAAGATCCCTGGCCACTACCAGAAACTAGGAAGAGGCAAGGAAGGATGCTCCCCTAGAGCCTTGTTAGGGAGCATGGCCCTGCTGATACCTTGACTTTGGAATTCCTACTCCCAAGAATATCAGAATATTAGTTTCTGTTGGTTCAAAATACCCTGTTTGTGGCAATTTGTTGTGGGAGCAAAAGCAAACTACTACGGCCGACGTGACTAATAATTCCAAGATGGGTTGACTTTGGGCAGAGCTGGATTCAGCACTCAGACAGATGCTTTCTCTCCATCTTTGCTTGATACCTGTCTTCAGTCTCAGCCTCCCATCCTCTCAAGTTCAAGTCCAGAGGGAAATCCAGAAACTCTTATGAAGTAGATGCCATAAAAGCCCAGGAGTTACTGCATTTGAACCCACTTAGATTATTCATCTGCCCTGGAAGAAATCATGCAGGAGTGTAGTGATCTGATTGTCTTAGGCCTTGAGTTGTGCACGGGACCCTGCATGAACCACATGGACAACAGTGGTTGGGACAGTGGAAGCTGTTTGCCAGAAAAGGGAGAATCACCACATTATGCAACTTCTCTGAGCCTCATTTTTCTCATCTTTAAATAGAATGATAAAGTACTTGTAGTTGTGAGGGTCAAAGGAAATCATACTTCTTAGTGTTCAGTTCTCCAACTGGCAAGTAAGTGTTTAGTGGCCATCAATACAATGAAAATGACCCTCAGGACACAAACGCAGGTGTTCACGGAATGAAAACGTCTTTATTTTGGCAAAACACCTTAATTTTGATGACAAATTCCCATGATAAGGGTGGTGGGAATGTAATCTGGACTGGAATCATGTCTCCCCCTTTCCCTGAATTTGTATTTAAGTTGTAGGGTGCTTAAATAGAACTCAGCCATTGACAGGGGTGATGGGGTAGAGGGTACACATCTGGTCTGCGCTGTTTTTGTTGAGTCACGATCTCCTTATTTCAGTCTAGAATCTGGTCAATGGTCACTGGAGGTCACTGTGGTGTCCTCCCTTGTTCCCCTCTCGGGCCTCTGCTGGCCCTTTGGCTGTCAGTACCATAGCCATGCTACTTTGGGTGAATGAAGAACAAGTGGATGTCGTGTTTCTTCACTGCTCTAGGCATGGGGGACTTCGCTCTAGTGCACACAGTGGGGGTAAGATCATATTCTGCTGCCCCCAAGTCACTCCTGAGCTGCGGAAAACTTTGGGAAACTGTTGGGCCATTGTCTCCATAGAGGCAATGAAAAAACAATGCACAGTAGTGAACAGTATGTCTTAGACACATATATAGGCAGTTGGTGAAGCTTGAAGTAGGAAAAAGCGTCTGAGAAGTGGAACTTGAACCGGATCCCTCCCCTTTGGTTGAAGAGGGCATGGGCCATCATGACAGGAAGCAAGTATGAACACTAGGCTGGTGGTTGGCCTTTGAGGAAATGCTCCAGATAAAGACTGAAACTAGTGGGTTCACGTATAGCAGACTTAAAGGTTGAACAGCCAGGGTAGACAAGATGGTGAACGACTTCAAGAGCAAAACAGAAGGGTGTGCTCTAAGGCAGCTGGTAATAGAGAGTCACTGAATGCTTTTGTAGCTGGAGTACAAGTCGACAAAAATACTTGAGATAGATTTGTTTCCACTGAACTCAATACTCACTGAGCCTTGTCGTCTACAAGCCTTTATTAACCATATAAAGACAAATTTGGTAACCTTGCTAGGACTCAGGGAAAGATAAGATTTTTTTCTCTCATCATCAATATTGTCAATTATTCCTGTTGCACGTGTATCATACCACTTACCATATACTTTTCTAATTAACCCTTGACTTGTCTCTCCACTGAACCCAAAAGATCTTCTTGAGAGTAGGGAACATATGTTACTAATTTGTGACCTTAGTTACTAATTTGTACCTTGCCCTTTGTATCTACTCAGTAAGTGTAGAATGTATGAATGCCTGGATGTTTGAATGAATGAAGTGGTAAGAAGATGCAGTACCAGTGGGAATAGAGAAAAAGGGATGTCTACAAGAAAGATTTTAAAGGAAGACCCTTACAGGGTTTTATAGCCAACTGGATTGGGAAGATGGAATAGAGTGAGTCCAACATGACCCTTGATTGGTGGCTAGAAAGTGGTGGTGCGAGGTGTAATGAAGGTTGCGGGGTGAGAGTCTGGTGAGAGAGAGGACACTGAGTTCCATTTAGAACTCTACATTGTTCACAGTTTCCTGGGAGCACTTGAACTCTCATGAGGCAAGCTTAGTGCTTACTGGAAACATTTTTGATGAGCAGCTATCTTCATAAAGGCAGGCTAATTTCAGAGTAAGTCTATTAAAATTAGCATGTGGGGGAAAGTGAGCACAACTGCTATTTTTAACTAATGGGATTCATGTTCTCTCCTGTACATGGAAATTCGCATATGTGCTTCTAAAATTGACAATTTCTACTCTTATTATGCTAAAAATTAATTTACTGACTTTCACATTGAATAAAATAATTGGTTGAAGATTAGAGACTTTGGCTAGTGCCTGAATGAAAATGGCCAGAGTGAATGACATTTCTTACTCACTGCCTGGTTTCCCACCACTAAAAAGAATCATACTGGGGTTTGGGGTACCTCATGGCAAAGGATTTTGCTTAGTGAAAAGTCTGCATCTCTCTCTGGCCCATCAGGTAAAATGGCACCATTCGTAGGGGATGCCTGGTCCCCAAGAACAGAAACCTTTGGTTGATTTTTTATTTTGAAATCTTCCTGTTTTCATTTCACCTGTTCTAATCTACTCTGTTTCCATTATCTTATGCTATTTTATTGTAGCACGTCTTAATCATGTTCAGGATATCAGATCATCTTCAAGCCAGTCTACCCTCTATACAACTAACCTATTCAGCCACCTTAAAAAGTAAAGCACTTTTCACCAGGTTCTCTTACTCAGAAGCCTTCCATGGCTCCCCATTGTTGGTATTCAAGGCCCTCCTCAAGCTGGCCTTATGACTCTCCTCCTCTCATAAATTGGCGGCTCCAGCCAAACTGATCTGTCGTGCATTCTGGCATGTACCTTATTCTCATACCCCGACCACAGCCTTTATTAGTCCTTCAAGGTGGAATAGAAACCCACATCCCTCACAAAATCATCCATGACCACCCGTGCTTGGAGGGAGCTCTTCATCCTATTGCATTATGTAGCTGAGGTTCAAAGTCATTCCCACAGCACTTAGGTGCTCCCTGAGAAAGGAAAGGCCTTCCCTGGGTGTGGATCTTAACTCTGACATGAGTCAGTGAACTCCTAAGAGAATGGACTGCGTTGGGTAGGAGACAGGAATTCTAGAATGATGAGCTTCATGCTATGGCTGAAGAGGAGTAGGACCTGAATGAGGATTCTGATATAGAATCCCAGAACCGACTCAGTGCTGGCCCATTTGCAGGGCCTTTATTTTGATTGCGTATCCTCATTTATGGAAAGAGACTCATGGATGTGCCTGCCCACCTATAGCTTCATTCATGGCAGACACACTGGCGGGGGGTTAGTGACACCAGGATGCATCCATCTCAGGGTTAGGTTAGTTGGGTGGCATGGGGGAGTGAAGGACAGCCCAGGGATATTTCAGTGGGACGGGATAGCAGGGGAGAAGGTCAGCCAGCGCTCAATGTACCAGACACGTATTGGGTACTATTGTGTGCAAAGCTTTGTGCATATGATAGTCGTTCTCAAGGGGTTTACAGTCCAGTGGTGATAGAGAGTAGGGAAAAGGCCACTGTGTGATGACACATTGTCATACATGCTCTGCAGAGTAAGGGAAAGTTAATTCAGATTGGGGGATTGAGGAAGCTTCTTGATGAAGTTGGCAGTTGGGCCAGGATTTCAGCAAGTGGAGATGCCTAGGAAGGGTGTTTTAGGACGAAGGAGGGGAGATAGCAGAGGTGGCAAAATGTAGCGCTTGTCTGGGAGATCCTAAATCGTTTGGTCTCTGGTTGGTGACACATAGTAGGGCGTCAGGTGTTGTTTGTTAGGCAGGCTTGAATGCCCTGTTATCTGTATAGGGTGCTGGGGTCCTGAATGTGGCCTTCATTCTGGAGGTGACCAGTGATATGCTTGTACCCTCTGAGCAGGGCAGAAGTGGCCTGGATGCGTTGGGAAGGTAACTGATTTGCCAAGAGTGTATGTGAGGGCCTGGGTGGGCATGAGGACTGAGCAGGACACAGGAGCCTACCTGTACCTGTTCCTGTACCTGTACCTCTGTCGCCTTGCTCTCATCCACTGTCACCCCACCTGAGTCTGCCTCCCGTCTCTTCTTTGCTCCTGAAAATGCCCCTGCCTAGGTCACCCAAGACAAGCCTCTTATTTGCCGCACCTAGTGGTCTTTCTTCGGGGCTGAACCTATTTGACACCTGGCTGTGCAGCCTCCGACACTCCATTCTTCTGTCCCTACATGCTGGGCTTCTGCATCCCTCCATGTGGCCACTGGACATGTCCCCCAGGCACCTCACACTCAGTGTGCCCTCCCTGAAGTCATCCTCCCTCTGCCTTTCCTATCCCTCCTTCCCTTCTTCCATCTCATCTCAATTAACATCACTTTGATCCTTCTTCCCCACTTATCCGACCCACCAATTTAATTATTATCAGGGCCTGCATCTTCTGCTTTTGTACAAGTCCTCAAGTAAGGACTTTATGTCACCATTCCCACTATGGCACCACGGCCCAGGTTCTCACCCATGCTCCTCAGAGTATTTGCAGCATCCTCTAAGATCTTTCCTCCATGCAGTTACTGGAGTTGTTGTTCCAAACACGGAAGTGATCTACCACTCCTGTGCCTGAAGCTCTGACGGCTGCAGAGTGAACCCTGCTCCCTCTTCATCCCTGGTAACTACCCCGTATCCCTAATGTTCGCCACCTCCCCCACTCTCCATAGAACTCCTGCCTGTTACCAGATCATTCCATACCCTGAGGCATCTCGAAGCCTTTGCTTATCTCCTACTTTCAAGCCCAGCTCAAATGTCACGTCCTCCACTTGAGCCTCAAGAGGTTCAGAAGTAGATGGTGTATTTCAGTTGGGAAAATGATGTGGGGGTTATTGGCAGGATAAGAAGGCAAGGTAATGTGGTTCCTGAGTATAGGGGACCCTCAGAGATGTGGGTGGTCACCAACATCTAGCAGAAGGCCAGGCACATGGTACTTTGCAGGTACTTGCAGAAGGAAGGAAGTGGGGAATAAAGAGAAGGCAAGATGGAAAGAAAAACAATTCACCTTGCCATTTGCGACATTCTCTCGGAGCCAGCCCTGCTCACCTGCTGCTGTGCCCTACTTCCAGCCTCTCCCCCAGGCTGATCCTGGCCCTGAAGGACCTGGGAGTGTGTCCATACGGCTCCAGCACATGCCTGGTGTCCTGGCCAGCTTTCTGGCTCAGACTGCAGTGAGTTTAAGAAGTCATCAAACTCCAGTATTAGGTAGCTGCATGGTCTTGGGCAAACGTCCTGTCTTCTCCACTTCTCTGCACTTTAGACACTGAGGCTCAGAATATCTGCTTTGTGTCTCTCATTGAAGGAGGATAAAGTGAGATGATGGGAAAGTGTGTTTTAAAGTCCCCAACCCTGTAGTGCTGAGGTGGTGGTCCTATTCTTGCCCGGGCTGTAGGAAAACCCTCCCCAGACCTTCAGAGATGCTTCTGCAGAGGGAGGTGATGTGTCAGCTGCCAGCTGTCAAGATGATGCCATTGAAAATTCATATTGATGGGGCACAGATTGACATATCTGCTTGCTCTGCCATCTGCAGACCCCATGACCAAGGCAATATTGGAGGTGGCAGGGATGGGACTCCCTTTTTCTAGCCAGTTCCAATTTGCTTTTTAATTTGCTCCAGCCTGGTGAGTGCTGTCAGGGTCAGTCTGTAACCTTTTCTTCTTTCCTAACGGTCTTCAGTGTGGCCAGACCTTCCAGCACGATTGTAGCTACTCGGTCAATTTCTGAGCACTGGCCATTCCCGCAGCCCCTTCTGCACTCCCCTCATTCACCTTCTGATTTTGTATCCTTCTGTCTTCCAGCCCTATCTCCTGCTCGAATGGTTCGGCCCCTTCCCATTCATTACCTCTCTCTGGTCTTCAGAATCATCTGCTGACCACTCTACTTTCTTCCTTTGTTGGGTTTTGAATAAACCTCCTATTAGGCCTATGGCAAAGCTCAGGAAAAGACACAACACTTACTGGCAAAGAAGTAACAGTAATCCCTCCCCCACTGGACTCTTGCAGGTGCCTCCATCAGCCACGGGCCTTCCTGCCTCCTGCGTCTCCTTGTACTTTTGCTTCCCATCCGTTACTGCCTGTTCAAGTGACTGGAAGCCGTACTCTGGTCCTGACGCTTCCTGGTTCAAAGACCTCCCTGGCTCCTATTGGCTCTCACTTTGGTTCAGACTGTGTTGTCATTTAAGGCCTTTCTTACTTTCATTCTAACCAGATGTTCTAGGCTTATTTTGTATTTCTCCTTTTCACATGTCCTATGCTCCTGGCAAACAGAACCACTTCCGGTCCCCATGTACCTGGCCTTTGGTCAGGTTATATCCTCTGCCTGGAACTCTTGTTCTCTCACTTCTCCTCGCTTCTTTCAAGGCTTGGTCATGACTGCCTTGCCCCCTAACTGAAAGCCCCCTTGCCTTCTGCGATCCCATAGCATCTACGGTGTTTCCCCAAAAATAAGACCTAGCTGGACAATCAGCCCTAATGCGTCTTTTGCATTAAAAATTAATATAAGACCTGGTATATTATATTATGTTATATTATATTATATTATATTATATTATATTATATTATATTATATTATATCCAGTCTTATGGTAAAATAAGACCGGGTCTTATATTAATTTTTGCTCCAAAAGATACATTCGAGCTGATTGTCTGGCTAAGTCTTATTGTCGGGGAAACACAGTAAGCACACCTCTGTGACCAGCATCTTCCTGGCCGCCTGACGTTGGAATTATATTCTTGTCTCGCTTCTAGCCTGGAGTTAACTCAGAGCAGGAAAGGGCTGATTCATTTGTGAATCGCCTGCTGTGCCCAGCGCAAAGTCCTGTGTGTAGTGAACAAATTTCAAAGAAATGACAAACCTATTGGGCTCTCAGTTAACACTTGAATTGAAAAACTACTGAATTAAAACAAGGACATCTTTTTTTTTTTTTTTGTCAGAAACCATTCTCATCCGTTTCTTTCCCCCAAAGTCCCCTTACTATATATCCATCTGATCTCACAGTTCTTCTGAGTTTCAATATATAAATTGTGATCTTTTAAAGGTAGTAAGTCAAATCTCCTTTAATAAGCGCTAAGGGATTTATGAATTTACTAGAAGTCAGTTTCTCCCTCCTTCCCTTCTTTTCCTTCCTTTCTGCCAAACTGGAATTTTATTGTATTAGATATACTGCTTGAAAAGAGTTAGGCAGAAGCTGTGGGTGGGAAACCATTGGGTTATAAAGAGTTCCTTTGTATAATGGGCTCCGACGTGTGTTATGGTATGTCTGAGCATGCGCCAGCCTTTCACACTGCTCTGGACCAGAATTTAAGTTTGCTCTAAGGAGAGCTGCCAGCCACAGTTGACTCTCATGCAAAGAAATTGTGTAATTTCTTCGGTTCCTATGGTCATCTTCTCATCACAAGAAATAATAAAAATAACTCCTTACATCTGTTTTTCTTCCACTGATACTCAAAAGGATTTGCTGTGTCCCAGGCACTTTGCTGAAAGTTAGGGTGCAAAGTCCAGCAGGATGTTGTCACTTTCCTCTGCGTTCCCTAATCCAATCCTTATAACCACTTAGTCAGAATGAGCAGAGGGTCCTCATTTTATAGAAAAAGAAACTGAAATCCAGAGCCCTTCTTTATGTTTATTCCGCAAGAAGCTGGTGTGTGGAGATAGGCCTTTTAACTTCAAGTTAAGTGTTTTTCCCACTGGGAGCCTTGGGTTCAGACCTTTTGCCCGCTCATATCACTCTGACCTAGCTCTAAACCCATGAACTGAACTGAAAAATGACTTTTGGGGTCTGGTTCCAGATTCCTGCCCAGACTTCAATATGGGCTGGAAGTTGAGCGAGAGTGGTGCCTGGAGACTTGCAGATGTGACCATATCTTGAAAAACTGTCAGGACACCACCTCTGCTGTTGTGGGCTGAAGGCAGGTGTGCCAGGTGACCCAGACCCATCCAAGCATGGTGAGAAAATCTAATCCTGCCAAGGATTCACCTCCCCACCTCCTCCTGTTTCACCCCCAGCACTTAGGGAGCTGTGGGTCTGCCCATGATGGACTGAATCTGTGAATGAGGAGAGGCTTGGAAAGAAAAGTGAGTAGCTGATAAAACCTTGGGTCATGGTAGATTCAATTTTAAATATCTGAGTAATAGGCATGAATTCATTGCACCCCTAAATTTAGAAAATATAGATGCATTTAAAAGAAAAACAAAACAAAACGAAACAAACCCCAAAAACCTAATTCCAGTACTCAGAGCTGACTGCTGTTTACATTTTAGTGTATAATATTCCAGACATTTCCCATGCCTTGATTTCTAAAGCTGAGTATATCATATGCTATTTTACTTTTTCATTCGTATGACATGAAATGCATGCACGCGGTGAATGCTCGGTGTCATTTTACGTGTGCACGTACCTGCATCACCGCCAGCCAGACCAACATGTAGAACATTCCTAGATTCCCAGAAGGTTCCGTTTGTCCTTTCCCAGGCAGCCCCTTTCCCAGGTAACGATTATTCTGACTTCTGTCACTGTGCGCTGGTTTTATAACTTGTTCTTCTTCCTGCTCAGCAGTAAGTAGAGAATAGCTTCCATGTCACTAACTCCTCATTCTCGTCGTCATAACCATCAGTCATAAGGCAGTGTCGGATTCCACGGTATTCACAAACCATGCATTTGTTGGACTTTGAGCCTGTGACTTAGAAATACTCATGGTATTGTTCCCCACTATCAGAAAGCCCAGATGTCCGACATTAGGGGTTCTAGTTAGCTCTAGAACTAAGTAGAACTAAATAGGCTGCAGAGTCAGTGACCTTGAGGTTTTCCTGGGTCTTTTTTTGCGTGGCCTGCTTGTGTCTTCCTTGGCTTGCTCATTTCTTTGAGTGCACGTGTGACATGTTGTATGTCCCACCGACCATGCGCTGGAAAGGGCACCTCACATCCTAGCACGCGGTACAAAGATTTTTCTAGGAGAGCAAATTCCAGGCAGCTGGTTCATCTCATTCCTCCACTTCTTTTAAAGAAATCGTTTTTAAGAGAGGAGAGAAATTCACCGGACAGCTTAAACAGCTGGGTTCAGAGAAACGTTCTTTTCAGGGGACATTGGCGGGTTAGGAAAATAACTGTTTTGGTTATTGGACTCATTCGTGAAGACACTGAGAAAAACTTCACTTGTCTCCCTGAAACACTGTCCTACTCGATGCTGAGTGGCTACGTCCTAATCATGGGGGTATTCACCACACACATCTGGGACACTTCTCCCATTTCACTCTCAGTTTAGCTCTTGGTTATTTTACTACCACTATTATTATGACCCCCACTCTGATTGCTACTACTACTCTTGGTCGCGTTATTATTACTAATAGCAGTAAAGTGATTCTAATGTTTTCCCATTGATTAAGCACTTGTTGTGTGCCAGGCACAACATGAAGTATTTTTCATATAATGTTCAGTTCAGGTATGTATTTGAAGGAAAAGGGAAACCTTTTACTGAGCATTTTTTAGTGTACCAAGTCCTATACTGGATGCTTCATATATGCAATTGGTTTATTCTTCACAACAGCCTTGGGAGGCAACTAGGGTTACCACCATTTTGTAACTGTGGTCAATAGAGCTAAGAGATGATAAGCAAACGTTAAACAATATGTGAGTAATGCAAGAGCTGGGATTTGAACCCCAGGATCTTCTGATTCCAAAGCCTGTGTTTTCCCCCTCTACTACAGCCTCACTGAATGAATGAATGAATGAATGAATGAATGAACCAACCAACCAACCAACCAACCAACGTGGTACAGTGAAAGACTCATTTTTAGGAAGTGTGTATTTTGACTTATGGAGCCAGAATGAAAATATTCTTTCATTTAAATTCTATTTAATACCTTGATATAGTATTTATAGACTTTGTGTTGTGGATATCCAATGTCACCTGTCGGTAGTGCCACAGGTTTCTAACATGAACTCAGTTACATATCTTGCATTATAAGGTGCCAGCTTTCCTCAATGTCAGTTGTTTGGGCATGTTGGCATATTACTTAGGATCAATTTTAATGTAATGCCAGAAACAACAGTGGTTCAAATATGATAGACTTATCTGCATTTCTCTGTCAAGAAAAATAACTTTGGAGGTAGGCAGTTTAGGGCAGATATGGCAGCTCACAGTTTGTCAGGGATCCAGGCACCTTCAGTTTCCCTGGTCTACCACTCCATTCTAAGCGTGAGGCTTTCCATTTTGTGAACCAATATATTGCCTGAAGGAGAAAGACATAAAACAAAGTGTGCCCATCCCCCTAAACTTCCCAGAAGTGAAACTTCCCAGAAGTTCCACAGGACACCTCTGCTTCCATCTTATTGGCCAACACTTGACACGTATGTAAGGGATCATAGCATTACCTATCTCATGGGGTCTCATTGTGAGGACCAAAACGAGCTAATGTGTGTAAAATGTCCAGCGCAGTACCTGATACACAATAAATGGTAGAAGAAGGTCTGCCGTCTGTGTTTTGACTTATGCTTCCATGGTCATATCTGGGATCTGGGTCCAGCAGGCTTGGTGGAACTTTCCCAAGGACTTGTCACTACTTAGTCTTTGTGCCGTCCCACACAAAGTGGACAGCACCCAGTCCTGAGGAATCCATGAAGATGATGCTTATGGATGATGATAAAGATACCTCTGAGTAAATGCCAGCTACATGCCTGTTACTGGGCTAAATACCTTGTTTCATTATCTCCATTCATCTTCTCGTAAATTCTGTGAAGTAGATACAATCATAGTCATCCTTTTGCAGATTAGGGGTCTTTGGCTCAGCAGGAGATGGATTAATTTGCTCAAGGTCATTCAGCAAGATGAGGCAGGACAGGGAATGAAATCCAGAAAAGTCAGACCCCCACGTTCAGGGTCTTACTTGGGACATCCACTGCTCTCCCCTATCCTTGTACTTCTCTCTGCCTCTGACATTTCTTTTCTTTTTGAAGTGGTCAGCCTGGTGATATAGTCAGCACTCTGTCTTGATGCGACTATCTGTAGTGATCCTGACTATCACTGAATTTTCTTTACTGAAAAAGAAATGCCCAAACCTTGCCATTACCTGCATCAGTTGATGTCTGTGTGCCCTTCTCCAAGGAATGTTTTAAGTGTCAGGTCTTAATTCCATACTTGGAGAGGAGTAAAATGGAGCAACCTATTTTATTGTCATTTAAATGCTCTCCTGATGAACTGTGATGATCTGGAGGTAATGGTGGTGGTGGACAAAATGACTATGAAAATGACTGTCAAGGAAAACAAGTAAAATTATGCCCAATATTGTCTTGTGGTCCATTGGTGAGGTGCAGCCAGTGAGGATTTCGCCATCTTCCTTGAAAGCCATAATTAACTCAGGTCACTCACGGGAGCCTTTTGCTAACATAATCAACCCATTTGCATAGTTATCACTGAGAGAAACAGACCTGGACAGAATCCCTGCCTTAAAAAGTGTTGATAATTTAACCTGTCCTCTGAAATCTCCAGTGATTTGAATCGCCAGGATTGCACACCCACCCATGATCCAGAATGAATCTCCACCTAACTTTATGCTGTCGGGCTGAGGTCTGAACTGACAGTTCTCACTGAGGAAAATTTCTTAATAATTAGTACTGCCTGGAGTTGGTGGGAAGTAAGAATGATGAAGCTGAAGGAAGGAAATTAACGGTTCTCAGAAAAATATGAGCAAGTTGTAGAGAGAGGGCAAAACCAGCTCCCAGCCACCAGCTTCAGCTGGGGAGACCTTCATCCTGGATGTGAAATTTGGGCCCAAGAGGCCCTTTCGGAAGACTCTGTGGTTCACATCCAGAGAGAACCACTAGCTGTAATGATCATGGTTGATTAGCATCTTGGCATATGGTGGTAAGAGCTCTATTTACTTGGATAATTAAAGTGGTGATGGATTTGCACGGCTGATTTCAAGATCTCTAGTCTGCAGATGACTGCCTTTTGGGGCCGCTGGGATGGAACACCTCCTTGCTTTAGAGTATCTGCACCTGACTCAAGTATCGGAGAGATGGGAGCCCAGGAGTATTTCCACAAATGCTCCCGCTTGAGTTGACTCCTCGTCTTGAGCGCTCTGGCCCTCTCATGGATTACTCACCCCAGCAGGGAGATAGTTTTCAGAAAAGCAGATCTTAGGATCTTAGTAGGAATGGCGATTGTTTTCTTTCTCTGAATAGGACCAACACAGTTCTTTTGAGTGCTATGATAATTAAGATTGGTGCTTTTAGGATTTATTGAGTACTTTTTTATTTTTTTTGTTTTGTTTTACATGCACTGTCTTATAGAATCCTTAGACTCTTCTGTGAGAGAGGCAGGACGCTGTGGCAGAAAAGGCATGGGACAAGCCTGGGAGCACATTTCACCTTTGCCACTTACAAGTTGCATGATTTTTTTTTTAAATCTCTTAGAGCCTCAGTTTCCTCATCTGTAAAAGGGAATAATAACGTTGACCTTTTGGGGTTGTGATGAAGTTTCATGATTTATATATGTGAAATACTGAATCATGTTTGAGCACTGAGTAGCCTCCAAAAATGATAATGGTTACTCATATCATCATTTATAGAAGAAGCAACTGAAGCACAGAGGGGGTGAGTGTCTTCTCCCGGCCCAGTGGTAGGGGATTGCAGTGAAACCCACATTTTACTCTAAATCCCAGATGCCACACTGTTTCTAGTAATGATGCCATTGTCTCTGTATCTCCTGAATACCTTTTGTAAAGGACGGTACAGAATCAATCCCAGTTTGGCAAAAGCAACCCTTTAAAAGTACCTCACATATGGAGTGGAAGCACAGCTACAGGTCCCCTCTGCCCCAGGGCGTTTGGGGGGCAGATCTGAGGGGTTAAGAGCTAAGAGATATGCAAGAGGGTCCTGTAGCTCATCCATAGTGGGAATTTTAGGGTCTTTTTGTAGTTTCTTTTTTGAGACAAGGGGAAGATGAGCCTCTGCAGGTTGACAGCTTTTAAAAGACAGTTTGGCCAAAAATTGTCCATGCCTCCCTGGCTTTTACTGCTACCCAGCCCTCAAGAAAAGCCCTCTGCAACTGAATCGAATTATCATGTAATGAAGTAACCAGAGAATCTATCATTACATGCCACATGTGACTGTTATATAATATGTGATTGCATATGCGAGGATTGGTGAGTGGGCTGTCGCCTGTATCCCGTGTACCCCAGGCCTCTGTCTACCTGGATGGAGAAGGGAGAGGCTCAGTGCCTGGGTAATTTTAGTGCTCCATCCTGAACATCTGATCTCTGAAACAAACCAGAACTGCACGCCCCACCATCAACATCTTGGCCCGAGGCAAGGTCAGATCAGCCTAGCTACGGGGAGACGGCAAATTCACCTTAGGCAAGCAATAGTGTTTAAAAATATGCTCTCTTCAGTGAATGAGAAGGGGGTTCCCAGCTCTTTTATGGCCAACTACAAGGCAAGCCAACCTTTCCCCCTTATGTTTCCTCCTCACCTCTATAGGCCACTCTTTGTAATGTCAAGCCTGGGAAGATGGGGAGGAAAGGGAAAATAACAGGAGTGAAAGGATTGAAATAGATATTCAGGCAAACCTTCCTTATTCAAAACTTCATTTAACCAGGACTGTCAGTGAATTCCACATACCCCACAGCTACTATAGTTCACATTACAAACTCTTCCAATTACCTGAAATCTCACTTAACTTAAACCTCAGCACATCCCCTGGGGCAGTCAAATAATCAAAGTTTGCCTGTCGGAAGAAATACAGGAGAGGGCAAGCCGCCATGATGACTCTGAGAAAGATTATTAAAAAAAAAAAAAAATTAGAGAATGATATTAGAATTGTTAAGTTACCAACTTGAAATTGCTGAAATGTTATCTAAAAACTACAGAGGTGAACACAGGTTTAGACAAGGGTTGCGGAAATGCTCAGGAAGCTGTACGGCTGGAGACTGGGGTAGAGACTGGCCGGAAAGGACTTCTAGGGAAGGCGCTGGTGAGTTGTGTTGCATGGTGGAGATTGCCACAGGCGAGAGGGCTTTGAAATGCACATCAGCGTGTGATTAGCCCCACGTGGCATTTGACGCTGTAGATGCCCACAGTCGGACTGGTGAGGTTAAGGATACGTGTATCTCCAAGTGACAGTCCTGTAAGCCTATCTGGAGGGGTGAAGACTTTCAAACATGAAGGTGGTGAATTGAGTCTCGTATGCCCATGTAATGTAGGGAGGTGTTCATTTTAAGCAATAAAAATGAGGTTAAATACAAATGTCATTTTGATAATTCTATAGGAACTATCCTGTGACCTCTCCATACACATTGAGTTTATGTAACTGGAATTTTCCCCCCTAAATATGACACTAAAATGGGATTTAGAGATTTAGGCTTAATAATAAATCGATGGCTATCTTACTAAAATACGTACATATACCTAGATATTACAAATATAACATATAAAAGGTACATACATATTTTCAGTTTAGTGAGAACTGAAATTCATTTATTTCTCAAATATTCATTGAGCACTCACTCTGGGTCAGGAGCTGTGCTCAGCTCTGGAGATACAAAGGTGAATGACCCCCCGAGTGCAAAGAGGCTGTGGCGAGGCAGACAGGTGGGCAGGTGGGTGTGATGCAGTATGTGGTGGTTTAATGAAGGTGTTCCCAGAATGCCACATGGCTGCCAAGAATCAGCTCTTATTCTGCCCATGGGGTGGCAGAGGGCTTCTTAGACAGGGACTTGTGTGTTGGGTCCAGGTCAGGATAAGAAAAGAGAAAGGGAGGGAGAACAAGTGTGGGGTAGCAATGAGGTCTGCAGGGAAAGTCAGAGAGGTGAACTGCGGTCACACATTGCAGGGCTCTTGTTTGCCAATCTCCTCATGAACACATTTTTCAAGAAGAGTGGCAGGACCTAATCTATGGTTTTCAAAGGGATTGGTACCTGGACGAGACAGGTAGGGAGCCAGGAGGAGGCCGTCATGATGGTCCTGGGCAGAGATCACTGTGGGGCTTCTGGGAATGGAGGGCGTGGTTTATTTGAGGTTGGAGATGTTGCGTTGATTGTTGAATCCTGTTTACCTGGAGTTGCTTATTGGATGGGCAAGGAGGTCTTCCTGGATGGGGGAGGGAGGAGAGGGTAGGAAGATGGCAGTAACAGAGTAGAAAGTAGAGGGGGACCAGGGGAGGAAACACCTCTAAGAGTGAGTCTGAAGTTGAGCAGTTTCTCAATTATTCCTAAACATGAACCCTTCAGCCATATGGGCTTATCATCACACTGAGAAACCGTTCTGGATTAGCAAGCCATGTTCCTGCAGCGGCTAATGAGAGCCAGCCTGATCCCATCAGTAAAAGTCTCCAAGGACTTGTTTGATGCAGAGGGTCACTTGGCAGAGAGGTCCCCTCCCTGACACCCCGCTACCTTCATCTCTCTTAGCAGTTATCTGGTTGTAAAGCCATCCAAATAGTAATGTAGTATGTCAGATAGTCATTTAATTATTATGATCTTCCTTGTAGCAATTATGACTTGCTTTATTGCAGATAACAGTAAACGGGTAGATAAAAGCCACTCAGTAGTGAAAATTGTGGGTTTGGGTTCTTAAGATGATAAGCGCAAGGCTACCTTCATGGTATTTGCTAGCGGGCATGAATTAGCATCGACAAATGAGTTACGGGCTCTGCTTTAAAAATATAATTGAAACGCAATTCAAAAGAAAACTGTTTTTGAGAGGATAATAAAAATATGTCATGATAGCTAGCATACATGCCGAAGACTAGGCATATTTTATCAAGTTTATTTCATTTACGTTTCACTGATTACCCAGTCAACTTGGTGTATGGTTTGTTTCCTTTCTCCAGTTGGTAGGTGTGTACCCCACAGCAGCCGTGTAAACTTCACCACTGTCTGTGTGTTTCTGTGCGTGATCAATAGAGTCTCCAAGATCAATTAAAATAAAAGGAATTGTTATTAAATACCCACTGTTTCTTTTTCAACCTTTATCCATGAACCACTAAAGGGAAATTTTCAGCATGGTTGAGAAATAAGCTCAATGGAATGGGTCTACCTAGGTTACTTTGGTGAACAGTTGTTATTTTCTCAGTTCCCAGCATTCATTTCTCTTTCTCAACTGCACCCCAATTGGGAGGGTGTTACCACTGGATATAATCTGGAGGGAGGATCGAGAAACACCATCTGGGTGTCCTGTTCTTCGCCAGGCAAAGGATGGCACGTAATCTGCTGTAGGCCAGTTGGAGACACCCTCGAGCAGAGAGACAAAGAAACGGAAACATAATGGGGTTCAGCTCTACTTGATTCAGTGGCTCTGCCTGGACCTTTCTTCACTGGGGCCCAGTGGTTCCTGGTCCTGCCTCCAGCCTCCCGAGTCGCCTCTCTGTCTGCCTGTTCCTAAGTCTACTTCTCTGTCCTCCTGCCTATTCTCTGAGTCCCAGTATCTTTCCAATACATTCCTATGTTAGAGTGTCAGTTACTGTTGCTTACAACCCAAAGATCCTAACTGATGTACGAGAAACCAGTCTGGCTCTGTTGCTTATTACCTTTATGCTGAAGGATAAGTTGACCTCTTTAAGCTTCATTGTCCTTATCTCTAAAATGGGGCTAATCATACAACCCATTACATAGAGCAGCCATGTGGATTCAATATGATATTTCAAGTAGAGCATTTAACACAGTTTGGAAAATAGTAATGTTCTCAAATAGTGGCTGCGGCACTTACTATTGTAACCAAATAAAGGTCTCTTTCTCATGATTATTGTTCCCAATAGTGCCTGGCACATAGTAGACATTAAAAAAATACTATTTTCTTCCCTTTATCTCTCCTGAAAACAAACCAGACTCTTGCTTTTCTGGGGGTAGAGAGGAGAGCAAATATCTCTGGCCCCTACACTACACATGAATTTAATAAGCAGAATTACATGTTGACTAAAGAGTGAAAACAGAGACATAAGGAGAACCGAGTGTGTATCCGTTAGCTGGACTCAAATGTCCAGAAAGTGGGACATTTTTCTGTGGTTTGTCCTGTTCAGCTCAGGGTGTGGTTGGGCCAAGTGACCCACTTACCCACTGATGTGATTCTGATACCAGCTGCTGTTGCTGAGGCTAAACCCATGAGTGCATCTGGTTGCCTGGGTAGCAGCCCGCCAAACAATATTGTGTTAGGCAAGGTGGTAACAGACCCCACATTAAGAAACAGCAAAGCCAGTACGTTCTTTGTTGGCCTGGCAGAGCAGATCAAACCAGGATCCAGAGATGTGTCTGCAAATTGGGGGGCCTGAACCCCAACCACCTTCTCCTCCTCATGTGAGCAACCTCCATTCTGGCCCAGGTCCAACTTGCGGGAAAGACAGTTGTCACATCATGGAACAGTCTCTCCTCCACATGATGTCAGGATGAAATTGTCTTCCTAAAAAGAGTTTTATGTCACTCCCCTATTCGGAGACCCTTAGGGCTCCTGCTTCCTAGAAGAGTAAAATGTGAACAGTACTTCCAGGCCCTTCTGACCTGGCCACCATCTATCTCGCTTTCCAGCTTATCTCACAAGCTTTTATTCCCACCGAATCCAGCCCAGCACACTGCTCACTGTTCTGACACTATGTCTCCTGGCATCTCACCTTTGTGCTTTGCTGTGGCGGTTTCCCTTCCAGGAGTATCGTTTGCTCATCACCACTACCTGTCACAACTTCCCTTATCCCCAAACGAAATGAATCTTTCTACCTGGTCTTCAGGATTCCTTTCAAATGTTCACATCTTCCTCCAACTCTGTGAGTACCTCCTTTGCTGATCTGTGATCACTCTCTTAGTGATAAAAAAATAGTAGTGATAACAGCACACGTACAGCACTTACTGTTTTCAGTGTTTATTCTTTTAATTCTCACATCAGCCCCATGAAGACACAATGACTATACCGTTTAACAATTGGGGAGACTGAGGTGCAGAGGCTAAGTAATTGATCACATAGCTAGCGAGTGGCAAAGCCAAGATTTGAACTCAGGCATTCTAGCTCCTTCTGCCAAGCTCTCAGGTGCTTTTCTCTGTGTCCTGGGAGCTTGGTTTGCATCTCTTTAGAGCATTTAGCAGAATATAGTTAGTAACTATTAGTGAGCGATGACCAGGTTACTTATCATCTATTGTTATCTATTTTGCTATAATAATCACTATTATTGCTACGTACAAGTCCCAGGCACCATTCTAAGTTTATAGGCATTGATGTCTCCCTAGCAGGAATGCAGACCTCAGTTTGGTAGTGTAGAGAGAGTGCTGAATTTGGAATGAGAAGAATCACAGTTTAGGTTTCAGCTCTGGGTCCTGCCGGCCAGCCTTGGATAAGTCGATTCACCGTTCTGAGTCCCAATTTTCTCCTCTGTGGCATGAGGGGCCTGGCTTTGATGATTTCGGTCTTCACTAACTATGAGTTTGAGAATCTGTAAAATGGAGGCAATACCACATATCCCAAGTAGGTTAAGGCTGTGGTAAAATAATATATGAAGTTTTCTCATTAATTAGCCATATATATTGAGCAACAACTATGTATGTAACATGGATTGTTCTCAGCATTGGGGATCTTGAATAAAAAAACAAACTCCATGCTGCCATGGAGTAGAAGATGTTGAAAGTAAACCAATAATTAGTTGTTTAACTCAAGTCAAGTGGTAAGTGCTGTGAAAGAAAGTAACAGTGTAAGGGGTTGAGAGTCTGGGTGTGGCAGACAGGGATGAGCTTCCTGAGAAGGAGACAGTACAACAGATTTTTTTTTTTTTTTAGTTTCAGGTGTACAAAACAATGTAATAGTTAGACATTTATACCCCTCCAAAGGTGATAACCCCCCACCCCCAATCTACCACCCCTCTAACATCGTATATAGCTGTTATAGTTCCACTGACTCTATTCCTTATGCTGTGCTCCACTTCTAGTGATAACATACATATATATGTAATGATATATACAAATGTATATGTAATTATAGTTGACATTCATTATTGTTCAGCTTCAGCTTCAGGTGTACAGTGCAGTGATCACGCATCTACATCATCCCTGAAGTGGTCTCCCTAATAAGACAAGTGTCCATCGGATACCCTACAAAACCTTTACAACATTATTGATTTATGTTCCCCAGACTGACTTCCGTATCCCTGTGGCAATCTGGTGGTTACCGATTGTGCTTTCTAATCCCCTCACCTTTCCTTCATCCCCACCCCCATCCCATCTAGCAACCCTCAGTTTTTCCTCTGTATCTCTGAGACTCTTTCTGATGCGTTTACAAGAGAAATCTGAATGAAGCCAGGGAACAAGCCACACAATCCCAGCTCAGGGAATGACCGTGCAAAGCCCCTGAGGTTGGAGTAGGCTTGATACAGTCAGAGACTAGCAAGGAGGCCTGTGAGGATGGACGGCAGGGAGCGGAAGGTGAGTGGAAGGATTGGATTCTGTTTTAAATGTGATGGTACATACACCATAGGGGATTTTGAGCTACCATATGTCACCATCTGTTTTCATTTAAAAAGTGTCTTCTCATTACTGCATGGAAAAGAAACCGTAGGTCAGTAGAAGCAGAAGGTTAGGCCCACTGTCCAAACAAGAGACGACGATAGCTTGTGTGAGGAAATCGTGGTGGGAGTGGGTGAGAAGTATTCGAATTCAGGATACGTGTCATCTTGTGCAGGGAGCAGCCACGGGGTTTGTGGACAAATTAAATGAGGACTGGGAGTACGAGAGAAGACACAAGGATGTCTCCAAGGGTTTTGGAAACCCAAACCTGGTTTGGACCGTTTCCCAAGAGGGAAGATCCAGGGAGGGGCAGATTCAAGGGGATAGATCAAGGTTGCAATGTAAGAATGCCTCGCAGATGTTCAGATGTCAAGTGCAGGTGAGAGGGCTGAGCTGCTGGTATCAAGCAGTGATGGCAAAGATGGCAGTGAAAGCCACTGGGCTGAATGAGATGACCTTGATGGCCATGGGGGTCAGGGATATGATTTGAGTTAGCCAAGAGAAAAGGGCTAGGGCCTGAGTCACAACTTCCACAACTATGTGTGCAAGTGCTCTTTGAAAAATGAAGTACCTCATGCCTGCAATTCAGCTGGTGAAGACCCTGGTGTGGTGAGCCTCTCATCCATCCAATGTTGGGCTAGCCAGAGCTCTTGGGGATATGGAGCTGGCTGACCACTGAGCAGACCTACAGGGAGCTTCTGACACCTTAGCCATTGCCCATGGAATATAGCACTGAAAAGTCCCCAGGAAGGCTGCCGGTCTTCCCAACAGGCCTCGTAATGCTATGAACTAAAATGCATTGCTTTCAGTTACACAGTTATCTCTAAGAGTGTCCTGTTAAAAGTATGATTTGCCCCTAGAGGTAATGCGTGGATCTGCTAATAATTTATTTGGTACCAATATAGAACAGTAGAAAGAGCCTAGAATTTGTGGTTACAAATCCTAATTGGAGCGGACCGTGTGTTGTTAGTTATGTGACTCTGGGAAAGACAATTAATCTCAGGTATTTTGTCCATAACATGGGAAAAACAGTATTTATCCCACTTGTCATATAATGTTGACTATCAAATGAGAGTGCTCGTGACAGTGTTTTGTAAGCTTTAAGTGCTATAAAAATAATATCTTTAATTTTGAGGAAGTTCATAAAACCAAATTTTACCATAGCACCTTTTGTTTCAAGCTCACAGTAACCTGTGGGGTGGGCAGAGCAAGCATTAATTAATCAGAGTTGTACCTCAATCCCCAAGAACTGGCTAATTATTTCCATTACATACTGGCCTTTATTCGGGTGCTTTTTATACCTACTCATCGCTCAAAACTCATTTCAAGCATCATCTCCTCAGTGTAGCTTTTCCCCGTTGCCCAATAACCCACCCCCTCAGCCCCACTCTTGTCTGTCTTGGTGCTTTTCACTAAATGTTTGTTGTTTGAATGAATAAATGTGTAGAGTGGCTTATTATAGAATGGTAGTTTTCAAACTTTTAAGACGGCAGTCCACCATAAATGTGTGAAAATATGCATGGATGTGTTTTTATTCCCACACATATATTCAAAAAGAAAAGTTCCACGAAACAATACTTACCTTTACTGCACGAGCAGTACGCTAATATTTTCTCTTCTGTTCTGTATCCTTTTTATTTTTTTTAAGAAAATGAGGATTGCAACTGAATTGATTTTGCTCCCCAGACTGATGTATCATGACCCACAATTTGGAAAACACTGTTATGGAATAGGCTGGCAGCTGGGAACCTTGTTCTTTGCAATTGGGCAAGTCACTGGGTTATCTGTGAGGTTTATCCGAGCTGCATCACTCATGCTAATTCTAAAGAATAAAGAAATCGAGGAGGCTGTGGGAACAGGCAAGTCAGCATTATGGCAGCTTGAACATTTACTGCATATTACGTACTTTCAGTTTTTTCTGGCCTCCATGAGGAAGTTGAAATCTAATAAGTGCTTAGGATTTGGGCACTTACTGTTTGAGAAAGATTTGATTTTAGTCACATGTATGTCGTCAAGACTCTGTAGAGATTTGCAAGGGTGACTTTCGAATAAAAGTCAGGTTCCCTCTTGAAAATCCTTGGGCCCCAAATGTTTCAGATGCAGGAGTTTTGGGCATCTGAAAGGAAATGCAATAAGCGTAGTGTGTAATTTTTAATCATCTCCAGTAGAGGCGTGGCCAGCTGCCAGTAACCAAACACATTGATTTGTCTTCAGCAAATGTGTGGATATTCACACTAAATATAAATATTCACATGCATAAAGGCCATAAATGACATCAGCTGAGGTCATTAACAGGCTATGAACACATTTTCAGTTTTCAGAACTTTGGGGGTTTCAGAAAAACCCATAAGGGGTTGTGGAAGTAAAATTTTGTTATCCAGGTATCATGTTTTTCCTTTTCAAAACAACAGGACCCTGTATCCCTTTAGGAGACCAATGTTTGGTTCAGTACCTAACACATAGAAGACACCCAGAAAATATTTGTTGACTGAATGATTGAGACCAACTACAGGTTAAAGAAAACTCCTGTTAGACCAAGCCGCTTTGAGAAAATAGCCCTCTAGTGTTTTTTTTCTTCTGAAGCCCTCTAGTTTCATCCTGTTTCTTATAAATGAGTGGAAACCTTATTGCTTCTACTTGGCTCCCTCACAAGTAGCAGAGGAGAGAGATGCTTGTGGATTCTTTTGTTTTTTTTCCCCTTCTTCTTTCAGGCCTTGCATCTGAGGGAAGAAGAGGCAGGCCCACTAGTTTTAGAGAGAGGAGATTGGGTGAAGAGATAAAGATTTTACCCATTTGTTCTGTGTCTAAAAATACCTGTATTCAAAATTGCCCTTTCTTAGCTTCCTTGTGCTAGAAATACTAACTCGATGTAGTAAACAACTCCATGAATGTTTTGATTTTCTTTTGGGGGTAAGGGCGGGTGGCACAGAATGCTTAGTTTGTCAGGAATTGGGGTTTCACAGGCTTAGCTCTACAAAGATCTGGATTCAGATTCTGGCTCTGCCAATCCCTTGGCACATTACGTAAACTCTTTCAACTTCACTTCTCATGTAGAAAATGAGCATAATTCTAACACAGTAACCTCACTGTGTTGTGGTGAGGATTGGAGGCGATCATACATGGAAAGCATTTGTCACAAAACTTTGTTTTTTGTTGTTGTTACTGGTAATAGTGATAATGTTAATCCTCTTCATCATTGTAGTGACTCAGCAAAAGCAAACAGCAAAGACAACCTCCACCATTTTCCTACCTCCCGTTCTTTGATATGGACTGTATTTATCAGGATGGACTAAGTTATGCTCTGGTGACAAATACCTGCCAAATCTCTGAAAGTGAACACCACGAAAGTTCATTTCTGGATCACACAAATTTCCCTGGGGACTCAATGGACTCTCCAGGGCAGTTGTCTGTGCCCTGTTGGCTCTATACTCTAGGCTGTTTTGTTCTGATGGCACCTCCATGGCAACACAGGCTTCCACAGTTGTTGCAACAGAGGAAGAGAGGCCTTGGGGATTCTTACGCTGATTCTTAAGTGCTTCCACCTTTGAAGGGACTTGTGTCCCTTCCAGCCCCATGTTCTTGGATAAAGCAAGTTATAGGGCTCTGCCTTACTTCAAAGCAGTGGGGAAGGACAGTCCCACCATGTGGAAAGGAGAACTGGAAATATTGGAGAGAGGCACTAACATCGATCACATAGACATTTGGCCTTTTCTCGTTCTGTCATCAATTGCTATGGCAAGCACAGCTTCAGCACCCCTTCTAACCAGGTAGTTATCCTGAAGCCCCTGCTATATAGAGTGTGGAATTGTCATTGTCACAACAGTTTTTGGGACTCATTGAGCTGGCTCTGTCCTAGACAAGGCAGAGGAAGCAACTGCTGGGCGCTTGGAGTCATACCTCCTGGGCTGGAGCCCCTCACCACCATTGTTTTCCCTGAAACCCTTCCCCCCCAGTGATATTGGATGAGGTGTTAAAATTGAGGGTTCCTCAAGTGGGAGGGCACCTTAGGAACCCTCCTGATTTTCCAAGTATGGAAGCTTAGGCCCAGGCAGTGTGTGTTTGTTTTGTTGCTCATGTTCTGTGGTTTTCCTAGGGTCCCAGCAGCTCATGATTAGCTAGCTCATCGTTACGCCTCCAGCTGGACGGTAGCCTCCTGCCTCTCTGTCTGGTGGTTTTCTGCTGTCTACTTCCTCCATGATTGTGAAAATTAGAAATGAAGCTTCAACCTAAGATTTGTTCTACTGATGAAAATAATTGCCATGGAATAAAATTTTTGAAATTCACTGTTCTAAACCATAGTAAGCAGAAGAGAGAATAGTCCAGCAGTGGCTTTCTAAAGACTACCCTTTTCTTGGTGTGGCTCCATCTTCTATACAGAATGTGTTTGCTTTCTTACCCTATAGTGGAGTCATAATTGTCATGTTTTCCATGCCCTGAGGGAAGTCAAACTGCAGTGATCCCGCTCCACAATTCTGGTCACTGGCTCTTAGTAGAAGCCTCTGTGCCTGTTTTCTACAAGGTACCTTAGACCCAAGGGAAGGGCATCTCTTACTGCACCATACAGATTCTGAGGCCTCACTTGGATCATGTCTTATGAGGGAAACGGCTGCTCACTTGGACCCTAAATGATTGCAGTTCCAGGTCAGGGAACTTGGATTTCCAGTTTGCCAATAAGTGGTGGTCCTTAGCTGTTCCCTCTCAGTAGATCGGAGGCTACAGCTGATCTCGCCTGCTGCACCTTAAGTGTTTCCACAAGTTGGGATTTTCTACCCCAAAGTCAGAAGACACTGATTATCTCTGGGGCCTCAGATTTGGATCTGATAAATTGAAAGGACAAAGGTGGCCACCTTGGTCCCACCAATACTAATAGCAGTGACAACGAGGCTGCTGATGACGGGCAAAGAACGCAGGCACAAGGGCAGATCTGTTCAGTTGTGTGTAAATGGTATTTTTTTCCCTGTGAAATCTCAATACCTCCCTTAGGACATTGCAGTGGAGATTTCTGAGCCACTCTCCTTTGATATTTACTTGTTGGGGATTTTACTCTTGAGAAATCACTGTGGCAACAGAACCATTTTGCCTCCATGAAGACGATGTCAAAGTCTTAAAATTCAGGACATTTTAAGGCAGGATTCCAACCTCATTACTGCTAGAATAAGATTCATCCAAGGTGGAAGCGTCCTTTCTTAGAACTCAAATCTGTCTCAGAATGGTTTTTCTTTCCCCTTTGTTTTAGAAGCTAAGCAATTACTTTTTTTTTTTTTTTAAGGAAAAAAGAAATTGTGCTAATGCACAAAACTCTCTTTTTCTCCTTTCATTTATTTGAAATTGAACTTAACAAAGTCAGTTCCGAGCGAGCACTATATATGAGTAATGCTTTTTGTCCATAAAAGAGCATTGACTCAAATGGTACGGGATTGCTGATTCTCTCTGCTTTGTGTGAGCGTCCATGATGACAGAGTGCTCATGTCAGAGTGTATAATGAAACTATAAATTGTTTTCATGAACGCTCTGAATTTGGTCTTTTACGGGGCAAATTCCAAAGGTATTTAGTGCCACATTTCACATATGTGAATAACACCAGACCGTGCAGTATAGCCAATAAAAGTCATGAAGTTCCCGTCAGGCTCACACTGGCCATGTGGTGGGTGATTGTCAGGTGAGGGTGCTTCACAGTCGGGGGAATGGGGAGAAGGAGGATGGAGACATCCTGTAACTCTGAGGAAAAGTTCCAGCAAGGTATATTGGACTGTTTGGGGATAATTCAAAGTGTGGCTAAAATAGTTAACTCATAAAATTAGTCTCTGTGTGGTGGGTGCCTGCATTGGAATCATGGAAGTTGTACATGTCTTGGCCACATTGGTGAACAAAAATTCTCAAGTGAGAAAATGTTTTCTGGGTTGCGTGGGCAGGTGCAATCTATTGCAGTGATTTATGGTTCAATTACATTATTTTTAATAACATATTTTGTATTTTTTTAATTATAAAAGCCATATGGGTTTATTCTAGAAAATTTAGGAAACACACAAAAGCATAAAGAACAAAATTAAAAACAACAACATGTAAATCATTTTGCTACCAAGAGCTAATTGTTAATAATATACAAAATTTTTATTAAATATCTTTGTATATCATTTTGTGAAATTTCACATAATCTTACCTGGATATATAAATCCTTCTTAAAACAAAATTGGGATCTAGCTACCTATTTATTTATCTATGTAATTTTTTAAAAGTATTCCACTTTTTTACTTATTTGTCAGTTAAATTATTTTATCTGTCCCAGTTTGCCAAAGCTCGTGAACATCCAAGATTTGGGTTTTGTCATGAGGAGAATACATCAAGTGCATATGTCAGTTACTGACAAATGTCTCTGGATATAAGATTTCTAAAAACAAACAAACAAACAAACAAAAGGCAACAGAACAAAACAAAAAAACCCTGTAGTGTGTGTTAAATCCAGTACGTTAAGTGGGGGCCTGTTGATGTTTTGACCAGTCACTTGGATTTGTTTGTTTTGCAGTACCTGGTGTGTAAAAGGAAACTGGAGAGTAAAAAGGAAGCCCTGCTAATCCTCTCCAAGGAGCTGGACACATGCCAGCAGGAAAGGGACCAGTACAAACTCATGGCCAATCAGCTTCGAGAACGCCACCAGTCCCTGAAGAAGAAATACCGGGAGCTGATCGTACGTGTTACAACGTCACGGTGACATTCCTGTTCCCTCATTAAGATAGCAGGGCATTTTAACATGCTGTTACTGCAAAAAAAGGGTTGAATTCAAACAGTTCCAAAGTGGAAAAATTAAGAAGTGAAAGTGCTCACCCCTATTTCCTCCGCAACCCGGCCGTCCCACTCGCTAGTCGTTACAATTATGGATCCAGACTGCTAGCTGGGGCACCTATGAACTAACACATGTACCTAGGAGTTTGTGTGTGCCCGTTTAGTGATTTATTTATTCATATGGAGTATTTTTAAGAGGATTTGTATTATAAATCTACGCTGTCTAATATAGAAGCCACTAGTTACATGTGGTTAAATTTCACTTTAAATTAATTAGAATTAAATAGAATTGAAAACTCAGTTCTTCAGTCTCATCCCATTTCATGGGCTCAGTTCTATAGGTGGCTGGTGGCAACCATACTGGATTGCGTTGCTAAGGCATATTTCCATGGTGGCTGCTCTGTTGGACAGTTAGATCCAGGACATTTCCATCATTGCAGAGGTCTGTTGGACCGCACTGTATAAATGTTCTAAAACTTGCTCTTTTCACTCAACACATTCTTTTGTCCATTTCTCTAGGCAATACATACAAATTTAGTTCACTTTTAAAAAACAGTTGCATAGCAATATTTCCATACTTTTTTTTAACCTTTCCCTTATCCTGGGCATTTAGGTTTTCTCTAAGTTTTCATATAGCAAGATTTTTAAGGATGCAAATTATACCTCAATGGAAGACACCAAGGGCAGTGCTATTTTGCATGGTTGCTTTTTTTTTTCCCTTACTGATACAACTTCTTTTTTTAAGTGCTGCCAGTATTACTAACATTTAACCATTTGTACTGGGATCATTGAGCTGTCCTGGAACAGCAATTGAGTAGATAGATTCCTCGGGTTAAAATAGTGTTGACTTATCTACGGACAGCATTACCCAGAAGAGTACCGGTTTGAGCATTTGTATTCCCAGATGGTACACAGGTGGAGGAGCTGAAGCGTTTTCAGATAAAAATTCTCTCCTAGGACTGGAAGTTCTCAGCTAATTTTCTTTTGAGCATATCCTTTCCTCACCCCCACCTCCCAAATTGTTCTGCCCATAAAGAAAACTCGAGTGTGTGTGTGTGTGTGTGTGTGTGTGTGTGTGTGTGTGTGTGTCCCCACTACTATTCCTTTGGATCTAACTAGTTAAAAGAGGAACTCAACTCAAACCAAATGAAATATTGTTTAAGTTTCAGCTCAGCTCAAAAATGATTTTGATAAATCCAGTTGGTTTATTTTAAAATGTTTTGGGTTTGCATAGTTTTAGGAAATATATAGGTTTGGTCCTAAATGGAACTGATTCCTTTGAGGTTTTTCCAAAATAACTCTGGTTCAATTTATAGTTAATTTTCTAAGAGTGTATTTGAGCTTGATTCAGCACATTGCTGGTTGCTGGGGCTGGGAGTGGGGAGGGTCTGGACTTAGTTCCTAGTTTGGTTCAATTCCTTAAATCTAAGCACATTTTTTTTTTCTTAAGTAAAATGTTGTTTTTTTTTTTGTGTTTTTTTTTTTTTTGTAGGATGGAGATCCGTCACTTCCTCCTGAAATGAGGAGACAGGTAAGACTTAATCCTGATCTTTGATAATGCTCAGATTGTTCGTATTGATGTCTTACAACAATCAGGGGGATCATAGAAACCCCACAATATGTAGAGAAATCTTTTCTTTTCCAGAATCCTTTTGTACTACTGTGGGGGAGTGAGTGGTGGGTAAATAAATACTGATGGCAAAGAGCAGTTGAGGTGGGGTGAAGGGTGAAAGAAACCCAGTGAAGTCCAAAAGGGTAGAGGAGGGCACCCCGGTTGAGTGCATTTCCTTTCTTGTTGGGAATTTTGTTGGGAAACCATGCGTAGAGGCTATAGTACTTTAGCTTGCTGCTCCATGGATTGATACTGTTTTGCCATTTAGCTTCTGCCACTTAAGACTTTAAAAAAATTTTTGTATTTTATTAATTTATACTTTAGTATAGTTGCATACAGTATTATATTAATTTCAGGTATAAAACATAGTGATTTGATATTTATATACCTTAGGATGTGATCACCACAATGTCTAGTAACCATCTGTCACTGTACAAAGTTATTACAATGTTATTGGCTAAATTCCCTGTGCTGTACACTACATCCCCATGACTTATTTATTTTATAACTGACAGTTTATACCTCTTATTCCCCTTCACCTTTTTCACCCATCCCTCCAGCCCCCTCCCCTCTGGCAATCATCAGTTTGTTCTCTGTTTCTATGAGTCTTTGTTTTGCTCATTTGTTTGTTTGTTTGTTTGAAGATTCCACATATAAGTGAAATCATTTGGTATTTGTCTTTCTCTGTCTGACTTCTTTCACTGAGCATAATACCCTCTGTGTCCATCTGTGTTGTTGCAAATGGTAAGACTTAATTTTCTTTTTCTTCCACTGTGTGTATGTGTGTGTGTGTGTGTGTGTGTGTATGTGTGTGTGTGTGTGTGTATCTCACATCTTTTTTATTGATTCATCTACCGATGGACACCAATCACTTCAGACTTAAAAGCCATATTACCAGCAAAACTCACAAGCTATTTATATTGTTTTCTTCAAAATGGTAACCAACATTGTTCACTGAGGAATCCAATTTTTACCCACAGATTTTAGATGCCCATTTTTATCAATGAACAAACCCTTGTTGATCTGTTTCTGGACTTTCTGTTCTATTCCATTGAACTTCCTGTATAGTCCTGTGGTTGTACCATATTATTCTGGTTTTACTTTATAACACTTTTGACATCTGTATGGGCTTCTCTTCTTCCCTTTGCTTTTCCTTTTCAGGAAGATAAAACTTACATTTTATCATTAATGTCTAAATATTGCGCTGCTTAATCTGAAATTGTTAGGTACCTTTGTTTTTGGTGGCTATGAGCAATCATCTTTGCCGAGATTGTTAGTATTCATGAAAGAGTTTTATAGTGTAAGTGAATTCACATTCTGTGACTTTATAATAAAAAATTTACATTGACTGAAGAGAATCTGATGATATTCCAGTAAGTCTGTCTAGCTGTATTCTTACAGCTCTAAAAAAAAAAAAAAAAAAGTTCAATGTCCTAAGCATTGGCTTTGTAGCTTTTAATATAGCATTGGGTTTCTGTCCTTTTAGGATTTCGTGTGGAGGTGTGAGCTTGCACCCTTCCTGCCTGAGTTGGGACCACTGACTTGCTGCATGAGATAGGATGTGTTGGGTCCAACAGACAAAAATTCTAAACTGCTTAAGCAATAAAGGAATCAATGATCTTCCATAACTAGAAATTCAAAGGTAGTTCAGTCTTCGATTGCTATAGTCATCATGTACTGGTTCTCTCCACTGTGTCACACTTAGCAAATAAAAATACAAACAAAAACACAGGACACCCAGGTGAAGTTGAATTTCAGACAGACAATTAATACTTTTCAGTTTAAAAGTATGTCCCATGCAACATTAGGGACATAGCTATGCTAAAAGATTATTCATTGTTTATCTGAAATTCAGATTGAACTTGGCATCCTATATTTTATCTGACCAGTCTATCACTGTGCCAATTTTAATGTCAGCTTCCTTTTAAACTTAGCATAAGCTTTCTTCTAATGATGATGCCCCTAAGCAGGAGAGCCAGAAAACCCAGCCAGGGAGTATAAATCCTTCCCTCCAGTCTGATTGGGCCAGTGTATGACATATTCCCATTCCTGGTCTACTGACATTCACCAGGAGAGTACTATATGAGGTGTGATCAAACAATATGGTGAATGTTTAAATTAAAAAAAAGATATTACAGTAAAAGACACATTGCCATTAATCCCCCTCAAAATACTCCTGCCTCGCTTTGAACACACTTATCCCTCCTTCTTGCCACTTTCTGAAGCAGTTCTGGAAGTCCTCTTTTGTGAGTATCTTTAGCTGCGCTGTCGTGGCTGCCTCCATGTCCTGAATCATTTTGACTTTGAGGAAGAACCAGAAGTCGCACCATGCCAGATCCAGTGAATAAGGTGTGTGAGGACACACCAAAATGTTTTTATTTGACAGAAATTGCCATACCAGAAGCGATGTGTGACACGGAGTGTTATAATGATGGAAGATGATATAACGTACACGTTAAAACACACCTTCTCTCAACCATAGCTCACATCTGACTGACTGCACCAAACAAGTTGAAATTTGTCACACACTGTTACTAAGGTACAACATGCCACTTCCCATATTGAAGGTCCCTGTTTTTCCGTTGGATGGCACTTTGCAACAGCATTCACCATATTTTGTGATCACAATGGAAACGCTCCATGTCACACATTGCTCCTGGTACAGCAATTTTTGTCAAATAAAAATATTATGATATGTCCTCATCCACCTTATTCACCGGATCTGGCACCATGCGACTTCTGGCTCTTCCCCAAAATCAACATGATTCAGGACATTGAGGCAGCATGACAGCACAGCTAAAGACACTCACAAAAGAAGACTTCCAGAACTGCTTCAGAAAGTGACAAGAACAATGGGATAAGTGTGCTCAAAGTGACGGGGAATATTTTGAGGGAGATCAATGGTAATGTGTCTTCTACTGTAATAAATTTTTTTATTTAAACATTCACTGTGTTTTATGATCACACCTCGTACATAAACTGTCTTAGATTAATCATCTGGGATGGAAGGGCTGTTAGGGAGCCAGCAATGACACCCACCGAACTACTTGTGTGTCCTTGGGAAGGTTCCTCTGGTGTCTAAGTCTCAGCCTTCTTATCCATAAAATGGGAATAAATATGGTGTCCAACGTATGTGTGGCTGTAAGAAACAAAGGAGGTAATATAAGTAGAGTCCTCAGTATAATACCTGGCACAGAGTGAGCATCAATAAATATTTATCATCCCTCTTCCTCCTCACCATTCCTTTATTCAAAAATCAGTTGTATGTTAGTATGCCTTTATCAAGATCCTTTTGGTTACACGTGGCAGCTTGAGGTTACACTTGGCAGCTTGGGCAGAGAGGAGGTTCCCGGCTTATAGGGCCTCAGAAGGGTTGGTTGAGCAGCCACCGTGGGAGGCAGAAATGCAGCCAGGCCTCAGGAACAGCTACCACCAGGACTCAGGTGTCCCAGACCCCTCCTCTGCCCCAGCATCCTCTGTATCAGCCATAATTTCTTTCTGTGGACTTGCTTTCTCTGAAGAATGGGAAACATGGCTGCCAACTGCGCAAGGGCTACTGACGTCACATCTTTGATCGCTAGAAATTGCTCCCCGAGTCCTAGGGCCAGGCTCAGGGTCAGTTGGGCATGGCCAGGCATCCTATAGATACAAGGCAGCCTCTACTATTGTCATGTTGAAGGGGTGGTGGGTAGACAGTGTTATAATAATCTGCTCAACATGCTTTCTTAAGACAGTCTTAGCATGACAAAGAATAACGATGGCAGCCAGTGTTTCTGCATATTCACTCTTGCAGTGTGCCAGACCCTCTCCCAAGCATTATCTGTGGACGATCTCATTTAATTCTCACACAACCATGTGAGGTAGGTGCTATTATTATTATTGCCCTCTGACAAGTGAGGAAGCTGAGGCATATGGAGGTCAAGGGAATTACCCAAGGGAAATGACGTAATTAATTGGCGATGGAGGCAGAGTGTGAACCCCTGCAAGTCCACAGACTCATGCTCAGAACCAGTATAACTCAGAAAGTACTTATTGGGCATCTTATGGGTGTCCTGTGCTAGTTTAGACAGTAGGGGCACAGGAGTGGAAAAAAGCCAGACCCAAATCTTGGGCTTGTGGAACTTGCACTGTAGTTAGGTTGACCATCCCTTCTGTTTGCCCAGGATTGTCTCCATATGCACCTCTCTCCAAAATGTCTTGGTTTAGATCATAAATAATATTGTTATCTCAATTTTAGTAGGGATGCTATGAAAAGACAGTGAACAAAATAATTAAAATATGTGGGATGTTAAGTGGTAATCGATGATACAGAAAGAAAATATATAGCCCAAAACAAACCAGCACAAGATCCTGGCTTAGTAGTGGAAGAAATGTCTTGATAATTAGTGGAGGAAAATAGTGCCAGGATTTGGAAAAATGAAGAACCTTACCTGTTTTAAATATGTATTTTAAAATATGTTGTTTACCTTTAGTTAGTTAATTTGTTTAAGTATGTGATTGGGTTTGGGGCATCCTAACACCTTACGTGCCGGCTTCATGAACTCATTGTGGGGAGGAAAATGCACCATTACATTTTTAAGTGCTGGTTACAATGAAACTTTCCATTTAGTAGACAGCTTTGGCCTACATGTGCCAGTATTAGAAGGGAAAGGCATAATTATTTTACAGGAAGTGGATAGAAACATGCACCCTGACCTAGTGTACCTTGTGTGAGCAGAAGGCACTGGAACAAGAACCAGCTGCCGGGTTAACAGATGGGACATGAAGGTCACAAGATCAATCTATTGGAAAAGAAGAAGATGCCGAATAGAACATCTTGTGCCCATTGGCCTTGAATCTGTGGTTTCCATTTCTTGACGCAGAAGAAAGAATTTCTATGGTCTCTCTTTACTGGACTCTTCCCCCATTCGTTTCTCGACTCAGGAAGAGACAGCTGTGCTTACTCTGTTATAGACTGAAGGTTTGTGTCCACCTTTTCCCCTCCCCTCCCAGTTCACATGCTGAAACTCTACTCCTCCTCCCCACCCCATGTGATGATATTAGGATGTGAGGTCTCTGGGAGCTAGTTAGGATTAGATGAGGTCATGAGGGTGGAGCTCTCATGATTGGCAGTGCTACCCTCCAAGGGTCACGAGAGAGCTTGCTTTCTCTGCCCTGCTCTCTTCCATGTGAGGACGATGGGAAGTCTAGAACCTGGAAGAGGGCCCTCACTAAAACCTGACTAAAACCCTCATCTCAGAGTTCTACAACTGTGAGAAATGTCTGTTGTTTATAAGCCACCCAGTTGATAGTATTTTGTGACAGTTGCTCAAGCTGACTAAGATACACTTCTTGTTGGGCTTTCTTCTTGTTTCACTTCCATTTCTCTGGACCAGTGGTTCTTACACTCTTGTGAATCAAAGATACATTTGAGAATCTGATGAAAGCCATGGGCCTTTCTTTGCTCCAGAAATGGTACATGTACTCACCCACAAAAATTTGCATGTAATTGTATAGATTCACAGACTCTCTGCAGCCCATCCATGGATCCTTGGGGTTCTTTGGACTGCGTTTAAGAGCTGCTACTCTAAATGTGTTGAGGGTTCTTCTCAGATATAAGTAGAAACAATACCACATTCTCCATCTTTGTAGTGCTTTGTGCTTTTCAGAGAACATGTATGTGTGCGTGGCTGGCTGGCTGGCTGGCTGGCTGGCTGGCTGGCTGGCTGGCTGGCTGCAATCTCCCAACTATCTTCTGAGGTCACACTGGCAAGTTATGTCTTTCATAAAGTTTCAAAGGCATGTCATGGGCATCATGGATTCAAATTTAGCACTTCCACCTGCTCGCTGGGTGATCTTGTGTAACCTTTCTGAGAATAAATTTCCTTTTCTTCAAAATGAGCATAAAAATGAGACATATGCATAAAGTTCTTACGAGGAATTGGTGTGATAATGCTTACTTATAATGCTCACTGCCTTGTAACAGGTGAATGTTCCATGGTGAGTGCAAAAATGGATTGCCTGTTTTAGAAATTTTTCCTGTGACTTGTCCAAAGTCACACAGCAGGTTAATACAGCAGGACTAGAATCCTATCTTGTGGTACAGCTTTCGCGATCAGGCGTTTTGTTCTAGATTGAATTCTTAGAATGTCTGAGTGGAGAGGAAGCATAATCAATACGTAGTGCAACCTATTTGGCAAGGCCAAACATTAAGTGCTTTATTCAAAGCCATCTGCCTAGACGTGATGGAGAACCCGAGACTGAGTTAGGAATTTTTACCTAATAACTGGCCATAAATTTTGCCTACTTTTTTTTCTTTTGTCTCCTCCTCAGAGGACAGACCAGAACTTTCATGTTTGTAGTTCTAGAAATAGAGTTGTCAAGGCTTTTAGGACTTAGAATCCTTTTCAAAACAACTCCATTTCCAATGGCAAATCATCCGTTAAAGAAACTGTGAAGAAATCATGACAGTAGTGATTGAGCTAATAGCTTCTCGTGGGACATGGAAATGAAAATTTCTTCTTGAGACTCCAGGCAGAACTGTACACAGAACACCTCTTCGCAGCAGAGGTTACCAGAAGATCTCAAACGACAATTTAAATATTTTTCTTTGGCTAAACAAGCAGTTCCTCCAAAGGAGACAAAGGGGAATTTAAATTATCTGGGTTAATCTTCTTATAAGGTGGGGTTTTTGAGGGGTCACTGCAGCACAGTTTCCCACGCAGACTCCTCCTTGAGTAAACAATCAGACCCCTCTTTGTCTTTTTCAGTTTTGATTTCCGGCAGACCTACCATGGGAGGCATTGCTCCTGGTCCAGGAGGGAGCCTCTGCTTTCTTTCCTTAAAATGTGATGGCTTATTTAGACGGTGACATGCGCCAGGATGACAACCCTGGAGAAATCAGAGCATAGAGTGGCCCTTTGTGCTATGGGAGGGAACCTTTTACTTCAGTAGAAAAGTCTTCTTGGTCAATCCTATTGAAGTCCCCGGTGACTGCAAATTAGAGTAACTTTGCATCTGTGTCCTGGTTTGGTGCTCAGAACCTCAAACTTCCTTCAAAGGTCTTGAGTGCTTTGAGAGGTTTCTTTCATCACACTTTGAACAGTACCATTTTACTGTCACATCAGGGAAACTGGGAAGACATCCAGGGTCCAGCCTGTGGGAAATCTCCCAAAACATAACAGTAACTTCCTTCTGAACACTAATGCCTCTTGCCACACAGGCCCTTTGAATCCTTGCAACAATTCTGTGAGGAAGGTGAGAGCAACCCCCTCTCTTGCCCCCCCCCCCCCCCCCGCATTTTATAGATGAGGAGATTTAAACTCAATGAATCTAAAGAATTTGTGAGCTGTTAAGGGAGCCACTAAGTGGCAGATGCAGAATCATAATGACCAAGATTAAGCAAACATTTATTTAAATAGCAACCTCCCAAACCTATTGAAGAGTGTTTGCCTGTGGGCTAGAAATGCATTCATTTGCAAGTGTGTGTTTTGAGATTATGAGGTGGGAGTAGGCTGCTGAGGCCTCCCTGCACAGCCGAAATATATATAGGGAATAAGCTCTCCAGTGGTTGTTTTTGGTAAATCAGAAAGCCGTCGCTGTAGCCGAGGTCATCATTTTGGCAGTTGCTATGAATAGGGGCCCTTGCTCAGCAAAGCTAGTTTCACTATAGGAGTCGCCACCGACCAAAGCAGTGGAGTAGAAATTGCAATTAAATTCGCTATCAATCACACCTCTCAGTCACACTCATGTTTCATCACGCATTTTTTATGTGTGTGTGGCCTTTTTTACATATTCTTCCTTCATCTAGTACTTTCCCCCATTGAAGGTGTGGTTTTAAGGGGACCAGGGTATCAAACTTTTTAACATCATGTGGCTGAGCAGTGTTTTCTAAATGAGGTCTCTGTCTCTTTCTCTCTCATACATACTCCTTTTTGCTTACTCTTATCGAGGAAGTGCCTGGGACAACGTTTTACCTGTCTCTGTTATATATTTTTTCCCTTCCATGTTTGAATTCCAGGTTGATGTGTCAGCAAATTGAGAAGTAACATCCAGGGCTTCCTGGTAACACATCATTTTTACACCATGGCGTAGAGTGACTTTTCCATGGCTAGGTTACTGAAAGGATGGATATGTACTAAATGACAAAGAATCAGGATGACTGAGGGATTGTTCCTGAATCATGCCCCCCCCCCGTCCCCACCCCCGTCTGAATTATATAAGGACTTCAGGTGAAAACAGGTTGCCTGCCTGCCCCTTTCACTCCTCTTTGTAGTGTCTGGGTTAGTGCCAGGTTGGAAGGTTAATCTTAAACTTTTCATCACTTTCTTTCATTTTGTTTTTTTATCCTCTACCCTCTTGGGTTCAATGAATTTAACTCACAAAAGCCAGATGATCAGGAGAAAAATAAAAGCATGCAATTTTATGAGTATTTTACCTGCACGTGAGTTCAGAGAAAATAAGTGAAATTCGAAGAAGTGGTTATAGTCTGGGGCTTTTATTTTAACAAAAGAAAGGGGGTTTGGGCTTCAAGGGATGACAAATTATGGGAAAGTGACTAGGAAACTTATGAGGAAACTGAAGGAAGGGTCATTTTAGTTAGGGCTCTTTACAGTGCCAGCTCTCCATGTCAGGTGATAGCAGTTGCTCTCCTCTTCCTGGTACCAGAGAGGACAGGACACTGTCACAAAGAGAAACGTATCCCCTGCTTGTAGGCAGGAAAAGGGAAGAAAGAGAACTCACTCTGTTGATTCTCGATTGCCTTCAGCTCAACATAATCCTATGACAAAGTGGCATATTTAGGAGTGGTATATTCTTATCCCTCCGTGTCCATCTTTTCATTTCTTACATCATAGAGAAAAGTGGTGTAGCGCGGATCCTCTTCTCCCCATCTCAATGATTTAGGGTTCTTCCGACCAATATCCTGAAATCCCTTTCTTGTGAGCCCGTGTTAGTTACTTGATCATTGAAAACAGGAGTTCTTCACGGTGATTGTCATTGCCAAATACGATATATCGTTTTTTAAGACTCTCCCATCACTTCTTATCAGTTTTTTAAAAAATGTATTGAATCTACAGTGTAAGCGATTCTGACATGTTTTTGTGGCATTATAAGGGAATTGAATGAAACAGTGATAGAAGCAAGAGCTCGAGTTCAGGATACAGTAGGACTTGAAGAAAGATGGGAGAACAGCTCCCTTTTCCCATGTGAGAAATCTGCCTCAGCGAGGATTTCTACAAAAAAGGGGTGCACTGGGGCGAGATACACACTGGTCTCTCAACTCCCAGATCTCTGCCTTCACAGCTATCAGGGTTTGTAGAGAGAATTTCCATGCACCTTACCTTTCCCACAGCAGGGGCTGGCCTTGGCAAAATGCTTCTGCAGACATCAGTTATAACCGGGGATTGAGTTGTTCCCGGACAAAGGAAGGAGTGTCGGCATGGAGAGCTGTAATACACGTTCAGCTGTGGGTCTCCCAGCTGTATTTTTATCAAATCTCTTTTCACTCCCTTCCCCATCCTAATTTTAATAGATACACTTCTTGCCAAAAAGAGTGACTTAAATATATGGATTCTAAAATATATTCCACTATATTCAGCATTCCTCTATGATCAGAGCTAAAATGTCAACCTTTAATATCGGCCCTGGCTAGATCTGAATATTTAAAAGAGGCTTCTTTTTAAGCCTTTTCATGTTTTCCTATTTATGCTCCTCCGTGCCCTAGAGCTTTAGAGGCAATAATCTCTAGGTTTTGTTTTTGTTGCCTGTGAATCTTTCCCAGCCTTGGATGGTCCGCCACCTTTCCCCTGACATTTCCTTTATGTAAGTGCTGCTGTTCTAAACTGATGGTCGCGGAGTCCTCCATAACACAGAGACAAAACACTCTGCATAGTTGATAAATTATAAGCAGGCCCCGCATGTTAGCTTGATGGATTGTTATAGTGAATACGTGAGTCATGGGTGTTATTTTTGGTCAAAAGAATTGTGTGAACTTTCCTCCTCTATTCTGAGTCCTTTGAAATGTACTACTTTCCTTTTCCTTTTTTTTTTTTTTTCTTCTTTAAAGTATATGTCAAAGAATTAGGTACCATATCAGAATAGTCATTTTCTAGTTTTCAAAGTTATTGTTGTGGAGTTGAGGAGGTGGAAGGACTGAGGAGAAAAGAATTGTGTGTTGACAAGTAATCCAGCCTGTGAAATGTAAAAGAAAATTGCAAGTCACCTGCTTTGAAGCTGGGGCACCTCCCCACCCCCAGCCTAGCCTGGGGGTCAGTTTTAAAGCTGGTGTTGATTTACTGAGAACTCACTTGGAGGAGATGCGATGCTGATTGACTATCATTTCGCAACTACTGTAGACACGCCTGACTTTATTTTGCTAGATTTCTTTTCAGCCAAGCTGCAGAGCAAATCATGTCTGACAAGCACATCAGTGGGTCTCCGAATCGTGGTTTCTAAAAGCAGCCCTGTCCTCTGCTTCATGCGTGTATCACTGGAAACTGAGGTATATACCAGGTGCCTGCCCTGCTCTAATGTCTAAATACCAGGGAGTGTCACTGAGCTCAGTGCTGTTCAAAGAGAGGCCCAAGGACCAGTGCCAGGCTGCAAGCTGCTCTTTCTGCACAAGCTAAGTGCGGACATTGAGAGTAAGTGTTCAGAAACTTTGATAGCAATCACACAGCATAATGTTATGTCTGTTGAATCTAACAAACACTTGGGGTCTTGATGTCTTCTTCGGTTCATTTTCCTAGTAATTGATTTTTATTATATTTTGTAAAAGTACTGGTCTGTTACAGGTAGAGGTAGAGAACCAGTCTTTCACCACTGATAGAAGGAGTTGTAACGTTTTAGTTACTGCAGTTCCGTTGGTGAGCCAAGGTCAGGGTCTTCCCACCCACTTGAGGGGCCTGAGCCATTATTAATTCCAAAAGGGAAGGTTCGGGACATTGCAGATTTTTCTTTTTTTGTTTTTGTCTTTTATTAAGTTTTCACTGTTACTCTTGCATGCATTTCTTTCTGAGCATCTCTTCCGCCATTTAAGAAAGGCAGGTTCCTGTGAAGGTGAATTTTGCTGTGTCTCTTGCAGATGGGGTGCTGAGATGCCTGACTGTGTTCAGGCAGCCGCTGGCTCCAGGAGGCGGCCTTCAGCCAGACCAGCCAGCCCTACTGGGGCGGCTCCTCCCTCCCTCCTCTGGGCCAGTCCCTTGGCCTGGGGGCCTGTCCCTCCACTGTTGGGAAGGGATTATGCATTCCGAGTTAAAACCTCGGAAATGTTCTGGAGTTCTGTGGAGGAAAAGCAGAGGTTGCCCACTTGTGATGGTTTCTGTTAAGGAGGGAGAGCCACGGGATGGAGGGGAGGAACCAGGCAAAGAAAATCAAGACTTGAGTTACCTCTCCGCTCTACTGCAGTATCTGGGATCGGTCTGCCCCTCCTCTCCACAGTGGCAGTCTTGCAATGCCATGCGGGAGAAGAAGAGAAGGAGGCCAGGTGCCTTTCCCACCACCTAGAACTTGCCCCCAGGGTAGCCACAAGGCTCGTGCTCACTGTCTCTTCTTTTCCAAGTCTTGGTTTAGATGTGGTCTTCCGTGAGCCATCTGGGGCCCTTTCCCCTAGCACACTGTTTCCTTTGCTTGCTTTGTTTTTCTCCATAGCACAGATCATCCAACTACAGGGTTAGGGTTTATTTATTGCACTAGAATTGGAATAATGCAATGTCATCTATTAAAATGTAAAGCTTACAAGGGCAAGGGATTTGGCCTGCATTGCTCATTGCTGCATCTCCAGAGTGTAAAACAGTGCCTGGCACATGCTAGGTGCTCAATTAATATTTGTTGTATAAATGAATGGATGAATAAAGAACAATGAAGATGCAGGATCACAAAGGAGCCAACTGTGTCCAAGGAGGCTTTTGGCCACACGCACCCAATGGTCCACTGTGGCTGAATTGGGGCAAGTGGAAGGGCACCATCAAGGTGGGGTAACCACCCGGTAACCAGCACCTAGTGTAGGTAAAGTACTGTTGTAGCTGTCCTGTGTTCATTATTCAGTTGTGGTAGCCAATCCTCCCAGGAAGTATGTATGCTTACTCCATTTTACAGGTGGGGAAAGTCAAGAGGTTAAGAAACTCACCCAGAGTCACCCAGGCTAGGAAGGGGCAGAATCTCGGATCTAACTTAGCCTATATGATTCCACGGAGAGAAATTTCCAAAAATAGTCCATTGGCAACAGAGTCTCCTGTTTCTTTGCTTTCCTACCTATAAATGGGGGTTAATTTTCCTTATCCTTCACCGCATTTTTATCTGCTGAGAAAGAAAATCTGGGAAAATTGGAATACAACTATTACAAGATATGAGCTTTGCAGATATGGGGTTGAAAAATTAGGTAGCGTTATTGAGGTAATATTCACAAATAAGTGAGTAGAAATCAGGGCTGGGTTCAATCCAGCCATTGGAGATGAGCGGGGTTTTTTGTTGTTGTTTTGTTTTGTTTTTTAATGCAGGACTCCAGGCACTGGTTTCAGTGTTGTTAATTATTATTATTATTCCAGATCCCTCCCTAGGCTGAGACCATAATCTGCAGGCTCAGCATAGTATCTCTTATTTAATATATATATTCATAGAGTATCTATGAGGTGCTTCAGGTAGATCAAGTAGAGAACACAAACTTCCTTGCCCTTCATGGAACTTCTATTTAGTAGGGAGAGGGAGACAGGAAATAAATAGTAAGCAATAAACCACAAAGTAGACTACATAGTATATTAAAAGATAAGTGCTATGGAAAAAAAAATAGTGTAGGGGAAGAGGTTTGGGAATTCAGGGTAGAGGTGGGCAGGTTGCAGGGGGTCCAGGTAGGCGCCCTTGAGACCATGAACTTTTAACAAAGACCTGGAAAAGGTGAGGGTGTGAGCCAAGGGGTGTTCTGGGGGGAGAGCATTCCAGTGAGAGAGAACAGTGCAACAGCGCTGAGCTGGGATCATGCCTGGTATGTATGGGGAATAGCAGGGAGCTTGGGGGGAGGCTGAATTGGGGGAGAATACTTTGAGGGTAGACACACTGGAAGCCCCGATAGATGGGATATAAGTGAGGACACAGTGAAGTGTCAAGGGTGAGCACAGGTTTAATCTTTATATTCTTTCACCTTTTTTCTCTTTTTAGTGCCTAACATAATACAGTATTCCTCAAAGTATTGAAGTCTTTGGAGATTTACCCACTATGGTTGTACTAGTGTCTCAATGTCTTTGGATCTGGGTTTCTTCAGCCATAACGTGAAGGGAGGCTACAAGATAATCTTTGAAATCCCCCTGTGTTGATTTCAGAATGGTTCCTTTCCAGGAGTCTATTCTGATTGCTTGCTTCCCTCCCTCCTCCTCTCATTCATTTATTCATCACAAGCTTTTAAATTATTTGCTGGAACACAAGTACTTTCTGGAGCAACCTGAGGAATCACAGAGAACAGAATCACTGCTTTTCATACTTTGTGGTCTTCTTGCTAAGGTTAGATAAGAATATGATAAGCAAGGTGAAAATTAGAGCAAATTACAGCTAGCAAAATACAAATAGTACCACAGAACAAGAAGCCATGGGAGGTTAAAGGAATGGTAAGTTACAGGTTTGAGCAGATGGAAACATGTACGTAGTTGGGGAGAGTCAGCAATTCCGGGTTTGGGAAACCCGGAGAAAGGGTAGGAGCATGATCCAAGGTGCCCACGTGCTCTGGGAAAAGGGCAGTGATGGTGTGAGATGAAGTGGGCTTCAGAGGGGAGGCTGGCTAATGGACAACCACCCACACAGGTCAGAGGCATCTGGGTCTGAGTAGGAGGCAAATCTTAAGAAAGGGACGACGTTATGAAGATGGGACTGGCGAAGATCATCCCGGCTGTTTGGCATTATGGGAACTAAAACAGGGGAATCAGTAGGTTGGAAAACCAGCCCAGGAGACAGTGGCATTCCTCTGGATCCTGACTTCTGAAATTTTGGCACATTACTCGTCTCTTCTCTGGCTGCGTCCTTTTGTGATGAAATTCTGGGCTAGGAGGTAGCAAAGAAAAGTTCATTGAACAAGATCCATTTGAAGTTAAAAAACTAAACAAGGAAATGAAACTTTTCCTATGCTGGTGGCCCAAATTTTAGAATTGAAATCTATGTCCACTTGCAAGATTTTTAGTAGAGTTCTTAAATTCCAGATTCCTCCTGAGGCTGGGACCATAACCTCCAGGCTCAGCATATTATCTCTCATTTAAAAAGTATTTATGGACTATCTACTAGATGCTCGAGGTAGATCAAGTAGAGAAAACAAAGTTCCTTGCCCATCTTTTTTTTTTTTTTTAAGTAGATTATGACTGACTCCTCCATTACTTGTCTATGGGCCATTTTGGAAACAAAGAATATCCCCAAATTGTGGTTCATGGCCAACTTCCTTTCTCTCCATGAGGTTGTAGTGGCGTGATTTGCATGTTTGCTGCATTCACGTATGTGTTTACTCTAATGTGCTTGTGTGGTTCAGCTGGTCTTGGACGCCAGCCTCTATAAACCTAATAAAGCCTCACACTTGTCCACTGCTCCATTTCTGATTGTACTTCATCATGTGTTGATATTTCCAGGCTAATCTTGCCCAACTATTGCGAGATTCTCAAGACCGAAATAAACACCTGGGAGAAGAAATTAAAGAACTTCAGCAAAGGCTTGGAGAAGTCCAGGGTGACAATAAGGTACCGTGAATATTTAAAGGGAAAAAGCTCTGTTGAGTAATTGTGCACTAGAGGTATATGGAGAGCATATCAGAAAAAATGTAATGCAGTATTTGCTGAAAAATTTGTTATACATTTTTACATTTGCAATGAAAATTCACAGTTGAGCATTTCTTATCTTTATGACATTACGTGTGTGTGTGTGTGTTTCTGGGTTGCTCTAAAATATTGTCGCAGCCCATTTTAAAAGTTTCATTATGTTCAGCTTGGTGGCAAATAACATTGTGGTTGAGGGCAAAATAAAACCCAAATGCTATACTTTCCCCCTTCTATACAAATAATGGATCTGTGGCTCAGATGATTTGGAATTATTCACATTCGGTTTTGAATTTTAAGCAGTCATCCTACTAATTATGTTCACATAACCAATTTATTTTATTGCTAAATTTGGCAATTTGTATGGAACATTGCTCAAAATCCACTGCTTGGTATTAATCAAACTCCCCTGTTGGCAACGTTAATTATAAAATATGAACTCATAAACTCCAAACTAAATGTGTGTACTCTCTCTCCCAGCTGAAGCTATGAACAAAAGTACAATTGAGAAAAGGAAGAAAAACTACCAAAGTTTAATTCTGTCTCCACAAATAATTTCCCACTTTGCCAAGACAGATTCGTTTTCAACTCCTTGCCAGAGGCAGCTTTCTCAACAGAGACGGCCCTTGGAGTTTAACTCAAGAAGACTACACGGAGGGGAAGAGGTGCTTTCTTAGGAAATGTCTTTTACACATGATTAAGTTCTTGGCAAATCGTGGTGATGTTCATAGTTTCCGAGAGTTATTGGTTGTTGGAAGGTGCCATTTTGAAAAATGTTCATGCTTTAAAAAAAAAAAAAAAAGCATTGGAAGTGATTGGTTACTCAAGAACTCTTCCATAACAAAAGATCAGAGAGGATTTTCTGTGCACTGCTGGCTTGAGCCAGTCCGTCTGTGGGAAGTCTTCCTCACACAGCCTCTTCTCCACTTAATCGGCCTTTGAAAATTTTTTTAAACCTGTTGGATTTAATATATATTTGAAAAATTAGGCTCTACTATTTCCGGTCATGAAATAAGAGGTCTGATTCACACAGGACAAGCTAATCAGGCGGCTGGTGTGGTTTTATGCAGCATTTAAAGGATTTAAGCTCTGTAACCTAGGTATTTGGTCAATAATTAAAGGCCACACCTCCTTAGTCACTTCCTCAAGTGATAACAGCAAGGCAAGGATTTCTAGAAAATACAGTGAAGTGTGTGTAGTAGTTTCTATTAAATCCATAAAAATACGGCAGGAATTTTGGAGACATTATAAACTCACAAATACTGAAACATTTTGAATGTGATTTTTGAATTCATGGTTCTTCTTGACTGATTTTTTTGTCTTCTGTTCTTTTCTTTTTCTTTCTAAGCTGCCCCTCACCTCCAACTTTCTAAATCCACCTCTGCCTCATGTTTTGGTCACTTCTAATTGTATCACCTTTTGGGCATGAGATATTTGAGAAATTAACATTTGCAACTGATATTTCAAGGAAAGAAAGGAAGGGTGTGTGTGTGCATGTGAGAATGTATGTTTATGTGTGTGTGTCTGGGTGTTTATGCATGTGTGTGTGCGTGTGTGTGTATGTAACACTAACCCCCTGGCCAGGGCTTCTGTTGCATTGGCACAGTCTGAATTTCATGATTTGCTTATGCTCTGGGTCTTTATTCCAGGAGCTAGACACATTTATCAAACTTTGTTTTCTCACCCAAGGTTTAGAATTTAGTGACTCATATTCACGGTCTGTGAAGTAATTCGCCTGCCAAAAGGTGCAGGGAAGGTGTAATCACATTCAGCAGACCCCATATCTCAGTGTCCAGCCTCTCCCCCTCAGAAAAGGCCAACTGCAGTGAGCCCCAGAGATTTCATTTATTCTCATTTGCATCTCGAGTTCTAGGGTTGGTTTATTTTCAGCCCTCCCATGAGTCACGGTCATCCTCCCACCTCCCCCCACCCCCAATCAATGTTAAGGCCAGATTAGTCATTTGATAATGACACCAGACATCTTGAGAAACTCAGAGGCCTTCATTCAAAGGTGCTGTGACCATGTGGTGGAGAATGGTTTAACCCTTCATTCCTCATTTTTTTATTCATCGTGTCGCTCTGCTCCAGCCTTTCTATGGTCCTCTGAATCCAGTCCCACCTTCTCGCCATGGTGGGCTAGGCCTTCCATTATTTGGCCCCATCTCTAAACACTAGTGCCCTCATCCTTCAGCCCTGTAGCACTAATTTCAGCCCCTCTGTTGAGCTCTACTGTTTTATGCCTCAGGGCCTTTGCACCTGCTGTTGGCTCTGTCGGCAACACTCTTCCCCTTTGCTTGCCCTGCAAACTCCTGCTCATCTTTCAGGGCACAGGTCCAATGTAGCCTTCTCTAGCTCTTAGGGGCAGGTTCTGTGCATGCCCACAGTACCCTGCGCTCTTTCCTCTGCTTACATGTGGGTGGCCCTCTACCCCTGAGATAGTCTCTTTACAGGCCGGATTCCTGACTGGTATACTACCGTATCCCTAGGAATTAGCATTCTTAGTTACTGACATGTAGACATTGTTTGATAAATCTATATTGAAAGAATGGAATGGAATAAATGACTGAGTGAATGAATGAATAAAATGCATAAATAAAGGGAATACAAATAAAACCGAAAGGATTCAAAAACAGAAAAAGGATACAAGAAAATAAGTGAACTGACTGCCACGCTGGTTATCATAAGTCACTCTCTTTGTGGCATGAGGAGTAGTTTAGAAATTTGGAGAAAGGTGCTAGCAAAGCGAACAGTTTCCATTAAAGAAAAAAATCAAACCAAAACCAAGCTCAAGGTGTGAGACCTTGGGAAGGCCTCATGGAGAGAGAGAAGAGGGTCCAGTGCTGAGCCTTGGTGGACACGAGGTAAGGTCCACCATTGGCTAGGTGAAGCCTGTTTAATTCAGGAATACTAAACGATCGCTGTTGTCAGTCGGACTCCTAACTTCTCCCTTTTCAAACGGGGGCTGATGGCATCATTTTATGAGCAACCGTTGAAGTGGAAGATTTTTATCTCCGTGTTGCCATTTTAACTGATGACCCTTATCCACATTTGGGAAGCCCAGCTTCTAGATGTTAAGTACATTTAAGAAACAAGGTGATAGGAAATTACTTGCCTTGGATATTTTAAGGTAGACTAATTTTTCCATTTGTTCAGCTAGAGCCTTGTAACCCTACATGCCATAAAGCATTTTCAAACAGCCTCTTGAAAGATTTGTTGCCACCCTTGCTTATATACAGCTTAGCACTCACATGGGGTAGGGGGTTGGTTTGTGAGACATCATGGGGGTACTGTGATCAGATACCACCTGCCATCTCTCTGAACAGTGCCCAAGAATTTCTCGGGGCTCCTGGATGGAAAACCCCCCAATCCAAACCAGAGGAGAGGTGTAAAAAAGAAAAACCTACTAGACACCCTCCCCTGCCTTGATAATTATAGTTCTAAAAGGTTAACAGGAAAGAGAAGGCCTGTAGAAATAGAAGGACACATACCTCCACAAATCACCCTGGGAAAGCTTCTGCCTGGTGCTGAATTGTCCAGGTCTCTCAGTGTGTCCGTCCATGAGGAGTAAGCACCAATTAAGTACGTGGAAAGCCCCAAACAGTGCTGGGCCTCAGTCGGAAAAGCAGCCCATTGAGAGAATGGGAGCTCCCCATCCGGCCCCAGAGGTCTGCCTGCTTCCTCTTCTGGACATTAAGAAAAGAGTGGATGCAGGGAAGGGGGACCAGGAGGAAGAAGGAGGCCTCTGAGAATTTAAGAATTACGAAGAGTCAGTCGACAAAACTAGCAGAGCACGTGGGAATCACAAATATCCGGACGTAAGCTGGTGGACCAGCGAGGTCTCCGAAAGAGGAAGCCTTCAGTAGTTGGTAGTGCTTTGCTAATTTCCATGAGGTAAACACTGATGCCACTACCAAAGTGAAGGCAGTGGATTTGGAGTTGGAAAGACTGGCACTCCAGGACAAGCCAGCTCCAGTCTGCCACTGCCGGGTGGTGTAGTGGAGTAGGTCCTCAAATAACATCATTTTGTTCAATATAATCTCGTTATAACCTGTTGATGAGAAAAAACAAATAGATTCCCAGCTGGGGCCACTGTCTATGTGGAGTGTGCACATTCTCCATGTCTGCCTGGGTTTTCGCTGGGTCCTCCTGTTTCCCCCCACATCCCACACATGTGGACATGAGGTGAACTGGAGTATCTGCATTGTCCCAATCTGAGTGGCTGGGGGGGGAGGGGAGAGGAGTGGCCCTGCCATGGAAGGGCGTCCTGTCCGGGGTTGGGTCCCACCTGGTACCCTGAGCTGCCAGGATAAACTACAGCCACTGCAACCCTGCCCTGGAATAAGCAGGTTGGAAAATAATTATCTTACTTGTTTTTAATAATCTTTCTTAATTGGATGTATACTCACATTTATTTCAGTACTTAATATTATAAGGCTTTGGGTCTTTATTTAGAAGTTTGGTGATGTTTTTGTGACCAGACATAGGCCATGGCAACTTACCTATTGTTTATATCAATTAGCCTCTGGTAAAATTGGTTTCGTTACAGTTGTTTCACTTAAAGTCACAGTTTCCAAGAACCTATTGACAACGTGAAGTGAGGATTTATTATATAGTCCAATAGGTCCATCTTTGGAAATTTTTAGACCCAGGTTTATATTCCAGCTCTGCCAGTTACTGTCTTCATGGCCTTGGGAAAATCAATTTTCTCTTCAGGTCTCAGTTTCCTCATCTATAAAATGGGAATAATAATACCTCTGACAGAATTGTTGTCAGGTTACATCATTTATTCATCAACACATAATTGGGGACTTACTATGTGTTGATTAATATTCTAAGAGCTGAGGATACATCAAGGAATAAAAAAGACAAGGCACCCATTCTCACAGAGCTTATATTGTAGTTGGGGAAACAGGCAGTAAGAAAATAAAATAGATAAGTAAGATCATAAGACAGTGGTTAGTGCTGGGAAAAAAAGAAAGAAGGACAATGAGATTTAATAACTCTGTGTGTGTGTGTGTGTGTGTGTGTGTGTGTGTACACAATAGTAAGTGTTTGTAAAGAGTGGAGCACAGTGTCTGTCACCCAGTAAACACTCAGTGAAAGGTAAATGTTGCTGGTATCTTCAGCACGACAGGGGCCCAGATGGGCTTAGAATTCTCTTGTACAAGAATTCCACCAGAAATCTTTCAAGGTCTGCCTTCCTGTTGATCGGCTATTTCCAGTGAAGTGGGTATGTGCCTCCTGATAGAGACAGACATTGCGGGGAGAAGCTTGGCATCTGGCAGGTAGATCCCCAAAACTCAGCCCTCCTTATCACTACTCCAGACTTTGCCAACACCAAGCTTTTGTGCAGGGTTCCTGGAAGCTTCCTTGCATTTTGTGTGTCCCTTGTGGAACAAGCACCTAATAGACACACCCGGAGTGGCAACTCATGTTCCTGTTGAGAGTGCCAGCCGTTGGTTTTCTTGTCCATTTGCTTCTGTTTTTCTTTATTTACAGATTATGGCACTCCAGTGCAGAAGAACAATAATGCAGTGTGAGCTATTGAAAAGCAAGGAGGGTTAGACGGACAACTGCTCCTACCAGAGTCATGCATTTGAATTTCCTGGGCCTCTATTGGCCAATTTAAATATTGCTGCTTTTGTGATATCACATAAACACGGGGTTTTGCCCTTAATAATGAGTTTTATGTTACACCAGCTGACGGTCTCTCAGTACCTCTGTTTTATCTGGCTTTCAAAAGATAAAACCATAAAATGATAGAGTCCTTCTGTGAGCATACCTCTATTTGGATGGATTCAGCGAGCAAACCAATTAAGTCAAAGCCATGAGCCAATAAATACAGACCACTGAGCATGCAGGTGACTAATTAAAATATACTTTGGTTAAACAAAAAAAAGAGTGCTCAGCTGTGGATGTCTGTAATGGTCCAGGATGAGGAATCAGAGAGCTCTTTGTAAATGGTTTCTCTTTATGCTTCAGAGAAGCCCAGAGATGTCCTAGCCTGTAGGAACCCAAATAAAGAGGGCACTCTAATGAAAAGCTCTCACCTTGGGGCATCATAGAAATTAATTACAAAGAATTGAAATGAGTGATAAGGGCCCTTCACTCGCTCCAGGTCCATTACATCTTCCTCTAACTGGGATCTTGATTGTGAACTACAGCTAACACTCAGCTAGTTCAGCGAGCAGCCGGACTACTGCAGCATTTCCTAAGGTTGTATTGGCCAATAAATTAGACATATTTGTTCTCAGACACCCTATTTGAGCCTGTCCTGGCTTATGTGAGCTTATGGCCTGGGTGGCCCATGCGACCAAAGCAGCATGTTTTTGGAGTTCACCCCCATAGACCATGTGTCGTGTGGGAGACCCTGCTCGCTGCGCCATTTGTCGTGCGGGGTGGCCTGCAGGGAGTTACACGGGGTCTCTGCTCCTGCTCCCCACATAAGAATGCAGGATATGGTGAGGCCAAAAGGGAACACCCACGGAGCCATAGATATTCTCGCTGGCGGCTGTGTTGGAGAAACAGGAAACAGGAGCCACACGATTCTCAACCCTCACTGCGCCACTTGCAGGCTCAGCCACCATCTTCTTGCTAGCCCCCATTTTTCTGCTAGTGTAGCCACAGCAGTTATATTAGTGGCCAATGGCTCATTGGTTACAGCTGACGGCCAACTAGCCACAGCTGATGGCCATCCAATCACTGTTGATGGCCATTTACTACCTGAGCCAGCAGCTTTCTATGTGAGGCCGAGAGCCTGGAAACTGCTTTCTGGGGCTCTGTCCCCACACCATGCATTGTAATTATACTTCTTAGTAGAGAACCAGTCCTGAAAGGTAGCTCTGCCCAAGACTTATTGTGTGGTACACTATGTCCAAATTGCACAAAAATAAAAAAGAAATTGAAGCAGCTTTAAAACTGCTTGGTGGGACGCTATAAAGATTGTGGCTCTGGGAGCAATGTATGCTGAATTGTCTGAAGGTCATTCAGGGGCATCCTGACTGTGTGAGCTTGTGTCAGTTCTTGACTTCTCTGTGTCTCAGTTGTTCTCATGTGCACAGTGGAGGTTAGTAGTACTTGTCTTAGGGAAGGGGTTCAGTTCATCTCACCATATCTTTATTGAGAGCCCAACTACATGGTCTGGGGATAAGACAGTCATCAATGAGTCCCTGCTTTCATGGAGCTTCCATTCTGGTGGGGACAGTTGGACAGGAAGCAAATAAACAAATAGGTATAGCCTATCTCACAGATTCTGAGAGGTGCAGATTTCCACATTTGAACACCTCTGACATATCAGTGGTATCATGTAGTTGTGATTGGCACTTTTTATTCTTTCCAGAGGTGCATAATGGTGGGTCTTAAAGTTGGTGGAGACTTATGTTTGATGAAGTACAGTAGTCCCCCCTTATCCACTGTTTTGCTTTCAGCAGTTTCAGTTAGTTACCTGTGGTCAACCATGGTCCAAAAATATTAAATGGAACATTCCAGAAATAAACAATTTGTACATTTTAAATCGTCTGCCATTCTGAGCAGTGCGGTGAAATCTTGAGCCATCCCGCTGCGTCCTGCCAGGGACTGAATCATTTCTTTGTCCAGCGTCTCCACGCTGTACACTCTCCCCACCCATCAGGCACTTAGTACCCATCTCGGTTCTCAGGTCAACTGTCACTGTCTCACAGTGCTTGCATTCAAGTCACTCTTATTTTACTTAATAATGGCCCCGAAGTGCAAGAGCACTGATGCTGGCAATTTGGGTACGCCAAAGAGAAGTTGTAAAGTGCTTCCTTTAAGTGAGAAGGCACGTGTATGTGTATGTATAGGAAAAAACATAGTATATATAGGGTTTGGTATTATCCAGTTTGAGGCATCCACTCAGGACCTTGGAATATGTTCCCCATGGATAAGGGGGGACTACTGTACCATATAATATGTTAGGAGGTGCTAAGTGCTAAGTAAAAAAATTACTTAGAGTGTTGTTGAGTTCAGCCTGGGCAGAATGGGGCACTGTTGATAGTGGCCCTGGGAGGGGTAGCTGTTCATGTGCTCTTTGCACAGAGATCTGAAGGGGGTGTGGCTGGAGGTGGTCAGGTAAGCCAGGGAGGAGGTGAGGAGACCTGGTAGGCGGAACAAGCTTGGGGTGATTAGAGGCCTGGCAGGGAGCCAGTGTGTCTTTTGTGTGGATTAAATATGAAAAGTCATACGAAGCGCTTGACACAGACGCACTCCATGGTGGGGGTACTGTGCAATAGCATAGTCGTTGTGGAGAGAGAGGCAGCACAGCAGAAACTCCAGAGCCCTAGACTGCCAGGGTTCCATGCCTGGCCCTGCCATTTATAAAGTTTGCGGCGTGGGCAAGTTACTTGACATCCCTGTGTCTCGGTTTCTCACCTGCAGATGAGGGCAGTAACAGTTCCTCATAGGCTGCTTGTTACCCTTCCGTGGGTTAGTGTGTGTATGCATCTAGGACAGGGCCTGACATGTGGGAAGTGCTATGTGCGTGTTTGCTGTAAGTGTTAAGAGACTGACACCTTGTGTGAGGGACAGCATGGCCTCCTGAGCGGAGCACAGCCCCGGGACATGGAGACCTGGCTTCAGAGCCCTGTATCCGCCCCTCAGGGCGTTCTCACCTGTAAAGAGGACCGGACAGTGTCTGCCTCCAGGACTTGTGGGGAACATCAAATGATGTCATCCGTGCCGATGACAAGCAAGCTTCCCGTTGTGGTGGAGCTGACAGTGGGGAGGGCACGAGCAGACGAACAAGGTAATTTCTGTAAGTACCATGAAGATCGTAGGGCAGGGTGGTGGGAGGGAGAGCAACTTGGGGCGGGAGGGACGGCTTCAGCGATGGGGTCCAGGCAAGACTTCTTAAAGGCTGTGACATTTACCTGAAACCTAAAGGAGACGAATAAAGTGGGTTCTGGACAGAGCTGTGGGCAGGCTATTCCAAGGGCAGAGGAAGTGCAAAGGCCCAGAGGCAGGCAGGAGCATGGCACGCTTGAAGCACTAAAGGGAAGCCAGGATGGCTGGAGAGCAGAACAAGGGAGACGGTCGGAGGGGGGTCAGGAGGCTGGCAGGGAGCAGCTCAGGGTTAGATGTTAGTCCTTGTCAGAGTCTTTGGCAATTATTCCAGTGCAGTGAAAAGCCACTGGGTGTATCATGTGGAAGGAAAGCTTCGAACAGGTTGTTTGGCCCAAATTGGGTGCTCATTAACTGGGAACCATCAATACGCACTTAGGAGCACATGCCCGGTGATCTCCAGAGGCTGGGGAGGAGGAAAATGAAAACTGCTGGGTTTGTTTTTCTTTTTGTGTGTCTGTGACAAATTCTTTTGTTTAAAGCTGGAACTCTATTGTTATATAGGTTAGGAATTTGCACTCTAGTATACACAATAGAATTGCCCACTTGGAGCCGTTCTAAACTCTCGTGTTCAATTGTATCAAAGGTATTTTAAAGGTCAGGGGGCACTTGGAGAGGATGTGGCGGGAAACAACCGGAAAAGTAAAAGAAAAGATAGTCAGGGTCTTGTTTATCAAGTTGCCCTGCACGGCACTAATGAATGTTTAATAAATGCCTTTTGGTGCTGACCTCTCCCTAGGTGTGCTATTTGCATCAGTACACAAGGATTGGGGGTGAGGAAGGGCCAGCATCTCCTTACGGTTAATAATTCTTTCCTCCGATCCTCCCAGTAACCCTCACAAATGGAGAGTCACAGTGTAAGAACTGTAAGCATACCAGCTGTGACTGGGGATTGCACTTTTAAAGCTCTCCATCAAAAGGGAGAGTTACATTGACAGTGATCCTTGCATGGTATCTTCACATCATGAGGACGGAGACCCCGGAGTTGGAATCATGCCGTACACAGGCTGGGCAGCCATACATAGCTGTCCTGTCTACAAGAAAGCTTGTGTCTTGACTGTAGACTGAATGTGTCCCCGTAAGCTACATCTGTTGAAATCTAATCCCTGATGTGACAGTATTGGAGGTGAGGCCTTTGGGAGCTGATTAGGTGAGGACAGCAGAGCTGTCACGAATGGGACTAGTGCCCCCATACAAGAAACCTCAGTGAGCTCTTTGGCCCCTGAGAGCATCTATGAACCAGGAGGCAGGCTCTCCCCAGACACCAAATCGACTGGCACCTTGATCTTGGATTTCCCAGCCTCCAGAACTATAGAAAATAAACTTCCATTGTTTGTAAGCTACCCAGCCTATGGTGTTCTATACTAGCAGCCTGAATGGAGTAAGACAATTTCCATTTTCAATTAAAAAACACATGTCACTTGAGGCCCAGTGAGGGTAGATGGCTGCCCAAGACACATGCCTAGGATTAGCAGAAACAGGATCTAAACACAGACAGCACCTAGAGAATAATGGCTGCTCCTGCCCCTGGCTTCTCGTGGGGAAAATGGATTCAGGCAAAGGAAAACAAGACGGGGGAGAGAATGTTGAGGGCTGTGAGGGGTGACGCCTGAGAAGAGATCAAGGAAGGAGCAAGTCATTCCGACCAGGGGCCTTGACCAGGACCAGAGTTTGAGCAGGACATTGGCAGAGGAGTTGGACTCAATGGCAGGGTGGGGGAGGGGCACCCCAGAGCCATTTGGCCCCATCGTTTCACAGGCGTGTTCCTCAGCCACATCCCAGCTGCAGCTGCGCTTCGTCCATAAGCTGACAGCTCACACCCATAATTCATTCATAAACGTTTGTTTCCATCTGAATCACCAAACGAATGCATCTACGGATGGCAGTGTGCGCGCCTCGCAGGGCACTGATCCACTTCAAGGATTGGCACAGGGAGGCTGGCCGTGGAGTTTTGATGCCCGTGGTTGAGGGAATTAAGTGCCCTGAGCAGTTGCTTCCTAAGGCTTTCCAAGATGGGAAATCAACATCATCGCCTGCAGTCTACAGATAAGGTTGGCTTGGGGGATCTGCGTGCTCCAGCTTAAAAAGGTGGTACTTTCCCAGTGGGGGGGTCTTTGTGGGGAAAGTCATATGGAGGATGACAGTGATGGTCATCGTAACAATAATCGTAACAGCAGCTAACGTTTACTGAGCGCTTTTTATGTTCCAGGGGCTGTGCTGGGTGTGGTAGAGAAATCCCATCTTCTCTCCCTTAGGATTAAGTTCTGAAGGCAGCACCTGAGACAAATAGTTATGTCTATCCCAAATTCCCCTTGATAATCCCTTAAATTGTCCATAAAGTTCAGGGCACATGGTGATGTATGGTCCCGAACAGTGATATTATGTATAAATATGAACAGTATGATTTTGCCTAAAGGAATTATCAGTCATTCTCCCACCTCTGGGTCTGGGACGTTGAAAGCGGGGGTAGGTAGATTCACCCAATGTTTAAAATTTTTATTTCTCTTCCCCTCTTCTCCATCTCGCTCTCCCTCATCTTTTTCCTCCCCCTCATCTTTTTGCCAAACACACGTACAGAGTGCCAGAAATATATATACACATTCTAAGAAAGGAAAACTGTATTAAAATTGTAATAATATATACCGATAACAAAAGATGAATACAAGTCACCTTTGACTTCTGCAATTACAAGAGTTGCTCAAAGTGGTTACCATCAGCGTCCAGATACTTCTGATTACAGCGAACTACTGCTTGAGCAACGTTGACGAAAGTGTCCACTTGTATACAAGTTTTTGGCATCCACAGTATTTGAATTCCCCTAGGTTAAATGCACATTTAATGTAACTCCACTCTCTCTCACTTCATCCTTACAGCAAGCCTTAGCAGTCAAATGCTGTACTATTACTGTCATAGTTTTCCTAAGTCTCAGAGACATTTAGGCACATGCTTGAGGTTGCAGAGTTCACAGACTGTGGAGCCAGAACATGAACCCCTAGGCTGGGGACTTCAGAGCCTGTGAGCTGGTTGTTGGGAAGGCAGGCGAACTCTCCCTGGGGGCTGCCATTCCTGTTGCCATGGCCTCCTTGGCCCCTGCAGATAATTGCACTGGAGTGTCAGACCCAACTAATGATCCAGCTATTACCAACTTGGGCCTCACTTTTTAAAATAAGTGTTTCAACTAGTCTGAGATTTAATAGCCGATATTGTATGCACATTAAACACCAAATGATTGTTAACATATTTATTGAAGCTTAACAGGCATCCAGTATATAAAAGATGACTCTCTTATATGGCTGTCAGACCTCAATAAACATGTTTAATAATTAATCGGCATTAAGAAAACATAATTGTGTGATTCTAAATTAAGTGTTCAGTGAAGCATATTGTGAATGGAAAACCACAGTGGTGTTTTATTACTTAAAGTTCAGGCTGTCAGTCTGGCTTTTCATATATCAAGAAAAGAGCCCTACTTTCAAAGCCATGTTGCAGGCCTCCTGTTGCCTCATTCCAAAAAAAAGCAGGAGACTACCTGTTCCTAGACCCTTTGATTTGAGAAATATTTCTTATTTGGTTAGCTGTTTGTCTCTCTGTATACCAACTTGGGGTTCTGAAAGTCCTGAACCAAGAAATTGTGCAACATGGAAAAATTTTCACGCAATTTGCAGCTTTCAGTTGAATTAACCAGTGCAGCCACCCCCCTCCCACAAACACACACACACCTGCCACCCCTAATACAGTCAATTCTCATTATTTACTGTAGTTATATTCTCTACTCTCACTGCGAACACTGAATTAGCAAATACTGAACCACTGTTCCTAGGGGAAATACAGGATTAGATTTGTCGACCTTGAGAAAGAAGATGCCTACGGAAGACGAAGGGCTCTTGTGGCTAACCAGGCTCAAATTTAAAAGCAGAGCCTAGCAGCTGTTTCTAAGTGGGCCTCTCATGCAAGCCACCCTTCCAGGAGAGGCCTGCACTGAGCTGCCTGCCTGCACTGTGTTCCTGCCATCAACCAACCCTTACAGAGGAGTTCCTGGAATCATATTTCAACCAATAGGACTGAGAATTTCCACATCCAATTGAAGCTGTGCAGCTATATCCTCCATTAGCATCTTTACCAACCAATCAGAGCAGCTCTATTCTGATCAACAGGACAGTGCTTTTTGGACTAATCAAACTGTGAGGATTTAGACACTTCATTTGCATGAGGATGGACCTATCAGGGTCCAGGGGTGGGGACTTCTCTCAATATTAAAGTCAGCTCCCCTCTGAATCAGAGAGTGCACTTTCCTTTTCCACTGAAGGTTGAAGATTGAGTTTCCTGGCTGGAGCTGAAACACTGAAGACATCTCCCTGTAGCAGGGCAGAGTGGAGTTGCCTCACCCCAGTTCTGCCTCACCCCTGGTCCGCCTCACCCCAGGTCCGCCTCACAGCTGTGCTGTTCCACAGCAGTGCTGATTCATAATTGATTGGTAACACGACTGCGCTGTTCTCACAGCCATGCTGTGTCACAATTGAAATATTTGCACTAAATAAAGTTTCCTTCGTCACTGTCACTGTGCTCCAAATTAGGGACTCCTGTTGGTGTTGAATTAACGCCAACAACCACTGATTGACAGGTTCCTCCCAGCCTCTGGTCACAAAGTTTTTGTCAACGGATCAATGTGTAACGTGTTTTGTGTGTGTCTCGTTTCTGCTTAAAGTCACAGTATTTCATGTATATTGTTGACTCCTTAACATTGAGCTTACTAGCACTGTAACTCACCTGAATGAAGCTTACCTAACACGTGCATTTTCTCTACGATACGTCACAGTCTTCTAGGGCTTAGGAACACTAGACAGCACTTCAGCACTACCCGTGGGGGCCGTCTTAAACAGCAAAACACCAACAAACAAGCTTGAAAATGTGAGAAAGAAAATGGGACCACGAAAAAGACGCCTGTGTACAGGAGAGAGCTAAAACAAGAGGCAGAGCATCACCTTGCTCAACCTCAGGAACCTGGCTGATGGACGAGTCACAGTTTTTGCAACTCTGCGCTTGTCCTCACATGTTTGCCCATGATTCAAAAGTACCGTGAGTGGTGATTTTGAGATTGCAAATAAATTTGTGCCAATTCTCAAATACAGAATCCCTGAGTAATGTGGCTCAACTATAATCAGTTCCCATGAAGTACAGCCCTCTGTATACATCCTCTGTCAGGACTTTATATAAGCCTGTCTTCTGCCTGGAACATTGTCTGCCCAATCTCACTGATGCGTTAGTGACTAGAAGGTGCACAATAAGTATTTTGTCCTGTTCAACTGAGTAGTTTGCAAATAAGGACTCAAACTTGATGCTGCTTGAAATGCTCTTTACTTTTCTTTAATGATTATCTCTTTCAAAGTTCATTGCTGTTATTTATTATTTCAATCTAGTTAATAGTCTACCATGGCCTTTAACTTTCTATCTCTCACCTGCCCATAAATCCTTCAGAGAATTGAAAATAAAGCCACTTTCTCTACTGGCAACAAATCCCTCAAAATTCATGCAGGAACAAGGAAGAGTGTGCCTCAAGCAGGCACTGCTGGCTGAGATGGATCTGTGTGACAGCAAAAAACTGTCCCCAGGATCTCATCTATGTATGAAGCCCATCCACACACACCCAACAGGGAGGCAGGGGAGTCAGGCTTACATCCTCTTTAGAAGAAGTATCTGGAATCAGTGCTGTAACTGTAAAAAGTTGCTCTAATAGCAATCTGCTTGGCACTAATGGGCACAGAAGGGATTCTCTGGGACCACTGGATCTTCCTAGAATCTTGCATAGTTCCCATCGTGGTCCTACCTGGAAGGTTTGGAGCTGCACATGGGGCTTGCCCTGGAGTTTGGGCAAGCTAGGGATTCCGTGGGGATCCTTTGGAAAATTCCATTTCTGAAGACTGGAATCTTATCCCTGAGGATTTAAAAATATATAAATAGATGACATAAAAATGGCGGTGTGAAGTGAGCCTCTTGAAATCTATCCTGGAATTTACAATGAATTGAACAACTATAAATCCACAAAGGACTCCCTGCACAGCAGACAGGCAAGATGAAGAGGCCAACTACTGAAATCACCTAAAGGTGGGCGAATTGTGCGAACTGGAAGGTGGGAAGGGAGAAGTGTGGAGACGGGGCTACGCGGGCACAAGACGCAGACCTAGTTCAGTGCTCCAAGCTCGCTGCATCCCGGAACTACCGCAGCTGCAGGAGAGGGAAGAACTCGGACCGCTAGGGCTCCGCTTATGGCCCACAGGGCTGACGGGGCAGCATATAACACAGCTGAACCCAACGCTCACGGCAGAGACTTTGGAGCAAAGACTGAGGGAAGAGGACTGAAAATAATGGTTTAAGCCCTCACTGCCGAGCAGAAAATGAACTTAAAGACATGGAAATATGTGACTTAAATGACAGAGAATTAAAGATTGCAGTTCTTAAAAAACTCAACACTATGCAAGAAAACACAGACAGGCAGTTTAATGAATGCAGAAACACAGTCAAAAAACAAAATGAACATTTATCAAAGAGATAATGTTTTGAACCAAATAGAATTTCTGGAGATTAAGAACTCAATAAATGAAATGAAGAATGAAATAGCCAGCTTAGGTTGTAGAGTTGACCAAATGGAGGAAAGAATCAGTGACATCGAATATAGAAATCTGGAAATGATGGAAGAAGAAAGAGACTTGTGACTTAAAAGAAATGAAAGAACTCTACAAGAACTTTCTGACTCCATCAGAAAGAGCAATATAAGAATAATCGGCATACCAGAAGGAGAAGAACGAGAGAAGGGAACAGAGAGCATGTTCAAACAAATAGTCAATGAGAACTTCCCAAACTTGCGGAAAGAACTGGATCCTCGAATCCAAGAAGCAAATAGAACACCTAGTTACCTCAGCCCCAACAGGCCTTCTCCAAGGCACATTGTATTGAAGCTGTCAAAAATTAACGACAAAGAAAGAATCCTCAAGGCACCCAGGGAAAAGAAAATGGTAACCTACAAAGGAAAGTCCATTAGATTATCATCAGATTTTTTCAGCAGAAACTCTACAATCCAGGAGGGAGTGTAATCAAATATTGAAACTATTGAAAGAGAAATTATGAGCCAAGAATAATATATCCAGCAAAGATACCCTTTAGATATGAAGGAAGAATAAAGACGTTTCTAGACATACAGAAGCTGAGGGAATTTTCTAACACACGACCTGCACTGCAAGAAATACTGAAGAAGGCTATTTTACCAGCAAAAATAGGGATAATTAGTGACAACCAAAACACAAAGCGGGGAGAATAAAGGCCTGAACCAGAATATGGGAATGGAGAAAGTAAGCATGCTGAAGAAAATGGAATACTCTAAACATGAAGCTTTCTTTTACATAAACTTAATGGTAACCACTCAAAAAAATCCAGAACTGAAATATATAACATAATAAAAGAAACAGAGGGAAAAATCATAGAATATCACCACACAGAAATAATAAACAACAAAAAGGCAAAGAAACAATGGAGACATAGTCTTACCAGAAAACCAAAGATACAATGATAGGAAATCCTCACATATCAAAAATCACCCTAAATGTAAATGTGATGAACTCACCAATAAGAAGACATAGAGTAGCAGATTGGATCAAAAAACTAAATCTAATCATATGCTGCCTCCAAGAGACACATCTCAGCTACAAGGACAAGCATAGACTCAAAGTGAAAGGGTGGAAATTGACACTCCAAGCAAATGGTACCCAGAGAAAATCAGGTGTAGTCATACTGATATCAGATGAAACAGACTTCAGGATAAAAAAGGTAACAAGAGACAAAGATGGACATTTCATAATGATAAAGGGGACTATACAACAAGAAGACATAATAGTCATCAATATTTATGCCCCCAATCAGGGAGAACCAAATGTACCAAACAACTACTAACAGAACTAAAGGGAGACATTGACCATGGATAGATCATCCAAACAGAAAATAAATAAATAAATAGCAGCCCTAAATGACACATTAGATGAAATGGATATAATTGACATTTATAGAGCACTTCATCCTAGAACATCAGACTATACATTTTTTTCTAGTTTACATGGAACATTCTCAAGGATAGACCATATATTGGGACATAAAACTAGCCTCAGCAAATTTAAGAAGATTGAAATCATACCAAGCATATTCTCTGATCACAAGGCTTTGAAATTGGATATCAACTGCAAAAAGAAAGCAGGAAAAACCACAAATATGTGGAGATTAAACAACATACTTTTAAAGAATGACCAGGTCAAAGAAGAAATAAGAGGCAAGATCAAAAGATACATAGAAACAAATTAGAATGAAAATACATACTACCAAAATTTCAGGGATGCAGCAAAAGCATTTTTAAGAGGGAAATTTATATCATTACCGGCCTATCTCAAGAAACAAGAAAAATCCCAGATAAATAACCTCACGTTACACTTTAACGAACTAGAAAAAGAAGAACAAATAAGACCCAAGGTCAGCAGAAGAAAGGAAGTAATAAAAATCAGAGCAGAACTAAATGAAATAGAGAACAAAAAGACAATAGAAAAAATTAATGTGACAAAGAGCTGCTTCTTTGAAAAGATTAATAAAATTGACAAACCCTTAGCTAGACTCACTAAGATAAAAAGAGAAAAGACACTAATAAACAAAATCAGAAATGAAAAAGGGGAAGTTATCACGGACACCACAGAAATACAAAGGATCATCCAAGAATAATATGAAGGACTATATGCCACCAAATTCACTAACCTAGAAGAAATGGACAAGTTCTTAGAAACATATAGCCTTCCTAGGCTGAATCTTCCTAGATTTTCCAAAGAACTGGAAAATCTAAACAGACTGATCACCAGTAAGGAAATTGAATCAGTCACCTGGAACCTTCCCAAAAGCAAAAGTCCAGGACCAGATGGCTTCACTAGTGAATTCTACCAAACCTTCAAGAGGATCTAAAACCTGTCCTACTCAAACTCTTCCAGAAAATTGAGGAAGAGACAATACTCCCTAACTCATTTTATGAGGCCAACATTACTCTGATACCAAAACCTGCTAAGGATAACACAAAAAAAGAAAACTACAGACCAATATCTCTTATAAATACAGATGCAAAAATCCTAAACAAAATTCTAGCAAATCGAATACAACAATGCATTAAAAAGATTATTCATCACGACCAAGTGGGGTTCATCCCAGGGGCACAAGGATGGTTCAACATACGCAAATCCATCAATGTGATACATCACATAAACAAAATAAAGGGCAAAAATCATATAATTATATCAATTGATGAAGAAAAAGTGTTTGACAACATACAACATCCATTTATGATTAAAACACTTAATAAAATAGGTATAGAAGGAAAATATCTTAACATAATAAAGGCCATATATGACAAACCGTCAGCTAATATCATAATTAATGGTGAAAAACTGAAGCCCTTTGCTCTATGTTCAGGAACACGACAGGGCTGTCCCCTAACACCTCTGCTTTTCAACATAGTGTTGGAAGTCCTCGCCAGAGCAATCAGGCAAGACAAAGAAGTAAAAGGTATCCAAATTGGGAATGAAGAAGTTAAATTGTCACTCTTTGCAGATGACATGATGCTATATATAGAAAACCCTAAAGACTCCACCAAAAAGCTATTAGAAACAGCAAACGAATACAGTAAAGTTGCCAGCTACAAAATCAATGTACAAAAGTCCATTGCATTCCTATATACTAACAATGAAATCTCAGAAAAAGAAATAAAAGAAAAAACAATTTATTTTGTAATTGCAATAAAAAGAATAAAATACGTAGGAATAAACTTAACCAAGGATGTGAAAGACCTATATGCTGAAAACTACAAGACATTTTTAAAATAAATTGAAGAAGACACAAAAAAATGGAAAGACATTCCGTGCTCATGGATTGGAAGAATCAACATAGTTAAAATGCCCTTATCACCCAAAGCAATATATAGATTTAATGCAATCCCCATCAAATCCCAATGGCGTTTTTTAAAGAAATAGAACAAAATAAATTGTAAGATTTGTATGGAACCACAAAAGACCCCGAATAGCCAAGCAATCCTAAGAAAAAAGAACAATGCTAGAGGTATCACACTCCCTGACTTTAGCTTGTACTACAGGGCAACAGCATGGTACTGGCAGAAAAACAGACACATAGACCAATGGAATAGAATTGAGAACCCAGAAATAAACCCACATAAACATGGACAGATAATTTTTGACAAAGAAGCAAAAAATATACAATGGAGAAAAGACAGCCTCTTCAATAAATGGGACTGGGAGAATTGGAAAACTACGTGCAAAAGAATGAAACTGGACTGCTATCTGTCACCATGTACTAAAATTAATTCAAAATGGATCAAAGACCTAAGCATAAGACCTGAAACGATAAACCGCACAGAAGAAAACATAGGTACTAAACTTATGGACCTTGGGTTCAAAGAGCATTTTATGAATTTGACTCCAAAGGCAAGGGAAGTAAAAGCTAAAATAAATGAATGGGACTATATCAAGCTTAAAAGCTTCTGCACAGCAAAAGAAACCATCGACAAAATAAAGAGGCAAGCAACTGAATGGGAGAAGATTTTTGCAAACAGTGCCTCCGATAAGGGACTAATATCCAAAATATACAAGGAACTCATACAACTCAACAACAAAAAAACAAACAACCCAATTGAAAAGTGGGCAGAGGACCTGAAGTGACATTTCTCCAAAGAGAACATACAAATGGCAAATAGACATATGATAAAATGTTCAACATCACTAATCATCAGAGAAATGCAAATAAAAACCACAATGAGATATCACCTCACCCCAGTCAGAATGGCTATCATCAACAAGACAAATAATAAGTGTTGGAGAGGCTGTGGAGAAAAAGGAACCCTCATACACTGTTGGTGGGAATGCAGACTGGTGCAGCCGCTATGGAAGGCAGTGTGGAGATTCCTCAAAAAATTACGAATAGAATTACCATATGATCCAACAATCCCTCTCCTGGGTATCTACCCAAAAAATCTGAAAACATTTATACATAAAGACATGTGTGCTCCAATGTTCATTGCAGCTTGATTTACAGTGGCCAAGACATGGAAACAACCAAAATGTCCTTTGATAGATGAATGGATAAAGAAGTTGTGGTATATATACACAATGGAATACTATTCGGCGGGAAGAAAAGATGAAATAGTACCATTTGTGACAACACGGATGCATCTTGAGATTATAATGCTAAGCGAAATAAGTCAGATAGAAAAAGCAGAGAACCATATGATTTCACTGATATGTGGTATATAAAACTGAAAACAATAAAAGAACAAGACAAACAAATGAAGGAACAAAAATTCATAGACATAGGCAATAGTTTAGGGGTTACCAGAGGGTAAAGGGGAAGGAGGGGTCCTAGAAGGGGGTAAATGGGGTCTAATATACAGTGATGGAAAGAGAACTGACTCTGGGTGGTGAACACAGAATGTGAGATATAGATAATGTATTACAGAATTGTACACCTGATCCTATGTAACTTTACAAACAACTGTCGCCCCAATAAACTTTAATTAAAAGAAAACATGTAAATAAACATATGTTATGAAAGCCATGTGTACTTCTTTTAAAAGTTAAAAAACAGAGAAAAGAACTGATAGCATCCACAGTTTCTCCATTACCTAAACATACACATTTTCATATCTGGGGTATTTGGTCGTTTTTTATTTTCTTTTGCACGTGACTTCTGAGTATAATTTTAGTCGTACTGCATATAAAAGTTACTGCTCTGCTTTTTTCCCCACCTAACATGTCACCCTGAACTTGTCTGTGGTATCACGTAGTTCACATCACCCTCAGTTTAAACAGCTACAAACTAGACCATTGAGTCATTGAATTATAGTTTGCTAACAATTCCACTCTTTCAGACATTGTTTCTAGCTTTGTCCCCCCCACCCCACACACACACACACACACACACACTATTTCTGTAAATAACAGTGGAATCTACTTTCTTTTTTTCTCCTAAAACTAGTCCCTGTCTGGGATTATTCTTAGCCCAGATTGTCAGAAGTAAAGTTACTGGATCATTGAGTAGGCACGTTTTTAAGGCCCTTGATAATATAGCCCCATTTGTTAAGAGTATGGAAGCGTGCCCATCTCAGCGTGTGTTATTTTTTAATATCTGCTAAGTTTAAAAGAAACCCAGTTTGTTTCCTCACCATGGCTATGCGGCATAGGTCATCTACCTTCAAATGCCCAGGCCTCTGTTCCTATTAGCCTTATACCCTGTATGTATGCACACGTGTATGTGCATGCATGTACAAACTACAGTATAATTTTTTTTTTAATTCATGATGTTGGCAAGAAATGTCTTTGTCTTGTCCATTTCTCTAGCATTTCTTGAAAAACCTCCTAAAAGTATGCTTGGGGTTTTGTTTGGATCTATTCGTTTTAAATATCTCTCATTCTCTCTCTCTCTCTCTCTCTCTCTCTCTCTCTCTCTCTCTCTCTCTCTCTCTCTCTAATGGAAAATGCAGCTCTTGAGGATGACAATTGCCAAACAGAGGCTCGGAGATGAAGAAATTGGCGTGCGGCACTTTGCAGCTCATGAGCGTGAAGACTTGGTTCAGCAGCTGGAGAGAGCAAAGGAACAGGTTATTGCTAACATCTGTTAGGAGTGAGGGATGGGTCTGCACAGCTGGATGCGACAGAGGAGAGTAGACTGTGTCCCTGTGGCTCAGAGAGTAGGGGGTGCCTGGGATGAGAATCAGAGGAGGAGGGATACAAACTGAATGCTTTTCCTTCTTCGGTACTTCACTAGGTTCCCAAGCTTATTCTGGCTTCCAGCAAGTCTGCCCTCTTACTTTTGGTGCCCTTGTTCTGAACACAACAAGACACCCCCTACCCGCCGCTGTACCCCCACCTCCACCCTTGCCCTTACCCAGGATAGACAAGGAGGCAAAAAAACGTGACAAACTGGCCTTAATTTGCAAGTTTCCGCTGAAATGCTGAGCAATGCTTTTTAGGCAAAACCTCAACGGGTACAGAGCCCTAGTTAGGGAATAGCTACAAGAGCCTAGAAGACTTCACTATCCCTGTTGCTAATTGCTTTTGAAGAGCTGAACAAGATTTCTGGGTCTAGAGTGGTTTGCAAAAGCATGTATTTGTAAGGCACTAGCTGTTCCCGCTGTCTGGATTTGCCCTCTCCGAGCCTCTGGCTTTAGGGCACGCTGCCATTGTAAGGGATCGCTTCTGGTTTTGCAAGCTGCCGCATGCATCCTATCTTAGATAGTAAGTGTCTGGCAGGAAGTTGTCCCTGTCCTTTTAGCTTTTATCATATTCCGGGGTGTGGTGCTTGTGATTTTATAGCATGCGGGTGGTATTAATAAGCTCTCTAAAAGCCAGTCGACCAAGTGGAAGGCTCCATCTCCGGCCGTAAAGCCGGCATCTTTAGGACACCTGGAGTGAGGGCACTTCCTTTGGTTTCAGATTGAGTCTCTGGAGCATGACCTACAGGCCTCTGTGGATGAGCTTCAGGATGTGAAAGAAGAACGGTCTTCCTACCAGGACAAAGTGGAGAGGCTCAACCAGGAGCTAAACCACATCCTGGGTGGGCATGAGAACCGTATCATTGACGTGGACGCCCTGTGCATGGAGAACAGGCAAGTGGCCAAGCCCAGGCCTGCCCTCGGGCAGAATGCTAGCTCTCCACAGGCCTGCAGGCTGGGAGTTATTTGCTGCCCTATTTACCTTTGAGAAAATTGCCTTACAATGAAAGGAAAGTCACAACCCCCAAAACATGATATTAATGTCACGTATTAGTTGTAACAGTCAGAAAAGAAGTACCACACAACTACACACCTACATGCATACCCTTTTCTCTCTCTCCCTAGTTGGGCGAGAAGGGTAGGGAACCAGTGAAAGCTGCTTGTTATTGCGATCAAGGAGAGAGAAAAGAATAAGAAAATAAATTGAGAAATTCCCTTGGCTGTTTCTTTTCCCCGAGGCAAATTCCAGTGTGTGTGTGTGTCTGACTTAATGTTATGTCTGGTGTCGCCTCTTCCCGCCTTCTTTCCCAGTGGAATCATCTTAATGAGAATTATATGAAAACTGTGTTGATATCCCTTAGGGGATCTCTGCAGAGGGTTCTTCTGAAGTGGGGTTTCTGTGATTTGGGCATATTTGACCTTGATCGCATCCATTTAAGCAGAGGTCACAAAGACGCACTTTTCTCTGCCTCCCTTTAGGTGGTGAGAACGCATCATGTGTAAAAGATGGCTCTTCAGGCATGTGGTTTTCCTTTCTTCTCTCCTATCTGAGTATATGTTTTTTTACTGTGTCTCCAAACACTTTCTAGTTGTATCTATTTTTTTCTAGGTACCTTCAAGAGAGATTAAAGCAACTTCATGAAGAGGTCAACCTCTTGAAATCTAACATTGCCAAATACAAGGTAGAGGAATCATGACGACAACCATGATGATTCACTATTATACCTCTAAATGTCATTCTATTTTAATTCTCTTTTATGTGCCAAAGATATTTTAGTGCTTCCCTGCCCTCCCAGAGAGAGACCAGTAAGAACTCCACTAAGGGTAACTGGTAAGAGTTAAGTCCCCAACAACAAAACACAACAAAACAGCTTTTGCAAGATTTCCTTCTGTTGCTGTTATCAGGATAGGGCACACCGAGACCCCCAGAATCTGGACGTGGCCACTTGACAGCCTCGGTCCAGATGAAATTAGGCTTCTTACCCAGCTTGTCTATAAAACGTTCTATCATCAAATGCTGTTTGTCTCATAATCATCCATAAGAAAATGGTTCCGAGCGATGAAGAAACGAAGATTGGGAAATCACAATCTAAACAATAATGTTCACGTCACACTGAAAAGGCACAGTGTTTAAATTCTCCCCACTGTTATTTAGTCTAATTCCAGCACCATTAGTTTGATAATATCTATTTCTGCAGATGTTACTTGTAAATGTTATAATTAGAAAAATCTCCTGGGTTTCTCTGCTTTGAAAATAGATTGATTTCTCTTCCTGAGGGTGAAGTTTTACAGCAGTCTAGATGCTTGGGAGAGACTTTTCATTTTCCTGGCTTTTGACGTTGGCTTTTTTCTCAGAAGTCTCCATGCTGTTCCCCCTTTCCATTCGGTGGGGGCCACACTTTAGTTTATACCAGTCTATATGTATATAAATGCAGCCAAAGAAGAATACAGCTTTTAAAAATGTATAATTAATACATCATTTTGAAATATGTGCATATGCGTTCATTTAACATTTATTCAGTTCTGTGTGCCACGCTCGGGCGATACAGTACATATCAATTTCAATGTAAGAGTCTCTTCAACGAATGACACTTAGGTGGCACACATGCACTTCCGTTTCGTGTGTCCATGGCAGATATCACTAATTGACTGTGACTCTTTTTCCAGTCCAGCCACAGAATGATCTTTTGGATGCCACTAACGATCTTTTGGCATTGGTATGAAAGCAAACCTGTTCTCTATCTCGTGTCTGTTTGAAAGGGGTTTTATAACTAGTGACTTCGCATATTAGACTGAGTTCTTGCTTCAGATTTAATAATTTAACAAATATGCATTGAGTGCCTTTTATATATATATATGACAAACGCATTGCTGTCGTTCTGCTGGGCACCAATTTTTTGGGGAAAAAACAAACAAAACTCTTTACCAAGCCCATAAAAATCCTAGCTCTTTGGCAGGGACTCAGAATTTTCAAAGGTGGGCCAGCATTTGGAGTTTGCAAAGGGATCTTCTGTGCTGGATTGGAGGATGCATCTAATCGTAACTAGGTGTTTTTCCATTATTGGCTTTTTGACGGAGGTTTTTATTTTTCTCCCAATGCTGCTTTAGAATGCTCTCGAGAGACGGAAAAACTCAAAAGGCCAGGGTAAATCCAGCAGCAGTGCTCTGACTGGCGTCCTCTCTGCAAAACAAGGTAGGGTTCGTTCTCTGGGAGGGACCACGTACATCACAGAATGCTGGAGCTGACAGTCCACATTGCGTTTTGTGGACTGGGAACTGAGACGATCCTTAGAAACGTCTGCCTGCATCAGAGTTGCCTGGAGGACTTGTTAAAACACAGATCACTAGGCTCCCCACTACCCAGAGTTTCTGATTTAATAGATCTGTTTGGCCCAAAGAATATGTATTTCTACAAAGTTCCCAGGTAGTGCTGATGCTGGTTTGGGGACCCTCCTCTGAGAACCACTGCCTTTGAGATTTTCCTAATGCGTGGCCCTCATTTACATCCCTTCCCCTGCGCTGTGCTCTTCTCCCAAGAATGTTTTCCCGTCTCTGATCACCAGTTTAGTATCTCCGAGTACATGTTTCAACCTCATTGAATGTCTCTTTTTCCTGGCCTCTATGATCAGAACAGAAAAGTTTCATAGCTGCTGAGTCATTTTATCATGGAACATGTGCCTTTTTCAAAGAAGCATTTATTGATTGCAATTTTGTTCCTCCTTCTTGTCGATTCCGATGAAAAATAATGATCTCCCAAGAACAGTCCAGGGGAATAAATAGCTGAAAGCTTGCTTTTGACACTTAATATTTGAGAATTCAGTTTTAAACATTAGCCTCAATTTGAACATGTTCAACTGGCCCACTTTTGGGTTGTTGGCAGTGCAGACCAGCAACAGTCAGATGGCAGTCTTAACCAGCGCTCGAGTGGCTTAAAAAAAAAAAAAAATTCTGTATCTGCAGCCTGCCTAATAACCAGGCACTTTTCCAAGCAACTTCTTTTTTTCATTCCACTAGAAAAGAACACCCTAGAATTGTTTTTTAAAAAGAAAACTACAATACTCTATAGAAATGTGAAGTAGCCCATCTGAGTTTAGCTTTGGATACCCTTGATAGCATAATGTCTTTGAATGAGGAGACCCAGTCTTATCACTGCCATGTGGACTGTTAGCCATTCTCAAACATCGTGACAGACCAGTAAATCTGACTCAACCTTTCTAGATAACCATTTGGCAACCTATTATGAAATGCCTTAAACTGATCCCCTTTGAGCCAACAAGAAATAATTCTACATGTGTGCAAACATTTTGCTTCAATAAATTTCTTCCTATATCAGTTATAACAGAAAACACTGGAAACAACACAAATGTCCAGAAGTGATTAATCATTATATATCTATACATGAACTACCAAGCAGCCATTACATGTTATGTTTTAGGAGCTATTCATGATAAGGCATCTGGTTAAGTGAAAAAAGCAGAGCTTTCCCCAGTTTTGAAAAAATTTGTATAACTACATATAGTCGTATAGGAAATGGTGTTCAAAACTATACAGTGATTTATACTGTTTCTTTTTTTTCTGTCTGGTGGGAGTACAAGTGGTCATCTTTTTGTGTTACCTCTTAGTTTATCTACGCTTTTTTAAAACGTGCATATACAAAATATATTTTATAGTTTAGATAATCTCTGTAATTATCTTGCTATCCACTGAGGGCACCACACTCTGAGAAACTCTGACATTTGTCATTAGCGTGGCTGTGGGATGTTCAGCCAATGTTTTTAATCCATCTGCACCTTGCTTCCCTGTGCATGAAATGAGAATAAATAAATACTACTCCCCAGGTGGATTTTTGTTATTGTTGTTAATTTTAAGTCTCAAATGTGTTAGTCAATATGAAAGTGTTTTCAAACTGTAAAATACTGGACACATGCAACAGATTATTATCCTTTTAAAAATTGTTGATAGAAGTCCATGAGACTTCCAATTTAACCTGCGCACTGATTTTTATTTTGTTTTATTTTTGACACTAGGAGTGGATTCTTCAATACAACATAGTAGCATTAAGAAGCAGGGGATCTGTCATTATCCAGGAAGAACTGACACTGCTTTTCCTTCCAGATGAATTTAAGACTGAATTGTAAATTTTATATCCCACCTAGTTCAGGATCTGTTATCTGAGGATCACGGATGTAGTCTCCCAGCAACTCCACAGTCCATTTCTGATCTGAAATCTCTGGCAACGGCCCTGTTGGAGACGATCCATGAGAAAAACATGGTCATCCAGCACCAGAGGCAGACCAACAAGTAGGTGACCGGACTCTTGGGTGGAGGGTGGGCAGGAGAGATGTGAGGTGATGGCAACTGGGTGGGACTACAGGGTTTCAGGGAAGGGGGTGAGGGCTCTCAACTCTGGAGGGCAACTTATTAAACTAGGACTATATTTCTGCATTATGACAGCACCTTGGTTATCAGCTGGAGTCAGGCAAACAAATAATACTGGTCACTGTTTATTGAATGCTTCCTCTGAGCCACTCACTGAGTCATGCATATTACATGGGTGATTTCAATAGTACACTTCCCTGGGTCACTTAGCCTACTTCTCCCCAGGTCTCCTTTAGGGAAGATAACTCCTGAGTGCCATTTGAACCTACAGCACGACCTTGAGGGGCTCTGAATGCCAAGCATCACCTCAAAGGCAGGTGGGCCTACAAGGGAGTCTCATGTCACTCTTCAAAATCAGCACAAAAGATAGTGGAAAGGAACAATAATTAAAACACAATGTCTTATTTGGTTATTATAAACATATTAACTATGTTGGGCAAAATCAAGCAAATTCAAGTAAAAGTAGCCGTTAGAGAATACAGAAGCAAAATCGAAAGTGTTCAGAGAATGGCGAATAAACAATAACTTAGAGCAGCAAACATTGCAAACAGGGGTGGCTTCAGTTGCTCAGGGCCCCGTGCTCAGAAGGGCCCTGCACTTGGTCTAATGCTGCTGCCACCATCTTGAAATTCTTCAGTATTTGTGAGCAAGGGGGCCCCACATTTTCATTTTGCACAGGGCCCTGCAAATTATGTTGCTGGCCCTGCTTATACCATCTACAGGCGGAACCCAAATGAAAGTGTGGAAGAAGTGAGGCGGGCACCAAAAGCCTGGGCTTCCCACAAGAAAGGGAGGAATCAGGAATCCAGGGGCCTGGTGAGGCAACTGGAAAATGATTGAGAGTATTATAAAAACAAAATAGGAAAACGAGAAGACAGGAGTGAAGGGAAGATCGCGCAGGAGATTAAGATCTATATAAAAGAAGGCAGAGAGCAGTGGAGGGAGTCTGGGCAATCTCAAAGGGATGACAAGGGTAATTTATTGACAGAAGAAGTTTCAAAAATTCTTTTTAAAGAAATCTTAACCAAGGAATGAAACAGCCAGAGGCTGAAATGCCGATGTGTCTCAGGGGAGGGGCGAGGAGTGGGGAATCTCCCCAGAATAGGGATGAGATCTAATTTATTCAGGCAGAATCCCTGCAACCTCAGTGTTCCCGTCTTTGTCCTCACCCTATAAAGTACCTTGCAGGGCTCTTCCAGACCTTCTTGGATCTTCTAAATGCTAATCTGTTCTCAGTGGGTGACCTGAGCCCCTCTTTTACTGAGAAAACAGAGGCTGCTCATCATGAGCCCCAAGGCTTGCTGCCCCCTGTGAAACCAGTGTCTCCCCGCTACACACACACACACACACACACACACACACACACACACACACACCCTCACCCTCTCCTGTCAGGGAAGCATGCCTGCCAGCAGCCCTGTTATTCCAGGCCATCTTCCCTCCTCTGGAGACTGCCTGGCTCCCCTGTGACCTCTTCTTTCAACCTCTTCTACCTCTGTCCCCCCTCTGGCTTCTGCCTGTCACCTAGAAACTCACAGCTCTTCCTGAACCCCCAAAACCTTTCCTTAATTCTGCAGCTGCCCCCTCAAAGTATATTCTGGAAGCACCTATGTTAGAATTATTTGGAAGGGATGCCTGTTGAGAAATACAAATTCAGGGGGTTCAGGAGGGAATGTAGGAATTCTGGACTTTAGCAAGCCCGGGTGATTCTATGCACAGGAAAGAAAGATCAGTTCAGCTTTAATACCTCCCAAGACCTCTTCTGGCATTTTCTACTTTAGTCTTCCTTAGAAGGTCACCAGTACCCCCAAACCTCACCTTCTGTGTCTCTTTCTTCTATAATTTCTCTACATCCACATTCCCATCTGGAAGCCCATCTTTTTGGATTGCTCCAACTTTCTCTGCTGTCTCAATCCCTCCTCCCTCTCCCCTTCTTCCCCCTCCCTCTACCCCAGGTGCCCTCCTCCACTTTTCTTTGTTGTCAGGTCTCAGTTTTTCTTAGCCCACCTGGAGGACCACATTCCCCCCCTGTCTTTGCCTCTCATTTGCTGCAGACTCTTCTCAGAACTCTTGTCCCCACCAAGTGCAAGACCCACCTTTCCAACTGGACCGTCTATTCTTTAGTATGTTTTAAGACACTTGAAACTGCTTGTATCCTTTCACCCAGATGGTCTGCTTCTAGGAATTTATTATAATGAAAAAAATCAGAGTAATACCCTAAAATTTACACATAGGTGGTTCATTGTGGATTCATTTATAATAAAAATGGAAACAACCCAATGTTTTTTAATTGGAGAATGATTAAGATTATAGTAATTCCAACAGGTAGGATGCTATGTAGCCATTTATAGCATGATTTGAAGACTATTCAATGGGCTCTGCCCACCATCCTAATACCCAGTGTGACAAATCTCTATAGCACTTCAGTTTAAGTTGTCCCAGGGCCAGAATGTTTGTCCATCTCAGTCACTGTTCTCTCCTGGTATGTAGGACAATGCTGGGCCCACAGTGGGTGCTCATGACTATTTGATGAATGGATGATTGAATTATCTCCTATCCTTTGGTTCCTGTTCCCTTAATACAAACATCCAAATGGTCGTTGAGCTTTATGGTTTTCATGCATTCATTTACTCAATATATATTTCCTGAGTGTTAACCATGGGCCTTCAGTGTACATCTCCTACCTGCCCCCTCTGTTTTCTTCCTATCAGACCACCACCTCCTCCTTGGGAAGACCCTTCCATCCACCCTCCAGCCTCAGACTGCAGCCATGCCTCCCCCACCACCTACCTAGGCACTCCCACACCCCCCTGCCCACTACAGTTCTGATCATGACACAAGTCTCTGCTGAAAAGCCAGGCTGAGTCCCCACTGTCTGCCAGACGCGGTATCCACACTGCTGTTGACCTGACATTCCCACCTCTCTAATGGGTTGATTTCCTGATGCATCCCTAACATGCCCCGCTGCAACCATACACACATTCCCACGTTCCGTGGGCTCTCACCTCTTTTGAGAAAGATTGACATTTTCATTTTGCCAGGTTTATTTTAGCTTTAATGCATTTTTTCATTTTTAGCAATTATTTAATACTTTAGAACCATCTCGTGGTTCAGATTTTAAAAGGTTAGACAATAGACAGCAGGTCCTTGAATAATGTCATTTTGTTCAACGTTTCGTTATAAGGTTGATGACTTGTGTAAGAACTTAACTCTTGTTTATGTCAGTTATGCTATGGTAAAATTGGCTTTGTTTTATGTTGTTTCACTTAAAGTCAAAGAACTTATTGAGGATGTTAAGTAAGAAGTTACTGTATCTCAAACTGCTACCAGTTCTCAGTCACCCAATTCTTCTTCCTGGAAGAAACCACCATTCCTCATTTCTTATGGACCCTTCCCAAGACTGCATGTATACACAAATGCATTACCTACATATATTTATATAGACATAAATACTCATACATACAAATAAATATAGATATTCTATGGGGTTTTTCTTTGTTTTTTGTTATTTACAAATAGTAGCTAGTATACACACAAAAAAAGTTTTTTCATTGTTCTGTACTTTCCCTGTAACAGTAGCTCTTGAAGACTGCTTCATATCAGCACATAAAGCACCTAATACACCATTTTTAATACTTAGAGGGTCTTAAGTTTCATATTTTCAATGCATATTTTATTTGGGAGCATGTAAAGAAACTAATTATACAACAAATGGAGTGGGGGCTAAGAATAGAGTCTGTGTTTCGTCTGGTTGCTGTTATATCCCCCATGATTCAGCCTTCTGTAACGAAATTGATAAAATAGATTTGTTTTGGTGGAGCATGATACGTAGGAATAAAGACATTCTGTGCTGTAAGTGTGTTTTCCACTGCCTGACAGTTACCGCCCACCTCTTAAGAAGGTTCAGTGGAAGCCATCTTGAAGAATTGATGAGTAAACCTAGGCCTTTCCATTTTAAGAAGATGTTCAATTAAAAGGCATTTTGCTTGAGGTACTCGTTACCAGAGAGTTGGCAGTTGTCTGATTATTGCTGAAGAAGAGATGAGGTTCACTTGTCTTGTAAACAGATGGCAAAGCATTGCTAGATGAGGCAGATATTACAGTGCTATTTCACTAAACACCACACTTAGTTCTCCAGTCCTTCCCAGCAAACCACCACTTTGCCAGTGGTGGGGTAGTGTTGGGGTGGGTTTCTGAGGACATGATGGCCTTTTGCTACCCTTCCTGCTATGCCTTCCTCTTCCCCTCCCATGGCCAATGGTAAATGCCTTGGAAGTTCAAGATCTTGGTGGCAGCATGAGCTGTCACGGATCAGAGCAGAGATTCAAACGAAGGCCACCTGGGTAGAGGTGGGGGGCAGACTTATCTTCAGGTCTGCGTAGAGCCACAACCACGTGCTTCTTCTTCAGGCCCTGGCTCTCCAAAGGACCCTCACACAGGGATCCCTGCTCCCTGTGTTGTCCAGAAAGCAAGGACAGAGGCACAGTGGTGGCCAGTTCCAGAGTTACTTCTGTCTTTGCAGATCCCCTCTGATGTTGTTCTTATTAGAAATTGCTACTGAAAATCCATTTAGAGGCCTGACGTTCTCAGGATTTTCCTAGACTACTTGGTGGACATATGCTGAAATCTCCCTTATCTTAAAACAAACTCTAGCTAAATAAAAATTTTATTTAAAATCTCCCCTGTGCTTTAAAAAAAAAAAAAAAAAAAAAATCGCCTCTCTCGCCTGTTTATGCCTCAAGCTACTGCCCTAGCTTGTCTCCTATTCCCGACAGTACTTGAAGGGCACCTAATACACTGCCTCAACTTTCTCATAGTCTGCTTTTGTCTCAACCTTGTCACTGGGATTCCGGATTTTACCATCTCCGCTGTCCTGATACATTTCTCTCAAGTGTTGGACACATCTTCTAAGTAGCCTTTTCTAAACTTTCATCTAGAAGTATGACCACTTCCAGCATAAGACAATATTGACCACACTGGCACACCTGGAACGCTCTCTTCCCTTGGCTTCCACGGCCCCACATTGCCCTGGCTCTCCTGCTCCATCTCCAGCTGTGTTTCTCCTATCCTTTCTTGCCTTACACAGGAGGTACTCCAGTTCCCTGTTCTTCTGACCCCTCCCACTCTGTGGATGAGTACATTCACTCCCCCAAGCTACTCTCTCATCTTCGCAATCCCAGATTGTTCCTTTCTCCCATATGTCCAGATGGATATCCTACAAACACCTCAAACAACCCACCAACTCCTTATTGTCTGTTTCCCCATGCTTTTGGCTTCCCTACGTCCCCACTGGCTTGTTCCCGGCCACCATCATCTCTGACCTGAACAATACCCTTCTAACTGGCCTTTCTGTTTCTGCTCATGTTCCTTCTGGTCCCTTCTCAACTCCACATCAAGAATGCTTTTCCTAAACGTCATTATGCTGCTTCTCTGCTTCAAACACTTCAATATCTCCCGATTGCCAATGTATAAGTCGCAACATTCTCAATAGGGCAACAAGAGCTTTGTGATCTGGGTCCCTACCAGCCTCTCTGGATTCATTGTTCATTTACTCCTCACTTCTGCTCTACACGTCTCCTGAAGTACTTGAGTATTTCCAGGCCCAGGTGCTGATTCTGGCCCCTCCACTTACGAGCTGTGTCACGCTGGGCAAGTTAGTTGACCTTTTTGGGTCTCAGTTCCGTCATCTACAAAATTAGGATAATAAGAGCTGCCTCATTGATTGTGGCAAGAGACTAAGGGATATAATAACGATGTTGTGCTTAGAGTAATAGCTGATACAGAACAGGTGATAGATAAGCATCGACTGTTACTAAAGCTTTCCACTGGCATTGTATGTGTCTGTCTCCCACCAGGCTTTTAGTCCCTTACATATAGGAACAGGGTCTGCTTCTCTTCATTATCCCCAACAACCTTGTTTGTGGAATCGGTCAAACTGAATTGAACAGACCCTGTTCCTACTTCTACCATCTCCATCTGTGAACACGGCCAGCTATTAAGACTCAAATAGCCCTTCTCTCCCTGGGCTGCATCACACCACGTTCCGTGGACCACCTGCCATATTCTTTCAGTGTGAAGCCAATCAGGAGGTCCCTCTTTGTCATTTGAAGCATCTTGAGCTATATTTTGCAAGTCAGCTGTGGCTACATCCGTATTTCAATATGAACAGTTTTTAACGAGAATTTGCTCGAGGCATGAGAAGCTCACTTCACAGTGCTGTCAATTAGTGGGAACTGGTGAAGAATCTGCACTTCGCAGGCAAACTGAGGCTTTGCTTCAAATCCAGATTCATCACCAGCTGAGCCTGCACGTGGTTGTGGCCAAGTTAACTACCTAACTTCCATGCCTCTGCTTCCTAATGGGAGGAGTAGGGTATGGTAGGTCAGAGCACTGCACGTTGGGAATAGACAGAATTTTGAGATGAACTATGTGTCCTTGGGCAAGTTGCTTAACCTCTCTGTTCCTTAGGGTTCACGGGTGTAAAAGGAAACTAATAATACAATGTACACTGCAGGGCTTTTGTCAGGTCTGATGAGATAATGGTAGTCCGGTAGGTGTTCAGTGTGGACTCTGACTCATATCCAGGACTCAGGAAAGATTAGTTTTACTGTTTAGGTTAACAGTAGTGTAGTTGCCATGCTTATTGATATGATTACTATGACCACAACTTCTACTGGGTCCATTTAACTGCCTGTAGCCCTGCCTCAGATGCCTCTGTCAGGCCAAAGAGGAAAGCAGTCACCACTGACACACAGGCAGGGCCTCTGAAAGTAGATTGCTGGGGACACCAGCAAATTCACCTCACCCCACTTCTGGGACACGTAGCTGTGTTATCAGAGAACATCAGAAAAAACACAACCAAATGTCTCTTCACCACGCGTTCACACATTGCCCTGACGGCATCCTTCAGCGCCCACAGAAGAATTCAGCCTTATCTTTTGTTTCCAAGAGGCAGCCACATACCGATGATCTGATCTCGTTAAAAAACAGGCGTCAACTTGAGCGCTGCTGTGATTGCATCTCAAACCCATCAGCTGGTGAAAAGGGAGCTTGGATCAGGAGGTCTGAGGGAAATATTGAAAGCGAGATTACGAAGAATGGTGTTTATTAAAGGGTCAGAGACATGAAAGCAGAATAGACCCAACAAATAGAGTGAAAATTGAAAATAATTGATAAAGACTATGCAGAATTTAAGACTTAGGGAAACGAAGCAAAGAAAAGCTCTAAGTACCTAGATGAAGAAAACCACATATATAAGGTCAAAGAGTTTTTTTGTGAACTCAAAGGGAATATTAATTAAGATGCTGCAAGTCAATTCAGGCAAAATAAGGATGAATTCAAAGATATATATATATATATATATATATATATATATATATATATATTGCAGATATATACATATTCATGTCTCTGCATATATGTGGGTGTGTGCAGCTATCTCTGGCATATAAAGAGAGCCAGGAGAACAATTCCGGTGTTCCGATTTCTCCTGCTGAAAGGGATTGAAACTGCTATTAAGGATATTTCCGCATCATTTTAGCATCAACAGTGCCAAGAAAATCCCCCAAATAATATAAAGACTGTTTTTCCAATTTCCAGGCCAATGGAAAGTGATTGAAGTTTTAGATGACTATGAAATCATTTCCCAATATATTTAATTTTGTGTAGAGTAACGGAGGTGAGACCTGTTTCCACATTTCTGTCTTTGCATGCAAATAGACAAAGTTTGACTTCCAGGTGAACAGTATAATCTTTCTAAATACACCTTCCAACTTATATTTCAACGAATCAGAATGGTCACCTCAGAAAGCGATGTCCTTATTCTAGTGATTCTGCAATTACTGAGAGTTCTTTTGAAATGTCGGTGTTGTGGGGTTTTTTTTTAAATTATCTCCATTGATAATTAGAAGCCATGTGAAAAGAAAAGCATTTATTTAATCAAATACATTTTGAACATCTACCAGGCATTATGCTAGATATCAAGGAAGAATGTCTATCAGTATGACATAGGTTAGATCTAAAACGGCAGATCTTATTATTTTATTGACTCAAAGCAATATTACCAAGTATGTTCACCCATCCTATTTGTTAGACTTGGTTGTTTTCAAAACGCAGACTCACTCTCAAAGAATCAAGGTGTGGTACTACTAAAGGTGTACAAAATTAATTGTCATTTTTAGCAATGAGCGATTCCTAAATAGGAATTCTGTAAGATATTTGGGCAGTGGTGGAATAATTGTTTAGCTTTCCAGGGGAACTACCTTTGTGGGAGAGGACGCACTTGAATGGCAGCATTTATTTTTTTTAATTATTCACTTTATATTCTCGTATGTACTTTCAATAGAGTATATATGTGCATATATTCTTCACACACACACAGTCTCCATTTTTCACATATATCCTAAATCTCAAAACATTTTCTCTCTACTAGGGCACTAGTGGGTTTCTCATTAATGTGTGCTGCTGTTTTTGTCCCCTTCTCCAGAATCCTAGGGAATCGGGTGGCTGAATTGGAGAAAAAATTAAGAACTCTGGAAGTGTCTGGTTTGTGGAGTCTTCCAGGTAAGCAGAAGTCATGAAAATTGTTTTCCTTTTTTTTTTTTTTTTAAAAAAAGGAAGCTCTCACATAATTTGCAAAGAAGAGTCTACCTTTTCAATGTCGTTTTATTTGAAGAGTGTTGCTGAGAAATCCACCAGTGTTTTAAACGTAGAAACCATCATTTTGGGAGGAAATCAGAAAAATGCAGTAAACATGCATGCTCTCATCTACTTAACTATATGAAGTTTTGCTAATCTACGTTCGGAAATTGTCATTGTGTGTGTTTGTATGTGGTTTTCTTAAAAACTTGGTGACTGTGGTAAATTGTTTCATTTTTGTTACCCATAGGTATCTTAGAAAGATTTGTTCAATTTAATCATCAGTCCTAAAAATGTGTAAGAATATGCAAACATTTGTTCAATTTAATTGTCAGCCCTAACAATGAAAATAAGAAAAAGTAAATGCACTTCTAACGCAAATGCACTTTACAACCGCCTTCTCCTCTCGTCCCCATCCCATTTTTTACGTAGCTTGAAAAATCAAAATTTCCTGTGATTTTTTTCACAGTTTTACACGGTGTGAGGAAACTCTATTGTTTCACTTTAATTAACTATATTTATCCCATTTGTCTTGGTAAAATACCCCTCCATGAGACACCCCACCCTCACCCCATCGCCACCCCACCCCCATTAAGTATTCCCTTTTTCTTTATACTCCCCAGAAACTTGTATATATCATTTTCCACCGCCTCCTCTTGCCCTGGAAGCAATGTTGTACATACATATTTTAGTTACTTAACCTTGCTGCACAAATTAGTCTAGTCTCCCCTTGATTCTCATCAGTTGCTTCCCTGTAACGGTTGAGAAATGAAGATTGCCATAGGGACGTGGACAGCAACACGTTTTCTTAATGTAAATCTGAATAGCAGCCTGAGGTTGCCTGGCAGTGTGTTTCATAAATTGGTATTTTTAGAGGAGATTCCTTGAACTTGTTGTCAAAAGACCTAACAGAACTAATTAGTGGCGAGTGCCATCCTGGGGATTTGAATGAGCCATTTTGAACAAGAATCTTTTGATGCAGTTAAAACCTTATCTTCTTTGAAGGCCTTTCTTTTATTGCATTGAATTTCAACACAGTCGGGCAAATTTATTGGTTATTTGTGCAGATTGCTATTTCTGTGCATGTACTGGAGTTTTGATTTTTTTTTTTTCCCTCTCCAATGACTTAGTGAAATTTCACAATGTTTTATTTCTACAACTTACGTAAAAAGCTGGAAGTTGAATAACTGAACGAATACTGAGAATTTTCTGTCTCTGGTGTTGTTTGGTCTAGGTTAGCATGGCTTTGTGCAATAACAATTTTTTTTCCTTCCTTTTGCTGCCTGAAGGCCTGAGCTACAATGTTTCAGTAGGATTTGGGAGTATGTTCTATTTGAAATATCTTTGTTTGTGGCTTATATCAACAGTGCATTAATATCATCCCTGCATGGCAATAAATAGAAATGCATTCTCTATGTATCCTTGCACTTTCCTGATTAGAACAGTCAATCGAAATAGAGAATTCAATTAGTACCAAGCAAATATTAAATGGTAAAATTAGCTCTGAGGCACCCGGCTGAGTGGATTTTATGCCATCGTCATGTTTGTTCTAATCTCTGGCCTCCACATAGACACAAAGTGGGAGGACAGGGACAAGAGTGGCAATTTCCCAGATATGACACAGTTTATGTAACAATAACATGTCCCTGGTGCCAGGATGTTACAATGAAGCATCATCTTATCACATCTTCAAACCCAGTGAAAATAAGGGGGAAGGGCTTCTTCTGGGGTAAATCAGACCAGTCCCTCTGTCTGCTCCTTGTTTTGTGGCTCCATTTAACCTACTAAATAGTGGAACAAAAAGCAATATGTTCTTTTCCTCCTCTTCCACTTTTCCTCCTCCTCCTGTTCATCCTCCTCTTTTTCCATTTTGCCTTCCTTCCTCTTCTTTCTCTTCCTCTTTCTCTCCCTAAGTAGAAGCCAAATCCGAGTGTTTCAGCCAACTGGAGGGAATCGAGCCTCAGTAGTTTTAGAGAATTGCCAGCTTTCTTATTTACCATCATCTTCAAAGCATCAGTGTCTCCTCCAATAAGTCAGTGCATCGATATGTTGGTACCCTTGTGAGCATCAACTTTGTGAATTTAGTTCTGTACCAAGCATTCTAGACGTGCCCCTTGCCCCCTCCAAGAATCCACAGTGCCATTAGGGAAACAAGACGAATATGCATCAAGCAGTGGGAGGAAAGCAGAAAATGGCACATAATTAAGTGTTGAGTAATAAAGATGTTAGTGTGTGAAGTGTCATTGAATACTAGACTTGGAAGGGACAGTTGAGAGCAAAACATTCAAGGATGGCAAAACCTTGGTGTATATTACACAACGCCGTTTCCCACGACGGTGGCAGACATTGCTAATCAATCACATCGCTCTTCTTTGATGATCTAACATGTGGCCCCCAGAACAGTCTTCCGCTATGGCTTTCCATGAAATGACCCCCTGGTCTGAGTTGATATATCACAGAAAACATTTCCTGATATAGTCTGATCCCTTCATTTCAGATAAAGAAGCCCAGGAAGTTAAATGATACCTGAGGCTACAGAAGCTGGTATTAGAACCCAGGTATTCAGATCTTCATGTTAGTACTCCACTTGTAAAGGGGTCCTACAATTCAGGGAAGAGGGAGATGGGGTAGATCAGATCAGCTGGGGACTGGTTCGTAAAACCAGTTGGATTGGAGAAGAGGCATACAGAAGCCAAAATGATCTCTTCTGAGACTGTAAAGGCAGGGTAAAGAAGCCAACCCCTCATTATTACAAAGCTGGGCTTTGAGCATGCTATGATTTTTCTTTGACTCTCTTCTCCATCCCTCCTCCCTCTCTGCAACAGTACATAGTTCTTGATGTTGTTTGATAGAGTTGGGGCAAACGTGTGATCTGGTTGGGAAGTAGACACATTTAACAAATATCCCCGCCTGCATGGAGAAATCATCTGGATAGCAAAGCAGCTTCCACACTGTTTAACCAGTGCCAAAGAGGTGGAAAAGCTACGGGGCTCTGTCAAGGAAGCCAGAGGGCAGGCCGATGGACCACACTCCTCAGGAAGGAATAACCCTCCACCTTCTCCAGCCTCTACCTGTCAGCCTCATTCTCCCAGCCCTTTGCTGGCTTCTGTAGGGAGAATCGTGCTTGGGGAGCTCTGAAGGGAGGTGTGCTGGATGCACTCCTGCTCTAAAGAGAAAGCCAGGAAAAAAAAAAAAGAATTCTGGCAAGAGCAGAGCGTGGCTCTTTGGGCTTTTCATTTTAATTTTCTCTCTTCTCCACGCTAAGCACCAGCCTGAGGAGGAAAATGTGTGTGTTGAAAGTACTTGATACATTTTGAAGAAGGGGCTGAGGGGTGTTGTTATAAGGAATCAGGAGGGCTTCCAGAAAGCCAAACACCAGTTGAATGGAAAGGCCTGTGTGACCTTCTGTAACACATGAGTTGTGGCTTGACTCTGGGTTGTGGAGCCCCCTTACCCCACTCTCCATCTTCCAGTCCTGTAAACCAAAGTGAAACTATGAAACAGCAGACCGTCAGATTAGAGCTCAATGTAAGTCAATATAGATGGAATCTGGACTGAGTGAAAAACAATAGAATGGGGAGCCTTCTACGAAAGATCTTTGAATCCTTCAAATATTTTGCAAGAATAACCAAATCTTGGCATTTTGCCTTGAGATTAGGAAATGATCTCTCCAGGCAGGCATTTCGGGAGGTATTTATTTTTGCCCCAGTCCTCACTTTGATTGGACATGGATGAGTGGTGGCTTCTATTTCCCTTCACTGCATGCTTGTTGCCCAGCTCCTTGGAGAGGTTTGATGTTGCTGGTCCCAGCATTTTTGAGGAGGCATGATAAACTGATAATGCCCTGTGGTTGGAGAGAGGCATCAGACCTTCCGCCCTGGAGAAGTAAGTCCTCATGACAGGCAGGGCTGAGAATCTCAGCCAGCTCCCAACTCTGCCCATAATTCTGATGCTGTGGCCACCAGGGCCAAGGGTCTTGGAAGGCTAGTTGGGACACAGAGGGGCAGAGTGTGTCTCTTACTGAGTCCCCTTAAGGCTAGAGAGCTGCCAGCCTTTTTGCTAGAGAACGATGGGTCAAGAAATGCAGTCCTATCCCGGACTTGAGGACAGTAACCCTTGCCTTGGTGAAGAGAAACAGAAGAAGTCCAGCCAGAGGCATCTGCTATGGGTTCTCGGAAGCCATTAAGCCCTCAAGGTGTTTCCATATTGAGTCTTTGCAACCGAAGGGAGACCTGGCTGCATTGATTTCATTGTGTGAGTCTCTTAACAATATCCCAATGATGGTCTTTGGGACACCTCTCCGGACTGTAGCCCTGAAGATTTCTAGATTTTTTCCACAGGAGACAATAGGGTGCTGGTGGAGAACTTCAGTGTTGGCTCCTTTCAGATTTCTATTGTTCTGGAATGACCCTCAGATAGCAGAGAAACCAGAGTGCTATGGCTGCAAATAACATCTTCTGTCTGCCCAAGGCAGCAGCAATCACCCTTGCCCTGCAAGACGTCAGCATTCCCAGAATGCATCAGCCATTTATTCAGACATTTATCAGATATTTATTAAGCACATGTGCAAACTGTCTACTACAGCCTTGGCAATCAAGTCAAAAAGATATGGCCAATGGGAAGACAGTGTTACAAACAAATTGAGGTAGAGTCCAAGGTTCACCTGGTTCTCCAAAGGAGTGGGCAGATGTCGTCACACAAATACCACTCTGTGCTCTGTTGACGCTGAAACTAAAGTCAGAGAACTCGAGAGCCTCAGCCTTGAGCCCCAGAGACATTTAGTGACTTGGCTTTAGATCAAGTTTTGCATAGAGTCAGACGGCTAAGTCTGGAGCAGAGGCTGAGTCGTGGCCCGTGGGGCTTGTGGGTTTTGCACAGTGATTCCCACCAAGAGAGCCCCAAGGCCTCACGGAACCAAGTTTGGGATCCAGTTCTGCCTGTTAGGTTTTCCTAACTGCCGTGGCAGCATCCCTTTATGTCCATGTGTTTTGTATCTGTGTGTCTGTATGCATGAGGCTCAAGTCCCCAAGCCATGCTTCCCTGCTCCTCACCTTCATAACTCGCCATGACCTTACAACTAGGGTTATAATGCAATTTCCTCATGGCTTCCAACTTTCTCAGTCCAGGTAGGGAGTTAGATAAAAGCGTGTGGTTGGTCTGGGACTCTATGTTCTAAGGGAAAGCTTAGCTGTGATAATTTGGGGGACCTGATACTTCCTGACTTATGACAGAGTTATTCAATCTTAATGACCGAAGTGAATTAAATTAGATATAGTATATATGGCAGTGCTATGGAAGTTGCCTTCTAAAGCAATAATTTCAACATGACATTTATGGAGCGCTGACTAAAGGCCTAAGCGCTTTCCCTGGATCAGTTCATTAAAACCACCCGATGAGGTGGGTGCTGTCATTTGTCCTCATGTTACAGATGAGGGCTGTGAGGCTCAGAGAGGCTAAGTGACTTACCCGAAGTCACCCAGCTAACAAGTTCAGAACACAGACACTGTGGTGTGGCTCCAAAGCCTGCACTCCTAGGCACTCTGTTGTTGTTATTATTGTTATTGTCTCACCCCTATGAGTGTCAGCTGACATACAGGCTTCCCCTTAATAGTGGCATTGGAGGGCAGCCATGTCCTTAGCAGACTCTCAGGTCATACACAGCTGGCCTGGACCTCCCTCTCCCGTTCTCCCACTACAGAAAGGGCCTGCTGGCCATTTCCCTTCCACAGTGTTACCTCCGACTGAAAACAGTACTTTGTTGACTGAACAGCCAGTCCGTTGTGTGGGGTAGGTAGCCACAACTCCATGGAGGACCTAACACATCCATTTCCCCTTCTCCATGACAGGGGGCAAGGACACCATACTCTTCAGCGACCCCAGTCTCCCCACCATACAGAGGTCGCGATCCCCACTGCTGCAGTTCGTCGAGCAGCCCCCTGAGGACAAAGCAAACCCCAAGGATGGTAAGCACACCTCGATTTGTCCATCTTTGCCTGGCGTGTGCCTGGCACAGAGGAGGGGCTCACTGGACAGCAGGCCCTTCCCCTTCTCACAGCTTCTGTGGCCCTGTTGGGTCACATGCCTTGTGTTTCTTACGTGGGTTCATCTTTATTTGGAGCTTCTGGCAGAAGAACCACGAGCCCTGCGTGCCCTGCACGGTGGCTCAGAGGTTCAGTGAGGGCTCAGTTGGTGAACAACTTGGGTTCATTTTCCAACCCCAAGTCATAATGGCTGTAAGAACTTCAGCTAGTAACTTCAGCCTCAGTTTCCTTATTGATAAGTGATGGTGCCAACCTCAGGGAAATCTTGGCACATTGCCTGGCACATAGTAAGTGGCCTGGGAATCAGTTGTATGGAGAAAAATGCTTGCCCTCTACCAGGCATACTTTCTGGAGGGCAGAGTGTTCCGAAAGTGATCAAAGGCCCACTTAGGGTGCCAGGTGAGCCAACAGGTGTGAGAGCTAGATCTTCCCACGTGGCAGTCTTATTTCCCCAACTAAACTATCCTACCCATCTTTCTAAGTTTGGCTGTCTTCTTCCTCCATCCCCAGTGTGGTTGCCAGCATCCAAAATGGCCCCAAACAATCCCCCACCTCCTGGTATTCATGCCCTTGTGTAGTCTTCTCTTGTGTGTCAGGGTTGGTTTGTGTGACTTATAGAATACAGCAGAAGTGATGGTATGTGACTTCTAAGGCTAGGTCATAAAAAGCATGTGGCATCTGCCTTGCTCTCTCTGTCTGGGATCCCTCACTCTGGAGGAAGCTGGCTGCCATGTCATGAGGATACTCAAGCAGCCCTACCTGCTACTCATGTATGGAACTGAGGTTTCCAGTCATCAGCCATGTGAGGGGACCATCTGGGAAGCAGATTCTCCAGCCCCAGTCAAACCTTCAGATGACAGCAGCCCTGGTCAACATTTTGAACACAACCTCATGAGAGATCATTAGCCAGAACCACCCAGATAAGCTGCTCCCAGTCTCCTGAGTCTTAAGGGGCTAAGTTTTGAGCTAATTTGTTACACAGTAGTAGATAACTATTAATAATACACCCAGCATGCGGGTATTAATGTTCTTTCCTTGAACATCTGCACCTTTCCCCTTCTCTTGCTCAGAGTCATGCCTTCCACCCTCACCTCTATGAAGATATTCTCGAAATATTTCCCCCACCACGAGGTCCATTTGCAGAGTTGCAGTCCCACATTTCCCAAAGCTAAAATTTTCCAACCTAAATATTTTATGGACTTCTCAAGTGTGACCTCACCAACTCTCCCTGCTCCCTTGCTTTTTTGTCACCCTCTCAGCTACCCAGGCTTGAAACCTTAGAGCTGTCATTGAACACTGTCAGCTTTCCTTCCCCATCCACATCTGGTCTTTAGCCAAACTCTTTCTTCAGATCTTCTTGTACCTCCATTCCTGCCACCTCTGACTTGGTTCAAGCTCACTTTACCTCCTTGGAAGGACTTCCATCCTGGTTTTCCTGCCTCCCAGACTCTCCTTACTTCACTCCCATCTCCATCCTGCTGCTGTAAGAAGAAGCTTCTGCAGCTCTGCTTTCCATCCTGTTTGTACCGTGCTCAAAACACTCAAGTGGCTTCCGACTGTCTTCTACTTAAAATCACAATTCCGAGACTTGCCCTAGCCTGGCTTTCTAACCTTATCATTATCTGACATGAAAACTGTGTCTTTATCAAACTGTACTAGCCAGCTGCATCAGTCAGCTATTATTGTGTAACAAACCACCTCGAAGTTTAGAACTTAAAGCAGACAACTATGTATTATTTATCACGTGTCTTTGGGTCAGATGGGTGGGTCTGCTAATCTGATCTGGGCTGGGCAAGGCTCACTCACATCTGGACAGCTGTGTTTTGAAGCCTGTACAAATCACTCATCGTACTGCATGGAATGATAAGAATAGAAGGCAGGACAGGTCTGGGATTTCAACAGAAAGGTTCACCCAGCACATGCAGTGAGGATTCCTGGAGAGAGCCCCTGACTTGGGTGGGTCACACACTGGCCAGAAGGCAATGTTGGGTCTTCCCAACCTGCAGCATGTGGCTGTTTGCAAGGCTGGCCTGTAACACACTATGGCCCACTATGCATTCTGGAACATGTCTTGGCTAGTGGTTATTCCATGCCAGCAGCCAGTGTCCACATGGAGATCCAAAGCCCTCTATCTGCTCTGGGCTTGCTGAGCCCCCAAGTGGGCCCGGGCCTGCAAAACTGAAAGGGAGCATGAGCCTGGCTTGATTTTCACAAGAGCGGCATAAGTAATGGCCTGATTCAAAATGATAGCTTCTGAAGTACCATCATTAGCTCCCATTGTTCCAACACAGTCCTTCACCAAGCACGGGTGGGAATAAGGAAGCATTTATGTAGCTGCTGTCAGTCTGGGGTGGGCTCATCACCACTGCATCTCTGAATAATTCCAACTGAAAGCAGCTCACACTTGGGAGGACAAAGCCCATCAGAGACCAGTTAACAAAAAAAGACAAATGTCCCCTTTGGGCCAATGGGTGGCAGGGGGGGGAAACACATTTTTAGAGAACTAGCAATCTTTCGTTCAAAGAGCTCCTGTTTCTTCATGTTTTAGAGAAAATATTTGTCTTTCCACGCTGTTTGTGTCATAATGCATTTGTATCAGTCGATTGCCTCATCATTAATATGTGTATTGTTTTTAATAATAAGTATTAATGATACTAATTGTGTTTGCTAAAACAGCACAGAATAATTACTATTATTTATAGTAATATTTTGCTACTCTGGGCTAGTTCAGAAATCTTTTTTTTTAATGGAAATGGCAATGCTGTCTGCTCTCAAAGGGAAAATAAAATTCCCACCACTTAAGAGTTAACATCCCAGAATTTTGCTCCTCTGGTTACCTAGTTATAACTCAACAGTTGTGGCATTTTCAGTAATTTTTCTTTGTCTCCTGGTAATGACATGGGTAGGCATTTTCGATAGCTTTTGGATAAACAAAATGGGGGAGTGTGTTAGTAAATCCTGCTGGTGACCCATAATCCAACTCTGGAGCCTGGCCCCTCTATCTTTATGGTTCTGAGGCTCTTAAAAAGCTAGCCTTTCTCAGAAAAAAATATCCTTGATAGAACTAAACAATAGAATTATAGCCTTGTCCATCCCCTGATTATAGCTGTGTTTGGACCTATAATGATGACAACAGTATTGCTCTGCCCTCCCAATACTCAAAAAGAAAAGCTTAAAAGTTCTCCCTGTTAATCTCAGAGCCTTGCCATTAAAAAAAAAAAAAAAAAAAAATCGCATTTGGACATGAGTGGATTGTCACCTAAAGAAATGGCCCCAAGCAAAGCACCAGCAACCAAAAGCCCCCAGTGTAATTTAGACCACACGCTCACTGAGCTGTACATTAAGGTAGAGATTAACCTGACCCACAACAAGAACACTACAAATGGCCTAGGGGTTAGGTGGTTACTGGTAAGGTTAATTAATTTTTCAGGCACCAGAATATACTATTAAGTGTCCTGGAAGAAGTAATGTCATAAGAGTATTTTCCAGAAGGAGTTTATTCATCTGATACCAGTGAAAACTTTAACTGCAGAAAAGACCATCATTTATTCTTTTTGAACAAAACTCCTCACACTATGCTGGAAACTTGCTCATTTTGACTCAGTGTTTCCCCTGTCCCCTACACAAGCACTAGAAAAATTTTCATTTGTTAGTATGAAAATTATGCGATGGCTTCTCTGAGCTACTGCAGATGTAGCTAAATGTTTCTGCGAGTTAGAAATCTTTTTACTGAAAGTGCCATTTTAAGAACTTATAGAATAACCGCCTCAATACAACCTAAAACAAATACCATAAATTCAAGGATTGCTTTTATTTATTAAGGCATGGTATTTAAATATATGTACTAACATGTTCATTTATCCATGATTCATGTACATGTCCATAGATTGGAACATTTAATAAGCTATTGATTGAGCCTCCCCTATAGAACATTGGCAAAGTTAAAAAATTAACCAAGACTTTATACTTCAGGTGTTTTTTATAAGCCAACTCAAATAAGTAACAATTTAAGGGTAAAAAAGTAAAAAGTAGTAACTGCCCTTGGCGGTCCACATGCAGCCTTGTGGGGATTAGGGCACTGGGGACATTACTTCTGGCAGGTTTAATCAGATAGGCTTCATGGAGGAGGTGGAAGTAGAGAGATGACTCTTGAAGTTAGTCATCTGGATACATAAAGGAACAATGGTGGGGGAATCAACCACCTAAGCAAAGGTGCAGAGGGCAGGGCTGGGACGCCATGAAGGTTCCGTGTGGCTGGAGTGTACGGATGCTAGGAGGAGAGTTGGGATGTCAGGTAGAAAGGTCATTGGATGTTGGGTCATTGAAGGCATTCAGTGTCAGGCTGAGAGCGTGGGCTTTGTTCCTGAGGTAGTGGCAGCCTTTGTAGGTTTTACAGCTGGGGAAGGGCATGGTCAGATTTGTGTTTCAAGTTCACAGCACTTCTGGAACTGTACTGGACACCCACATCACCTGGGATCTTATTTAAAATGCAGACGCTGGACCAGTAGGTCTGGGGTAGGACCCAATATCCTGCATGTCTAACAAGCTCCCAGATGGTGCCACTGCTGCTGGTCCATGGAACCCCCTATGAGTAGCAAAGCTTTAGGCAAGGTCTTTCTCCCAACAGGATTAGAGCAGGAGACTAGAAACAAAGAAACGTGTTAGGAATTACGTTATCCTAGCTGAACAGATCTGAATAGTTATTATTTCTTTTTTTTTAATCAAGGCTTGCTTTATTCACTCATTTATACATTATGAATTTCATTGTGAGTACAACTAATGGTCTTCTTTTCAGGTACAATATGTACTGAGGTGAGAGAGTTCTCAGGAGAGTAATACATTGTTGTCCATGACAACATAGAGGCTTTGGAAAGTATAATGTAGATTCGGTTGAACTTCTGTCTCAGAGATTTTGTCTATGGATATCGAAAGGGATACAGAGAGAGAAAATGACTTGTGTTGAAGGCGAGAAACAAATGCATGTCAGGACTGGAGAGGTGTGGGCTGTGTGGCAGCGGGCATAGGCTGCCTGGCAGAGTTGAGACCCACTGTTCCCTCCGCAGTGATTCCAGCCTGCTGCCTACCACAGCTGCAACTTCTGCTACTACCCTTCTTCATCTCAGTAGTTCCATTTCAGTCTTAGCATCCAGCTGATCTCACTAATATTTCATTTCTTCTAGAGTTTCTCAGAGTTGTTGCCGGGGGTTGGCCTTTTTTAAGTTTCTTAACACTTTGAACACTATTTTAAGTAACTAAATGCTCAGAAAACACATCCAGTTATTTAACTAAACAGATGTTCAAAACATGTCCTATTCTTATTAAGAAATACCTTCAGGCATTGTATTCAAGTGGATCGCACGTAGAATAGTAGTGTTACATGTGGCAGAAATTCTAAGCTGCATTTTATTTCCAACTGTTTGGGTGATGTCAATGTTTTAGGTTGTATCTACTTAGATTTATGCACTTTTAAGTATGCAATCTTTCTAAAGTATATCAATAATCCTCAAAAATTCATATAATAATTATAAACAGTCACCACATACCTATCACCTGCCAGGGTCTGGGTTTATGAAATACCAGGAGTGGTTGCACTTGTTTTCCAGATGCTTACCTGTTCATTGGCTGAGGTGATTGATGGTAAGTCCTATTGGGGAAATATTCCTAAGCGATTTACATGGAGAGGCTTTAGAAATCTACGCCATGATTGGGGAGAGTCTGCACTGGGAAAGAAGAGTGGGCAGATGCAAGAAACATTTTTGAGTGTGTTGGTTCAGGCTGCTATAACAAAATATCATAAATTAAGTGGCAACAAATATTATACAACAAATATTTATTTCTCACAGTTCTGGAGGCTGGGAAGTCCAAGATCAAGGTGCTGATACTGACAGATTCAGTGTCTGGTGAGGGTCCTCTTCCTGGCTTGCAGATGACCACCTTTTTGCTGTATCCTCACATCATGGCTGAGAGGCAGAGAGAAAACGCATACGAGAGAGAGAGAGAGAGAGAGAGAGAGAGAGAGAGAGAGAGAGAGAGAGAGAGAGAAGTTGCGTGTCTTATTTTGTAAAATTAGTAATGCAAGCACATGTTTAAAAATTTAAACAGCACAAAAAAAAGATATAAAATTAAATTTAAAGCCTTTCTCTACCCTTGCTCCTGCCTTGACCTTCAGTCTGCTCCCCAGAGGCAACCTACAATTTCTGGTGTGTACCAGCAGGAAAAATTTTGTAGCTCGTCAAGTAGATCCAGAATCCCCTGTGGAAGATGAGATTCTGTCCAGGTTTCTGCTATTTAAAGCAATGTTGTAAGCATCTGCCACGTATGTCTTGAAACATTTGGGCTAATAGCCATAGGTAGGTTCCTCGTAATGGAATTACTGGGTTAAAGGGTAGGTGCATTTAGGATTGCCATAGATATTGCCCACATGCCCTTCCAAAGGGTTTTGCTAATTTTTATTCTGTACTCATACATGATTGTACCTGTTTCCCCACATCCTCAGTGACACTGAGCTTTATCAAACTTTTACATTTTTGCCAGTCCAGTTGATGAAAAATTGCATCTCATTGCGATTTAGATTTCTTTAATTTTGAACGGTTATGGATCATTTCATGTGTTTTCCATCCATTTGTATTTCTTTGTGAATTGCCTGTTTTCGCTCAGTACTTAAATACTTTTTGAAAATTGCGGTGCATTCAAATGAACGAATGCAAACCACAATAACGTGGATCAGCCTCATAAACACAAATCAGTGCAGACGCAAACCAGCACATACAGTCTGATCTCAGTATATGAAGTTCAAAGACCAGGCAAAACTCATCCTTCGTGTCCAAAGTAGGAAAGTGGTCACCACTGGCAGAAGAGAGGTGACTAGGGAAAGGGACTAGGCTGGGGGCCTAGACCAGATGTTTGTAGGGGGAGTGGTGGTAGTGTTTTATTTCTTGTCCTGGCCGCTGGTTACAAGCTATGTTCATGTTGGGAAAATTCACTGAACTCTAGACTTAGGATTTGTGCACTTCCGTGTCTGTTATACTTCCATCAGAAAAAAACGGAGAAGTGAGGAACTACTTTTTTAGGCATTCTTGAATAACTAAAATGTGCCAAGCGCTGTGAACGAGTCAGGTGAGGCCCCTGCTTACCTTCTAGAACAGGGTAAATGTGTAAAATGCTGAGCGCCAAGCCTAGCACAGAAAAGCACCTAATAAGTGGTATGATTCAGTTTAGAAAGGGGAGAAACCAAGTGGTGCAGGACCAGTGAAAGACAGTGTAGACTGGGCTGCAGGACACGTGCAGGTGAGGGAACCGTAGAAATGAGGCTGAGGCTGCACAGCAAAGCGGGAGCACAGCAGGTAGGACCTTGTGAAGGACCCAAGTGAAAGGAATTGAAACTTCTCCTAAAAGTGACTAAGTTCCAATAAAGGTTTTGAGCAGGAAAATGCACGGTCAGAGCAGGTCAGCTTCCTTTCTAACCCTCCTGCAGTTCGCCCTCAGCCCACCCCACCCCCAAGTTCCAGCTTTCAGCCCCAAAGCACACCTGCAAGCCGCGTGGCAGTGGTGGGGTTGCTGTCTGTTTCTATGGTGGAGGGGGGGGGGGGGACAGGAAGTGTTCCCTGTGTCCCTGACCCCTGTGGCCTCCACCCAGGCTGAAATTAGACTGTAAGCTCTTCCATATAGTCCATCACTCTGTGGCCTGAGGGCTAAGAAAATCTTGACTCTGGGAACCTCAGAGTCTGACATTGAATGCAGATGTCCAGGTGCTAAAAGTCTGCTCACCAAATGCTTCCCAGTCATGCAGAGCCACTCACTGTTGCTTGTTAGGTCTGGAAGGGACATCAGGGAGTCCTGCCCCTTACTTTGTTTCTGAGAAAAGGAGGTCAGACAGGTCCCCCTGATCACAAAGCAAGTGAGGAGGGAAAGGAGGCCTAGACACTAGCTCCCAGGGTCTGCATTCTCTCCTGTCCCCCTGCAGTTACAGCTCGAGAATCTCCATTGTATAGAGAAAGGGTTTAGGGACACCAATTTAGTTGGGGGCAGAAGGAGCTTAAAGCTGCTTTTGCATATAGTTTTATTTGAAATTGAGGAAACATCAATCTGTGTCAAAAAAATGAGGTGCTGGGGCGGCCGGATGGCTCAGTGTGTTAGAGCGCGAGCTCTCAACAACCAGGTTGCTGGTTCAATTCCCACATGGGGTGGTGCGCTGCACCCCCTGCAACTGAAAATTGAAAACAGCAACTGGACTTGGAGCTGAGCTGCGCCCGCCTCAACTAACTAGACTGAAGGACAACGACTTGGAGCTGATGGGCCCTGGAGAAACACACTGTTCTCCAATATTCCCCAATAAAAATTTTTTTAAAAAGAAAAGAAAAAGAAATCCTGGCCCCTTGAAATCAAATGCAGATTCCCTGGGCCCAGAGATTAGAGAGGGGCCCTAAAAGTCCCTATTAAAAAAAAAAATGAGGTGCTGATGGAGAATGGGGAGAATGGGGGACAAGACACTAAATTCCTCCCTAACTGCTGCTTCTGTTTTCCACCCTGAAGGCAAACAGAACCTCTTTTCATTTCTAAAGAGCCCCAGGTCTTTGCTAATCTACAGACAGTATAAAACCTTTGTCCTCTGCTTAAATATTTAATGGGCACAAGGAGCCACGCTAGAGAGAGGGAGGCAGGAGGAAACCAGGGGCCTGGAAAGGGTGGATTCTGAGCCTGGCCCAGGTGCTCCCTTTTCCTCCCTTAACGACACAGTAATCACAAAAGTACCTGCAGCTTTCTTTTTGAACTTGAGTCCTGTGTTCCCCTTCAGCAAGGGGGGTGGGGGAGGAGGCCCGAACGCATTTCAAGCTCAGAGGCCCCGACAGTGGGCAGGAGGTTGGGAGGAGAGGGAAGTGAGGGCTGACTTCCAGCCAGAGGTTTGATGCTGTCCTCCGTCTGTTCCAGGGGAGGTTCAGAAGCAAGAAGGAGATGAAAGTTGTGCCGCTGCCGACGTGTTGACAGCACCAGAGGATGCTGGGAGGCCCGCTGTCAACTCCCCAGCAAATCAGAGCCACGGGAACCAACACAAGCACTTTCATCCTTCATTACCCCAGTTACCTTCTGAGGAAGAAGACGTAAACAGGCTCGGAAGGGAAATAATGAAACTGACGGAGGAACAGGCAGCTGCAGAACCCGAAGGGGACGGGAGAGAGAGTCCTGTGGCGGGTCACAGGAACGAGATAGGGCTGTCCCGGCTGGGCCTGGCCTCCAAGGGGGAGCTCCCCAAATCTTGCCAAGACTCCTGTGAGTCCAGCCAGCCAGAAGCCAAAGCTTCCACCATGGAAAATGGCAAGGAGACCCCCGAGGGTGGAGGCCCACAAAGCACTCTGAAAACATGAAGGGGAAAGGGACCTGGCACGATGACACGCGGAAGGCCCTGGGGACAGTAAAGAACTACCATCAGAACAGCTCACAGAAGTCGCTTTCTCCTAAAACACCTCTAAGTCTGCAAGTGAGAAAAGACACAGATCCCGTTGCAAACTGTGAATATTCTGATGATGCCAGCACAGTTTGATTTATTAAATGCGGGTCCTCAAGCTTCTCAGTGTCATCTCTTTCTGCCGAAGATGCACTGCTGTGAGCATGGCCAGGCACAGAATTGTGTCCGCCATATGGCTGGTTTTCGGCATCCGTCTTTCTGTCAGCATTTGTTTTATTAGAGAGAAGATGTTATTCTATTAGCGTTTAATGTTGTCGATCAAAATTATGGGAAGAGCTTGAAACGAATGGGATTTTTAATCAGATCTCTGTCTTTGTAACGGGTAGGCGGCTGGAGAGAAAGGTGTAATTGAGCGTAATGGGTCCAGAGGGCCCACCGCTCCACTTCATCATGTCAGGGCCTGCTAGGACCTCCCATCATGGGTGTTCTTGGCATCCTGCCTGCGTGCGGTACTGTCTGTCATGGCACCGACTGGCAGGTGGAAAGGGGCTTAAGCAGGCTCAGAAGGTTGGGCTTCCGGTTTGCAATCCATGGCCCCTGTGGAGACCTGTGTGCTGACTGCTGCAGCTGAGTTTTCCAGCCTGTAATTCTGGAGGATTAATCGACCTGGATTGATGGGGGGATAAGAAGGGAGGAAGGGGACTCCAGGGGTGTTTTGGGTTTTGTTTCTGAGATGAGATGAGTGAGGGCCAGAACCTGGAAATGCTGCTTCTCTCATGCAACCTGTGCTGCATATAAGGTTCGATGGCCATGTGGGGTTGGGGCAAGATATAGCTGCTTAAGGCCAATCCAGTTTCCTATACCGCCTGAAACCTGGAACCCTTCACTTCTCCAACCGAGTGGTAAGGCTGCGTCCTCTGTGCAGCCAGGAGCAGGGATTTTAAAGACAAGACACAAATAACTTTGTTACAGCCTGGTAATGGGGATGTGGAAACCAGTACTAGCTTCAAGGGTGGGAAAGGAGGGAGTGGTCAACCCTACCTGGTCCTTTCCTTGGGAATAAATTAGCTTTTCTCAGCCGCTTCTGGCACCACAGAAAGTTGAAGGCTCATCAAACGACAGAACTTGCTTTGAGCTGAGCTCAGTTCATTTCCCCAGGACACCTGATCCCCGATCCCAACGCTCAGAACAGCCCTGAGAACCAGAATCATTCCCTCGAGGGACTCCTGCAGGAGAAAGAGAGGCTCCCAAGGTGGCAAGGGTTGAAAATTCATCCTCAACGTCGGCTGTTTATACCGGGCTTGTGAACCCACGTGTGCAGCGTGCACATGGGTGGCCAGCTCACCCTCACCTTCCCCACCACATTGCATCTCCTGGCATCGCTCTGCCAGCCGAGGAGGAGCGCTGGCTCCCGTTGAATGAAGGGGAACTGCAGACAGGAAGGCCCAGTCCTTTACCACACACACACTCCACACTTCTTGCCACTCACCAGAGGCCAATCCCACTGGAGGAACGGGAGCATGCCCGAGTCCTGATGCCCCACCTGCCCCAGTGCCACCTGCCCCTGCCTGCCTGGCCCCAATGCCCCCTTCCTCCCTCTGTGCTCCAGCATCTGCCCCCTCGCCAGGTTCACCCCCTCAGCTTCCCCTCCAGGGAGGCCGCTTCTGCAGCTGTACAGTGTGCACAGCCCAGCAGCCACAGAAATAACCTTCCTGCTGCACTAGGCCTTAACTGTCTGCACATGTTCAACACTGCTGCATAGGACGCCAGAGCCACCAAAGGAAAACACAGCCAGATTTAATACAGTAATAATAAAAAGAAAACTCTCTCCCTTCAGAAGCTCTGGTTTTGACACATAGCCGGCCAGGTGCGCGTCTTTAGGGCCCGTTCATCACCTTCTGGCGAGCAGGGCTTATAATAAACTCCAACACATTCTTCCATCATGAACAGGAACGCTGTGAGCGCCAGAGAGCCCGGGGGCAGGGAGGGGGTAGGGAGCGACAACCTCCACTGTTTACAGTCAGCCTGGGAGTTATTAGATGGCATTGGAGCCAATGAATTGATTCTGTCACATTCATGCATGTGACATTGTCCCACTTCTGCTATCCCAACCCAACATGGTTCTTCTGGTCCACAGACATTAAAGAGAGTTTCAGCAATCACTCACGGTTTCCTTTTGTCGTGCTAAGAGTCATTGTGAAAAGTGTGCAGCATTCTCTTCCTTCCTTCACCAGATAGCACTGTGTCAGGAATTCTCAGCTATAATTCACACTTTAAGAAACTTAAGCAATAGGGAAATGAATCATATTGCGGAACAAGAACTTCAGAAGTAGGGAGTTCCAGCCAGGGCTGGTTCATTCAAGAAATCCATGAAGAATCTGGGTTTCCATCTTTCTGCTCTGCCCGCCTCACTGCTGGCTACTTCCTCAAGCTAACAAGATGGCTGCAGCCGTTCCAGGCATCACCTTCTCTCACACATGTGTTCAGAAGCAGAAGGAAGTTTCTCCCCGTGTGTGTGTGCACAGACATACATGCGTGTGTGTGTGTGTGTGTGTGTGTGTGTAAGTGCAAAACACCCAGTTCTTGCCACATTTCACTGGTAAGAATTGTCACATGCCTAGGTCTAAACCAATCCCTGGCAACGGTGATGAAATTATGTGACAGATTGAGGTTCACCAAGATCACACTGTGAATTGGGGAGGGGCCCTGTCCCTAGACATGCAGACTCTAAAAGGGTGATCATGAAAACAAAATCAGGTCTTGAGAAGAATAACAGGGGTGGGAATAGATTTGAGTAGGCCACTAACAGCATTGTCTCTGAACCCCACATGTCTGTTTTTGTTTGATTTGTTTCCCCTTAAAAAGCCAGAATATTATGTTACTGATGAGTGGGGAGTTGGGGGGAGGGGTGGTCGTCGTTGTTTGTTGGTTTGTTAGTTAAGAAAAACGCCATCTCATCTCCTCTTCCCTAGCTTCTTTATCATCTGTCCTATTTTGTAGCTGGAACATTCCCACCTTTGTTTACCTCGTCAAGTGTGTCTGTCCTTCCATTATTTTTCCAGCTCGGTTGCCAGCAGAATGCAGAACAGTCTGGATAAATGAAACAGAGCTGACAGGTCTCTTAATGAAAGCTTGTTTGCACACACTGCATTTCTTGTGATTGCTCCGTACCTGAGAGCCTTCAGGTGAGTATTTTTACGTATGAGTGTTTGTCGTTCTTTTAATTAAGGCCTGTGGAAATGGATTGGTTTTTGTAAAGCAGGCATTTCTCATCCCTCACTCCTTTCCTTTCCAAGCGTCCTCTGCCCACCTTCTTCTCCCCCTCCCCCTTTCTTCTTCCCCTGCACAGCTAGTCCCCAAACGTCTCTAGCAGAGAGGCTCCTGAGAGCATCCAGCTTAATCTGAGCTGGAACCTCCTCCCAGCTGGCCATCGTAAGTAAGCTAAATTCGTTTTCCCATCATGGTTTCCCTTCTGTGCCCTTCCTGCCACACACACACCACCAGCATGATGTGAAGTGCTAAAGTGGGGATCTGGTATCAGTCGTTCACATGTTGGAGTGCATTTTCGGATGTGTTTTTCCTACTGGAGCATTTGCACCCCAATTCACCACGCGCCATAAAAGATTCAATCTCCTCTGTAAGGAATTTCAAAGACCAGCTACTTGTTCCTTGGAGCCATCTCCCCTCTTTAAAATGACAGCATGGCTTTGCCCCTTTTGACTTTCTGCTCCTCCAAACAAATGGGACTTTCTCCTGGCTTGATCATTTTCCTGGAACCCCGTGTATGGCGTGGTCCCCCACTTCTCTTTGAAAGTGTTCTCTATTTGAGTACCTTCTCCCTCTGCCCTCCACTTTCATTCTGGAAGCCTGCATTTAGAACAATCTTCCTCCTTAATGATATTGAGGATAACTTAGGATATCAAAAAGCTAAAGGATTCCCCTTAACTCCCTACTTTAATATATTCCGTTTTTTCCAGATACCTTTCTGAACAGAGAAAAATTTGAAGATCAGAGAGATGCAGGAGAGAGCTCAGGAGTCAATCTAATTAAAAATGAGAAGCAGAAAAACTAAGGAGGACCCGTCTCTCGATATTATGATTGCTCACAAAAATAAAACAAGTTGATACAGCATGAAGGCAATTTAAAATGATAGATATTGATATGCTGCCTTACATTTCATTCCACCTTTTTACTAAATGAGAATTTTTTTTCTTTTTAAGATACATGGGGAATGTTTGCATAATACTGACAAATTTGACTTTCTGGAATCTATGTGAGCCTAGGAATATATTTTGGGAACTTAGCTGAGGCCAGTGATAGCCTATTAAATTTAAAACAATTGGCTGAAAAAAAAAAAGAAAAAAAAGAGCAAGCCAGCTGCTATTTTTTAGTTAAAGAAAGAAGTAACTTCTATTCCTTTGTAGACCTTGTTTTACTGGCGTCTACGATCATCATACGTCATAACTATATCATTTTAGCTACCTGACATAAAAATGTGGTATTTTTCCTGATGGAGACGATTAATTATCTTTATTATTTGGGTCATTCTCTCTCTCCACCATCACTGAAGGCCAAGCATAGGTTGAGCATTCCTTCTAGCATATTGTAGCAACTTAACAGTTACAATCTGTTACCTAAAATTATTAGATCATGTGCTAGTCATGAAAATTATGGAGAATGTAAAGATTTTATGCATTTAGTCAAAAGCACCAGATCTAAAATCAGTTGGTTTATTTCCTGCAGTCTTTCAAGTTGACCAAAGCATTCACTGATTTGCTCTATTTTCTTACGTTTTTAGTGTTTCTGTATATATATGCACTGAAAAGCCCCACTCGGAAAAAAATTCACTGCAATTCTGAGAAAAAGCTTATCCTAAACATCTAAAGATAGCATTTCTAATTATTGTCTACATTGTGTTTAAACTGTGCAAACTTGAGCATTATTCTCACTTTACCAGCTGCGTCTAGGTAGAGTCATTACATCAAATGCTTCTAATTTTACAAAAAGAAATCAAAACAAGTGTGTGTTTAAGTCTCAGTGACAAATGCAAACCCTGTGAGTCAAATAGGCAAACTGATTAGCAAGCTGGCTGGGAACTCAAAACAGCAAGTGTAAAGAGATTAACAAAATAGACTTGTAAGAGGAAAGGGGTAAAAATAGCCTCCAGGGGCCAAGTGGGGTCCAAAGGGCACATTTGGGGGCACACATCAGGTTCCGTGCCAAGAACCAGATGCCTGCCTTTATGGTCCACAGTCTTTTCTTCATCTGAAGTCCCCTCCCCGCAAGAATTGGGATCACTGAGTTTCTCTCAGCCAGCCTCTTAATGGATGCAGAAATCCTTCTTACAAACCTAAGAGGTAACAACCATTTCTTTACTTGAATCCTTCTAGTTGCATGACACTCACTACCTTATAAGGTAGTCCAATCCATTCGTAGGTATTTTTCTGACCTTAGCCATTGTTATTAATTAGGCACTTATTAGATCCTTAGGTCTTTTTGCTATGCTATACATCTCTGATGAATAGCACTTGATTTAATCCTCACAATAATCCGATTGGATAGTCTTATTTTACAGATGAGAGAACCCAGGCCTAGAGAGGTGAAGTAAATTGCTCAGGTCACACAGCTTGTAAGTTTGGCAGACCTGGGATTCCGAACAGGCCTTCCACTGAGCCTGAGCTGTCAACCACTATGCTATCTGCATTCCTTTGCCCTCACGGTGAATTGTAATTTGTCCTTCTATTATTTCCTCTCTCTTTCTTGGCTCTGGAACCCCACAGAATGGTTTATCAATTCCATTCCCATTAATGGACAGAACACAAAGGAGTATGTCTGCTAGGGTATCTCTTTCATTTGAGGAAGGCTGAGGGTAGTGAAGAAAGAAACTAAGAATAGGTGCTATTCTGAATGTGCCCCCCCCCCCGAATTTATATATTGAAATCCCAACCCCCAAAGATGTTGGCAGTAGATAGGGAGGCCTTTGTGAGGTCCCAAAGTCATGAGGGGGAGCCCTCATGAATGAGATAAGTGGCTTATAAAAGATGCTCCAGAGAGATCCCTCGCCCCTTCCATCATGTGAGGACACAGCAAAATCATCAGCTAGGAACCCCAAAGAGGGCTCTCACCCAACCACACTGATACCAGGACCTTGGACTTCCAGCCTCCAGAACTGTGAAATAAATTTCTGTCGTTTCTAAGCTGCCCAGTCTGTGGTGTTTTGTGATAACAGCCCAAATGGACTAAGACAGAAGATAAGTGATGAAAAGTACCGGCCTCCTTCTGAAAAATAAGTCCATACCTCCCTTGGTGATCTTGAATTAACCTGTAAACTGGGCAGCAGAGTCGAAGATGGCACATTTGGTATTTTATTCCTTTCCATTGTGTGTCCCTATGTAATTGCTGCCTTGTTTCACAACTTTTAATTGTGGTGATAGGCAAACATATCTATTTGAGATCAAGATATTTAAAGACTCAGTTTGATAATTCTCTTTTGTGCTGACCTGTACCGTTCAAGTCAATGTTTCAAACTAGTGGGAACCTGCTGGTGGAGCAAAGTCACCAGGCAATAGCCGTTTTCTCTGGTTATTGCTCGGGTTCAAGTGAAGATTTTTCAACAACAAGTTAGTCCCTGTAAGAGGTAAAACTAACCACTGGGGATGAGTTTCTGACTAAAGTTCAGTTTGACTCACTGCCTTAAGAGTCTGGGAGAAATGGAAGCTGCCCCCAAGTGACCAGGGCAGAAAAGTGGCAGCTAACAAGTGGGTCTGCCCCAGGAGGTTAAAAAGTTATGATGAATACTTTTATTCAGCAAGTGAAGATGGAGACACAAAACTGACATAGTCTGTGTACAGATTATAATTTTCAAAAAGAGGCTGAAACTCCAACAAGCCTTCACTCAAAATTAGCCTGCCTTTGGACCCCTCTGCTTCCAACTGCCTTCGTGTCAAGAAGGAAAGCATTGTCCTGGTTGTGGAGAAGGCTGATAACTTCAGATGCCAACACCAAACTCCCTGTAACTTGCCCAGTGACACTTTCACTGGCCCTGTTTCCACGATTTGGGAAAATGGACCTGAGGTTGCACTGAGAGGCAGACGTGAGAAGCCACAGGACCCAGATAAGGTGGCCCTCACCTCAGGCCAGGCCGGTGGCTCCAGTACCAGAATCACCAGGAGCTTATTGGAAACAGATTTCCCTCTCTCCTGTTGGGTTCCACAGCTCTGGGATGTAGCCCAGGAAGCTGATTTTTTTCTCTCTCTCACTTCTCAGGACAACCAGTGACTAAACGTTGTTGACAGCAGAATGGGGGAGAAGGCTAAGGAGAAGTTGTAGCAGGATTTGGGAAATATCTTTGCTATTTCCAAATAGTAACTGAGCCCGGGAGAGAAGCCTAAACAAACAAATAAAGTAACCGAGGCCCTGATGCAGTACTGAGTTGCTGAGTTTTTAATGTGCAACACGAAGATTGCCAAACAACCCCCAAAGGGAACTGCTCTCCACAGGGTGTCCAGGGCCAGAAACAGCTGAAGACTCTGGGCATGGGGGCCTAACGGCAGGGCACATATTAGTCATAGGTGGGTTGGGGGGTCGGGGGAAGACCCTAGGCAACTTCAGGAGCACCTAGGAGGATCCTAAGGGGTGGGGTGGGTCCTTAGGGCATAGAGATATCTCAGGACTCATGAGGGTAGGGGTGTCAGGGTAGCAAGGGACCTCAAGCGTCTAGACCCTCAGGGTAGGTGGGCTATATGGTAGATGTGTAGGGGAGGTGCTTCTGCGGGTTCTCAGAGCTCGGAGTGGGGGCTACAAGGGTTGAGGGCTGCTCTCTAGATGGAGGGTGGTGTCTCAGCACGCATGGCTGGAGACTTCAGGGTGGAGGGAATTTGGGGGGAGACCTCAGCGATGGCAGAAGTGAGAGAGACCCTCAGGGTAGAAGGTGTCTCTGGGAGCAGAGGGAGAAAATCAAGGTGGGGTCGGGGTCTTGGGGCGCTTGGAGGGGTGTCGGGGCGTGGAAGGGGTCTGGGGAGCATCAGGGCTCTACCGCCGCCCGCAGGGTGGAGTGCACTCAGGCGGCCTTGCACTCGCTCTCCCGCCGCCGCTTCTTGCGCTCCGTGTGCTCCAGCGCTTGGCGCGCCCAGGGCGCGGGTCCGCTCCAGCCCACCGCGCAGCAGGCCAGCCGACGGCCCGCGTTGCCGTTCTCCAGGCTGGCCGGGTTGCCGCCGCGGCCCAGGTCGTCCTCGCCCGCATGCACCACCACGGCGCGGCCCACGATCGAGTACGGGCCGCTGAGCGAGGCGGCGAGGCCGGTGCGGTACTTCCAGAGGCCGCCGTCCCGCACGGCGAAGTTGCCGAAGTCGCCCGGGTGCTGCGGGTGCTGCACCGACAGCGGGTTGTAGTGCGGCCCGGTGGACTCGCAGCCCTGGCTCATGTCCCCGAACTGGTGCACGTGGATGGCGTGGCTGGAGCCATTGGGCTCAGCCGGGAAGCCCTCCAGCTCAAAGAAGGCGTCGAGCCGGGCGCCGGGTCCCAGCTGCCGGAAGAGCACGAGGCCGGTCACCTGGGGTTCGGAGGCGTCCAGAGTGGCGGATGGCCGCACCTGGCAGGCGGCGTAGAGTGTGGCGTCCGGGCCGCCCCCGCCCGCCGCCGGCCGCCCGGTCACCTCCTGCCAGATCTCCGTCACTTTGGCGTGAATGTCTCGGATGTGCTCCTCCGTATTGAAACTGGCGTCGGATGAAACATCTGAGCCGCCAGAGGCGCGGGCCACCAAGAGCAAGCAGGCACACAGCAGCGGCAGCATGGTTGGAGTCGGACACCTGCGGGCACCCCCGGGGGCGGGGCGGAGCTAGGCTTAGTCTTCAGACACAGGGAATCTCAGCGACCCCAGGTCGCTGATCTAACCCATCCCTGCCAGAGGGGCGTCCGCGCCCAGCGTGCATTCACTTGTTCTCTCCGCCCATGTTTCTCTAGGGTTTGCTGTGTTCCAGGAACTGTGTTAAGTGCTGTGGTTGTAAAGATGGATGACAGAAAAATCTCAAGACACTCGCAGGGATCTTTCTGATCCACACATCTAATCATGGTCCTCTCAAATCCTGTCTTCATGCTTGGAAAGTCTCAGGGCAATTGGTGTGTGTGAGGGGCGGGGAGATGTCTCAGGGCACATGAGGGGAAATCTCATGGCCCTTACAGATCGCCTCCCGCTGCTCATTTCCCGGCCTCATCCCCTGCCACTCTCTTTAAGCATCCTCCCTTACAGCCATGCCTAAGACTTGCTGCCCCCGCCTTCTTCAGCTTTGCACACCCTGTGCCCTGTCTCTGAAGTACCCTATCCCCTCTTCTGTGCCACGCTCAGTAGACTTTAAGATAGAAACTCTCTTTTATTCATTAGTATCCCCGGCACCTGGGCCTACACCTGGCAGTAGGAGACACTTAATATGTGATTGTTGAATGAGGAGTTCACTGAGGGACAGACATGTCATCAAATAATTCCAGTTCCATCCTGTGATTGCAGATGGAGCCTTGTACTAGGGAAGGACAGAGTAAGTAGTGCCCATCACCCTGGGGAACTCCAGGAAGGCTTCCCAGAGGAGGTGACTTTTGAGCTGAGTCTCACAAGACAAGTAAGAGTTTTTAAGACAAGTAAGAGTTTTTTAGCCAAGCCAGGTTGGAAGCTCATTTCAGGCAGGAGGCACAACGTGACATGTTCACTGGCTGTGAAAGGACACAGTTTGTTTTGGGGGTAGAGGAGAAATTCAGTATGGCTAGAACATGGCCTGTGTCACCCCAGAGGAGTCGAAGATCAAGAGGGAACTTTGAGCCAGGGAACAAGGGGCTTTGCTGTGCTAAGTGTGGATATTAGCTATGCGGCTTGCACTGGTGGAAGTTTTTAAGCAGAAAAGTGGATGATGAGATAGCTTTTATGTGGTTCCTTAAGTCTGGCAGGAGAGAGGATGTGAGCTGGACTTTGTGGATGGAGAGTACAGAAGAGATGGAAATAGCCTAGGGAGACACAGAGAAGGAAAAATCGAGACAGTCAGAGGGAGAGGAATTAGGAGGCTGTTGCGGTAACCCAAACCAGCAATGATGAAGGCTTTTTCCAAGGTGAAGGCAGGAGACGTAGAGGAGGGCATGGGTTGGGCAGACATTGTGGCCTGGCAGGAGGGAAGGAGGGGGAGCAGCTGAGGATGATTGAGTTACCAGCAGGGGTGACTGGGTGCATGGATGGTGGCCTCAGGCCCTGAGAAGAAGGGAGAGGGAGGAGATGCTGGGGAGTGTCCAGCTGGGATGTTGAGCAGATGGTTGGAAATGGGACTGTGGCACTTGGAAGAGGTGCTGTAGCTGGGAAGGGTTCTCCTTGTTGGCTGCACATCAATCAGGTTCTGGTTCTTAAAAATCAGAGGCCCAGGCCCTGCCCTAAAGGATTCTGATTCAGTGGGCAGGAACTTTTAAAAGAAAAAAAAAGAAAAAAACAAAAAATGGCTCCATCAAAGATTCTGTAACCCAGCTAGGGATTTTAGAATCAGACAGATTCAAATCCCAAGCCCCTACAATTACTGGGACATCGTGAGAGCAGGAATGACTTTCTTTCACCTACTTGTAAAATAAGGCCAGTAATATCACCAAGCATCATGGCGTGGATCAAATAAGATATTACATGCCGGGCTATTTTCACATTTTTTTAAGTCTGCCCACAGGGATCAGTGCTGCCTTCAAAGAACTGGTTTGATGGTCACCTGCACTTTCCAAGGCCTTCTCCAACCCCAAAGCAGGTGCCATCCTAAAAGTCAATGCCAGGGTTGAGTATTGGTTCTTTCCATCACCCTTACAGAAAGGCGATCTAGTAGGATGATTAAAAGAATGGATTCTGAAGCTCGCTGCCTAGATCTAAAGCCCGACTGCCACTTACTTTCTCAGGGTTAGCTGTGATTGTTATTTTTATTGCAGAGTAGCGGAGAAAACGCTGGACTGCGACCTCTAGTCACGCGCCACCTCCTCTGTGCCTCAGTTTTCTTATCTGCAAATAGGAATAACAACACTTCCCTTAGAGGCTTGTTCTGAGGCTTAGAAGAAACAATTAGGATTACTAATATTTATTGAACACACATGCCAGGTACTGTTAAAAGCACTTGGCATGTGTTAATTCATATGAGCCTCACGAAAACCCTGCGGGGTGGTATTATTGTTACCCCCATCCTGAAGTGTGGGGAAACTAAGGCACAGAGAGGCGAGTGTCTTGCCCAGAGTTACACATTGAATAACAGCTGACAGCAAGAATGGAAACCAAGCCCCAGGCTTACAAACCCACACTGAACAGCTCTCATTTAAGGCACCTAGAGTCTTGTACCTAGAAGTCTGGTACCTAGAAAGTTCTCAGTAGATGACAGCTCTTTTCTTAGCAATCGGATATAAATTACTGATAGAGATTTCAGGCCCATTAGCTAAGAGATGTTGAAGCTACAGGAGGAGGAGCAGCCTAGGAAAGCCTCCAAAGAGTGGCAGGTAGGAGGAGAAGCCCAGAAAGTGACAGCAAGGGAACCACTTGTGACATAGCCTGGTGTGGCTGACTACGCGGAAGCCCCAGGAACTGGCGACGGGAATGGGGACCATCCCTGCCAGTCCTGGGCCTCAAGCTTCCCATCATCAGGGACCACCCCCTTCTTTCTGAGGCAGTCCTGCTCTTCAGGAGGCCTCTGCCCACTGGAAAGTTCTTCCTTGAGAACACAGAGCAAAAACAGACTGTTCATTTTCAGGAACGCTTGGGTAATAATTAACATGTTATGGAGATATTTTTCTTTTAACAACAAGAAAATTCTTCCTGAACCCCAGGTATACTCTGACTCCTTGTTTCTTAAGCCTTTGGCTTTTGTCCCTTGAGGCCAGCCTGCATAAGCCTCATCGTCCTTGGACCGTCTCCCCCTTAGTTTGAGCTGTGGGTCACCAAGTGGTTTTTTTCAGGGCCTGCTGTGTGCCTGGTCTGGAGGAGAAGAAAGATGATCAGAGAAAGGGGACAAAGGAGGTCACCAAGTGTGTGCCTCCTTCCTGGGCCTGGATCTGGGAAGGTGGCAGCTCTCCTGACGTCTGGTGTGTTCTAATTCCTTGGCTCGCTCCTAGAAGGAGCCTGTCTGTGAGCCTGAGCTGCCAGGCCCTCCCCTCTGTGCCTCCCGTAAGCAGGTGGCTTTCTTCAGTAGCTCCTGCCTCCCGAACCATGCAACATCCAGAAAGGGCAGCCTTCCTCCCTCAGATTTCTCTTCCTAACACTAAAGTCATCTCAGGCTGGCCTTTGCAGACCCAGAGAAGAACAGTTATTTCTCCCTATGGCCTTCCTCACCCCTTTCCCACCTCTGTTGGAGCAGCCAGGCTCCATCATTCAGTGTGTTTCTCTCTCAAGATGCGCAAATACTTTTCCAAGAATGGGCCCAATGCCCCACCCTGGTTTCAAATTTATAACAAGCACATGCTGAGAAATCGAAATGAACCTCAACTTGGCACCCACCTTTCCAGCTCTTCCAAGAGAGCTTTGCCGCCTGAGAAATGGGGAGCAGGACCCAGCCACTCGGTTGCAGGAATGCAGGCTGACTCCTGGGGCTTGGCTGTTTGTGGCTGTGTGACAAAGCCAGCCCAGGGGAGTGGTCACCCTGAGGAAAGAAGGTGATTGGGCCAGTTCGGGAGGGAAAGCAGGCCAGGCTGGCCCTTGTTGAATTGCCTCACACCCTTTTCCTCTGTCTCCTCCTCCCTCAGCCCCGGGTTCCCTGGCCAAGTATTCCTTGTCATGACTTCACCAGTTTGTGCAGACGTAGCCAGTGACCTTCAGCATGCAGCAGCAGGGGAATAAAAACTAGACAGAAAATAGCCTGTTTGGAGAGGTAAACAATGGGTTCTTTCTTGAGAGGCCCTTTGCTCTCCCCCGATTTCCTCAACTCTTGACTTATTTTTGCTGGATGCTTCTATGATGCAAATGGGCACCTGACAGATATGCTTGATGTTTTCCCAGAACCGTGCTGCCACACCTGTGAGACGTCAGCGGCGGGTGGGGTAGCAGTTGCACAGCCAGGCTGCAGACTCCCAGCTGTGTCCTCTCCTCATGGCGAGCTCCTGACCAGCCCCCTGTGCGTCTCTTTCCCCATCTGTAAAACGAGGATATAATGCTAACTGGTCCCTGGCCAACGGAGGCCGTCATAAATCGTTGTCATCACCGTTGTTGTCACTTACTAAAGTTAAGGAGGAGTCTTTTTAAAAAGTATGTGGTCTGGGGGAATCTTGAGCCGATTCCTTCCCCAGTGGCATTTCTTCTTTTGCTGCCATGATCTTTGCTCATTCACAGCAGCTTCTGCCAGAAATAAAAGCTTTTATTTCCCAGAAAAGCCCACATGGGAAAAGGCAGCCTGTCTGCCTGCCTGTGTGTCCTCCAGCCTTCCTTCCACAAACATTTAATGGGTGCTAGTCCACGCCACGTACTGCGCCGTGTGCCGGGGACCCAAAGCTGCACGAGTCCTTGTCTTCTGGGGGTTCATACTCTGGGGAAGGAACAGCAGTGTCAACAGATCCATCCAGTATAGAGTGGGGAGTGCAGCTGGGGAGGGATGGCTGGGGCCCCGAGAGACACATACACTAGTCCTGGCCGCAGACAAGCTTGTTCAAAATCCAGATTTCTGAGCCCCACCCCAGGCTGAGTGAGTCAGTTGCCAGCAGGAGCTTCCTGGAATTCTCTTTTCAAAAAGCTGGTCATTCTAGTGAGCAGCCAGGTTTGGGAACCAGTGCTTGGCAGGAAGAACTCAAACTAAAGATCTTTGTCGGGGGCAGCCATTCTGGAAGATAAGATGGAGACTTCTGGGAACTCAGAGACTCCTGGGAAATTCAGAGACTCCAGCCGCTCGGCCCCACCATCAATCCATCTGGCTCACTGAAACACTGAAGCCTCATCTGCTCAATCCTTGCCCCTCTGCATTCTGCTGATGGGCGTAGTTTTCCTCAACTTTTCAGAGATCCAGATGCTTGCCTCCCACACGGCCCCACCCCACAACATTCTGGTTTCTCTCTGTGAATCTTTCATCCAATCAAAAAACAAAAAAATCTGTATTTTCATTCAGTTCCTGAAATAATTTTATGTAAGTTCTTGACCATTGTATCAAGTGGTCCTTTCTTCATTTAACCTACTTTTATTTCTTTTAAGGTCTGTGGGGACAGAGTCCCAGAGAGCAGTTTCCTGGCTCTCGGCCTTGCGTGGAAAGGTGCTGGCTCAGGTAGTAGATGGTCATCAGCTGTGACTAGTTGGCCATCAGCTGTTACTGGTTAGCCATTAGCCACTGATATACCTGCCGTGGCTAAGCTAGCAAGCGCAGATTGCAGTTAGCATGGCGGGTTACAGTTAGCACGGCAGATTGCAGCTAGCAAGTTGGTTGGTTGGCAGAGAAGTGGACGGCAGACTGCGGATTATGTGGCTCCTGCTTCCTGTGTCTCCAACCCAGCCGCCAGCGAGACTATAGTGGTATGACTCCCCTATCTATGGCTCTGTGGGTGTTCCTTTTTGGCCTCACTATATCCTGCATTCTTGTGCGGGGAGCAGGATCAGAGACCCTGCATGACACCCTGCATGACACATGGCGCAGTGAGCAGGGTACGGTGACAGCCAAAGCTCTCCAAAGGGCGGTGGAGCAGTTTGTGTGTATGAACCCTCCGTCTCAGGAAGACCAGGAGGAGCAGCTGCCAGAGAGCTGGACCCCCGTTGAGGGGGTGGGAAGATGTCGATGGTTCTCCGACCAGCATACGCTGGAGAAAGTGAAGGTAATTGCAGCCCTGTGGGCTGGGAGGTGCTTGCTAAGGCAGTCCTGATGCAGGACTTGTAGTCCCAGGAGGAAATGCTTGCTGAGTCCTCAGTGGGAGATGTGGGTGAGGTCAGGGTCATCCCTCACCCCCAGGTTGGGGAGGACTTGGAGCCCTCTCCCTGCAGAGAGAGCAAATGATGGGACAGCGCACAGCCCTGTTGAATGACTATGGACTATGGGGAATTGCCTTCCATCCCTGATTTGATGGACCGCTTGACTGTTTGCTTGGGAAGGTACCACCATGTAGTGGAACTGGCAGATGTTTGCTTCCTATGTCTTGACCAGCCACCAGCGAGGCTGGTGCAGGAAGACCCCTTGTTGGGGTGCAGGCGCATGTTTGCTTTTGTGTCTCGACTGGCTACCATTGAGAATATGTAAGCACCTTGGCTGTGAGCCATTATTGTTCCAGCATGGTACCCTGAGGACCCCAGCCGTGCCCAGGAAGTCTGGCTGTGCCCAGAAGGACTGGTGGTGCCCTGAGAAACCCTGGCTGTGCCCAGAGAGTCTGGCTGTGTCCAGGATATTGCATTCACCTCCAGGCTCCTCGCACAGGGCCCCTCGCCAAAGACACTTGTCACGCAGAGTGTGAGGCGAGACCCTATAGGGGTAGAGTGTGGGGACAGAGCCAGGAGTGCAGTTTCCAGGCTCTTGGCCTCACATGGAAAGGTGCTGGCTCGGGTAATAAATGGCCATCAACTATGATCAGATGGCCATCAGCTGTAACCAGTGAGCCATTGGCCACTAATATAATTGCCGTGGCTACACTAACGGCAGATGGTGGCTGAGCTAGCAAGCGCAGATTGCAGCTAGCAAGTGGGGTTGGTTGGTTGGCAGAGCAGCGGACGGCAGGTTGCAGATCACGTGGCTCCTGCTTCCTGTGTCTCCAACCCAGCCGCCAGTGAGACTATAGCGGTATGACTCCCTTATCTATGGCTCCGTTGGTGTTCCATTTTGGCCTCATCATATCCTGCATTCTTGTGCGGGGAGCAGGACCAGACACCCTGCATGACAAAGTCCATATTCACTGTCATTTTTATAGACTTCTAGAAGAAATTTGCCTTTTTTTCTCACCCCTAGCAACATCCATGCCTGCTTCCTTTGTAGTAGCACCCCTGTGTCCTTCTTGGAAACCACTGTACTTTCAGCCCATGCAGGGAGGATTGACTCCACCTCTTGCTCCAGAGGTGGGCTTGTGACCAATCACAATGTTGCATTGGATCCAGGATAGTCCACTCAGAGCCAGTGAAATGCAATGACACTTTTGCTGGGACTGTTGGAAGAGAGGTATCCTCTCTTTCCCCCTGGACTTGAACTGAACAAAGAAGACTAGAGTTCTTACAGCTACGTTTTCCCACTAAGGGAGAACCTGTCTGAGGATAGGGTCAATGTGGAGGGAAGCAGAATAAAAGTAGGGTGAAATCTGGACCCGATGGGTAATGTTTGAGCCCTGGATCTAGCCGTACCTGAAGCTCTAACTCTTCATTAGGAGAGTCAGTACATTCTCATTTTGTTTACGTTGTTTGGGTTGGGTTTTCTGAACTGGCAACCTAACACTTCACAAAACACTTTCTCATCTAGTATTTTATTTCGTGCTCGCAATGCTTTTGTGGTATGGCTCTTAAGGTGCTCACTCTGTAGAAAAGGAGATGAGGTTCACAAAGAATAGGTAATGGGCCCAAAGATGCAGAGCTAGAAAATAGCAAAATCAAGATTTAAACTCAAGGCTCTCCGGTTCCTAATCCCGGCCCTGTAATCATGACATTTCACTACCTCGCAGCCTAAAGAGGAGATCAAAGAAAAGAAACAACAGGTAAGTCTACACACCGTAGTTATCTCTGTAACCTCAGTGACCGCCTTGCACTAAACCACTGACCTCCCATTCTTTTCATATCTGTTAAAGTACAATACAACAGAAAATCAACCGAGTATTGTAAAGCAGCTGTATTAGGAGAGACAGTCAAAAGTACTCCTATCTATGTAGAAGAGGTCTCTACTAGAGGACTTTGTACTTCTTTTATACAGTTGTAAACATCTTCCTTTACATTGTGTTCAGAAAACCGATAGAATTCATGTCTACCAAGAACTAAAGTGGTTTCCATGAGGCAGAAAATTTTTGAAAGCAACACTTAGGGTTTCAGGTTGCCTCCTGGAAAGGCTAGGTTCTGTGTGATGACAGTTTACCCAACTAGAGTACTTCAGACATGCCCGAGAAAACCTCAAGTGTGTCTTGCTGGGCCAGGGTTCTTCCAGAAACCCCCTGGGGTATGGAAGCGGAGCCAGGGAACGGCGTGATTCAATCTTGGATCCTGTGTTTTTGTCCAAACACATCTGGATAACATGGGGGAAAAGAGATTCTTTTTGGCAAGATGGGCAGGGAGAAAAGAAGCATCATGCTTATTAATAATAATAAAGTAATAACATCTAACATTTAGTAAATACCTCTTGTGTGCCAAGTACTTGTTAGGCAATGTACATACACCTTTTCATTTGCATTAATAGTACATTGCCTCATTGAAAAAGAGATTGCTTTCTGTGTCCATGTCACATTCTGGCAATTTTCCTTTCCCCTATGTACATGTCATCCTCCCATTCAAATGTCACAACAATGTGTTTGAATCAGAAGGGACTAAAAACCAGTCAGAACCAGGAACTTCTTAACTGGTTACACATGGCTATGTAAGGAGAATGACCAACGGTAGGACATGAAAGCAATGTCTTTTCTGGCTGGAAGGGAGTGTGTGTAAAGTGTCTATCTATTCTCTCAGGAAAACACTAAAATGAAATCCCTTCAAGCTAAGTTTTTCATGGACCTTGACCCTACCTCCAGTGCCACTTCCTGTACTTGTCAGAGAAAGCTTGAGTCATTCCTGCTCTACCATATAAAAACAAGATAGCAGTATGAGTCACCTAAAAGCATATCCAGTGTAGTACTGATTTCCTCAAAATAATTGCATGGTACATTCCACTTGAGAAAAGAGAAGCATTTTCAGCTTACTTTCTAATCATATTTATTTTAAAATATCTGTTAAGCCCATAACCACATCTACCCCTCTTCTTGCTGCGTTTCACTATAGAAGCTAGGGAGCCAGACTTGCTTTCCCAGGATCACTTTCAGCTAGTGGTGATCACGTGATCTAGTTATAACCAATGAGACATAACTTGATGTGGATTTCTTTTACTTTCATTATGAAAGGGACAGAAATGGTTGGTGCCACCTGTTTCCCCTTCCTTTTGCCCTTAAACAGGCCCTGAAAGGCTAGCAATATGGCAAGCACCTGGAGACTATGAGTTGACAAGAATGAGAACAAAAAAACCAACATGTACAGGATGGAGGAGGGGAAAGATGAAAAGATCCTGGGTCCTCAAAAACTTCATTGAAAAAATAAATTAAAACTGAAGGGGAAAGAAGTGCCAATACCAGTTTAGCTCTAATCTCGTAATAGGAGAAAATAAACCTCAGGGTGTCCCACTGTTAGTGGGTTTCTGTTACTTACAGCCAAGTGTATGCCTAACAGATACAGTTATGTGCCAGACCCACAATGGGCATTGTGACTATGAAGATGAGGAAAGCATGGCCTCACCATAAGCAGTTCATAGTCTACCTGGAGAGACCTATATATGAGGGACCATAGCATCCTCCCCAATGTCACTCCCATATTTTACAGGTGAGGAAACTGAGCCCACGTGCTTAATTGACTTGTCCAGTGTCACACCTGTTAGGTGTAGAGGAAGGACTTGAGTCTTCAGGTTGGTGACCTTGTACTTCATCAGTTCTGAGGCTCCACTGACCATCCCTTCACCTTCCCCCTGCTGATCCTCTCACACACATACCCTGCAACGTCACCATAATGAGGAAACACTCTCCCTACTTAGATAACCAACTCGGCTCAGTCCCTTTCTTGTACACCACCAGAATGACCAAATGAACAGAAAACATGGGCAGAAAAACCCAGGGGACATGTGAAAAACACACAAGCATCACAACATGTAAAGAATAGAGTCTAGAGACAGAAGTGATAGAACATTCTCTACTCCTAAGATTATGGAAAATTGTTGCTGGAAGAGACTAGAAGGGAAAGAGAGGTCTTTTGACTCAGCCTCTATTTTAGAAAATGAATTAGGAAGTCTAAATACTTACAGGATTGAAAAGCTTCAGATTCAAGGCCCAGGGAATGAAAGAGTCAGGAAAGCAGCCAAGTGTCGCACACAGAAAATGAGTCCAGTATGGTTCTGGCCATTCTTAACTGATGTCTGAAGTGGAATGAACCACTACTCCCACCACAGCCTCTAAATCACCATTACCCACCAAGGCTCCCCAGAGAGGGAAGCCACAGAGCAGCAGCATCAGAAGATTAGAGGTTCTGTGCAAGGGCCCTAGTAGTACATTTTGAATGGCTTTTCATAGAATTTTGGAGCAATCTTATAAAGCGATCAGTTCCTCAGTGTGCTCTAGGCCCTGGCCCAGCTGTGCAGGATGCCACCTTGCCCTTCCTGGAGAGAACACAGGGATAGGACTGGGTCTTCGGATAGCCTCCTCCCAAAGGGGATGTAATAGGAACTGCTGGGAGCCCCATCCAAGGCCCACCCAAGACATGGAACTTTTTAAATGTTTCTCCCAACTTCTGTCTAGCTAAGCACAAGAAATTTTTCACACTGGTCTCTCTCCACAAAACTTACATGAGAAGCAGGAGTTTATTTCTCATTGGCCTATTTCCCTCAAAAGCCAGAGCAGAAGAGATGGAATCTAATTGTTGGCTCAACTTATTTTATTTTACTTATGGAGACATGTTTTGCTAATCAGATCATTGGTTCTGGTTGGGTATTATTGACCAGAATAAAGTTAAATTTTCATTTGTGAGCATGTATTCATTATATAAACACCAGTATAGACTTGAAATTGTTTTAAAAATGCATTTACAAGGACAGAACAGCCATTTATAAAAGAACATGCCTATGCACGGGCTGAAACCATCCTCTCTTTTTTGAAGTCTAACTCTCAAAGTTATAAAATCGCAAACAGAACTTGAATATTTACTACAACAGAAATTGAAGCTCAAATGCCAATGGAGGCCAAACAGGTCACATAATGAATAAAGTGGGCCAGGTATATGTCGCCTCCATTTTGTCTTTAAACACACAGCCTTTTATCTACATGTTGTTTTCCCATTTTAGTGGAGATACTTACCTGAAGAAATATATCTCCTGTGAGAACAACAACTCATGGAAAAATGGCAATTCAGCCCCCCATTCCTGGGAAACAATGGAGAAGAATAGGAACTGCAGAGAACAAGCCAAATCTATAAGGGGCACCAGATGCTCAACCATATGTGACCATATGGGAACACAGCCTACTATTGCCAGATCTTCTATTTCTCAAAAGAGGTCAGAAATTCAGATTTCTATGTGATAGCTCTCATTATTTCAATGATGGCTGAGTAGTGTTATTTGCTGCCTATAAAAGATACATATCAAATATAAAGACAGACAGATTGGCAGTAAAAGGATGAAAAAAGATTTACCATGCAAACAACTAAGCACAAGATGAGCATGATTATATTAATATCAGACAAAGTAGATATCAAGACAAAGATAATTGCTGTAGATCGTGACAGCAACTGGACATTTCACAATGATAAAAGGCACATTTATCAGGAAGACAATAATTCTAAATGTTTATACCCCCACTAACAAGACTTTAGAATATATTAAACAAAAACTTAACTAAAGAGAGAAATAAACAAATTCATAATTATAGTTGGACGTTTTTAACATACCCTCTTATTAATTGATAGAAGAAATAGACAAAAAATCAGTAAGTATACATATAGATTATTTGAACTCTATCAACCAATATGACTGAAATGATATTTTCCCAAAAATTGCAGAATAAATATTCTTTTAAGTTTTCATAAAATGTTCATCAAGATAGACTATATTTTATTCTATCCTGGTTTCATGAAATTTAAAAAGGTTGAAACCTTATATACTATGTTATCTGATTGCAATGAAGTAGAAATAGAAATCAGGAGCAATAAGATAGCCAGAAAAATACCCAACTATATGATACCCAACTAAACAATCCCTTTCCTGTACATAACCGGAATGACCAAATTAACATGAGTCAAAAAAGAAACCATAAGGGAAATTAGAAAATATTTATAAGTAAATCATAATGGAAACAACATATCAAAATCTGTGAGATGCAGCCAAATCAGTTACTAGGGGAAAATATATAACTTAAATGTCTATATTAAAAAATTGAAAGGTCTACATGTTAAGCTAGAAAAATAACAGCAAATTAAACCCAATGTAAGTAGAAGGAAAGAACTAATAAAAATCATAAACCAATAGAGTTGAGAACAGATAAATATTACAGAAATTAAAGTCAAGGTGGATTCTTTGGAAAGATTAATAAAATTGATAAAGCTCTAACAAGACTAATAAAAGAGAAATCCAAATTACTAACATGAAAAATGAAAGAAGGCACCTCATGTCTTATAGCTACCCTCAGGTTAATTAAATATTTTGGACAAATTTATGTTTATAAATTCAATAGCTAAGATGATATAGAAAAATTGTTTAAAAACATAACTTATGAAAAGTGACACAATAAAAATCATTTAAATGGTTTTATATATTTTTTAAATCAAAATTTTAAAAATATTTTATTTATTTATTTATTTTTATTGGGGAAGGGGAACAGGACTTTATTGGGGAACAGTGTGTACTTCAGGACTTTTTTTCCAAGTCAAGTTGTTGTCCTTTCAATCTTAGTTGTGGAGGGCTCTGTTCAGCTTCAAGTTGTTGTCCTCTCAGTCTTACTTGTGGAGGGCGCAGCTCAGCTCCAGGTCCAGTTGCCGTTTTCTAGTTGCAGGGGGCACAGCCCACCATCCCTTGCGGGAGTCGAACCGGCAACCTTGTGGTTGAGAGGACGCACTCCAACCAACTGAGCCATCCAGGAGCTCAGCGGCAGCTCAGCTCAAGGTGCCATGTTCAATCTTAGTTGCAGGGGGCGCTGCCCACCATCCCTTGTGGGAGTCGAGGAATTCAACTGGCAACCTTGTGGTTGAGAGCCCACTGGCCCATGTGGGAATCGAACCGGCAGCCTTCGGAGTTAGGAGCACGGGAGCTCTAACCACCTGAGCCACAGGCCGGCCCTATTTTTTAAATCAATTTTGTAATTTACAACATCCTTCCCACACACACAAAAATTGTATGTCCAGATGGGTTCACTGGTGAATTTTACCAAACATTTATCAAATATTTAAGAAAGAAGTAATGCCAAACTTATCCAAACATTTTCAGACAATAGAGAAAATTCTTCTCAATTTATTTTGAGGCTAAACTCTTAAACCAAAATCCTGACAGATCAATATCTCTCATGAACATAAACCTCTGCACTTAAAAATTACAAAATTTAAAAAAATACAATTTTTAGAGAGCTATTAAAGTATATCTAAATAAACAGAGAGGTGTTTCATATTCATTGATTTTAAAATTCAATATCATTAGGATTTGAGTTTTCTCAAATTCAATGCAGTTTTAGTTACAATCCCAGCAGACCTTTTTTTACATAGAAATTGAAGAGGCAATTCTACAATGTATATGGAAAATCAAAGAATATGGAATTGCTAAAATAATTTGAGAAAAATAGAGGACTTATACTACCTAATTTCAAGAGTTATTATAAACCTTTAGTAATCAAGTGTAGGAGATAAATCTTCAGTAGGTACAGATTGTTTAATTGAATACAAAAAGCATAAATCATAAAAGAAAAAATGGACAAACTGAACTATATCACAAGTCAAAATGGTTGCTCTTCTAATGACACCTTTACAAAACTGAAAGGGTAAACCACCAATGGGGAGAAAATATTCTTAATACACATATCTGTCAAAGGACTTGTATCCAGAATATACAAAGAACTCTTACAATGCAACTTTTTAAATGGATCACAGAATTTAGCCAATACTTCACAAAAGAAGACCTACAAATGGCCATTAAGTATCTTCATTGGTCATCAAAAAAATGCAAACCAAAACCACAACTGATTGTCACTCAATATGCTTGGCTGAAAAGAAAAAGCATGTAAATATCGGCAAGGATGTGAAGTAACCAGAACTCTCATATGTTACTGGTGAGAGTGGAAAATGGTACAACCACTTTGGAAAACTGTTCAGACGTTTTTTATAGAGTTAAATACACACTTAACATGTGATGTGATAATTTCATTCTCAGGGATTTACTCAAGAGAAATGAAAATGTATGTCCACACAAGATTTATATAAGAACATACATATGCGCTTTGTATATCGGGGGTGCAAAAAAAATGTATACACATGACTTGGATTCATCTTTTGCTATTGGTATATATTGAGTATTACAATTTTAATACAGTTTTTTCCTTTCTGAAAATGTGTGTAAATTTTTTTGGCACCCTCAGTATATGTAATAGTCCCATTGGAAACATCACAGGTGTCCATCAGCAGGTGAATATATCATTTGTGTTATAGTCCCACAACTGAACACTATTCAGAAATAAGAAGGACTAAACTACTGGTACATAAAACAGCATGAATGGATCTTAACAATATTACCCTGAGTGAAAGAAGACAGACACAGAACAGTACATATTATATGGCTCTATTCACATGAAGTTCCAGAATGGGTGAAAAAAAATCTATTGTAATAGAAATCAGAACAATGGCTTCCTAGGATGGAGGTGAAGAGGCACTGGTAGTGCAGGTGTGTTAGAATTAGCTGCAAAGGGACATGAGAAATCTTTCTAGGATGATGGAAGTGTTCTATACATTGAACATGGGATGCTGACAGGAGAGTTTACACTTGTCAAAGATCATGCATAATGTTGCTTATAAACTGTACTTCAATAGATTTGAAAAGCAGAGTCATTTGCAAACATTAGCAGAATAACAAGGTTGACAGCTGTTGAGCTGACCTCATTGGTGTGAGGATAACCTCAAGCTCAAATTCTTTCCAGGCAAGGTCATCTAAATGGAATTTTGTAGTATACATTGTTGCTCCTTAAAATCAGTCTTGCAGAGATTGAGATCAGACCTCTAAGGAGCAACTATTCTAGAGTAAACAGAATAGGCTCTCTTATTCATTGCTGGGATGGTTGTTTTATTGAGGTTCTAAACTATCCTTAAGACAAGTGCTGGGCAGTTGATAACTGATGGGGACCTCGAGAGTGGAGAGTACTTCTCCTGACCTCAGGCTAACTAACTCGACAGTCCCCTCATAGCAGTTACACACTCTAAGCCTCAGGGTCCTCCCATGTAAAAACAGGGATAGTAATTGTGTAAGGATTAAAAGATACCATGTTTCCTCAAAAATAAGACCTAGCCAGACCATCAGCTCTAATGCGTCTTTTGGAGCAAAAATTAATATAAGACCCAGTCTTATTTGAATATAATATAAGACTGGGTATAATATATATAATATAATAGGTCTTATTTTGGGGGAAATACAGTATATGTATGTAAAAGTAACCAGCAAAATGTTTGGCATATAGTAACCACCACATTTTCTACTTTTATTGTTTATTTGTGAGGATAACTCACTTTCTAAATTGAGCTAGGAAACACACAAAAGTATCAGGGTGGGGATGGAACGATGGCTGTGAATACAAAATAAATTTCTTTATATCATCACAGGTAACTCTTCAGGACTCAAGATACTTGTACATTTTGTTTCTGTATTAACTAGATCTCCTTAGGTTGCAAGTGACAGAAATGCAACTCATGCCAATTTCAGCAAAGAGGGGATTTTATCATTTTATGTAACTGAAAAGTCCAGGATTTTATATTCCAGTAGCTCTACAACCCCTAACAATTCCAACCGAAGTCTCCGGTTGAGTCTCACAGAACCTAGTTGGGTCACGTTCCCATTTAAACAAACTACCACATCAATGAGGATGGACTACAGTTCTGTCACAGACCCACCCCTATAACCAGGAGTGTGGTCAGCACCACCAGAGCCACTTGTGAGAGAGGGAAAGACATGGGCCCCCAAAGGAAAACACAGGTGCTGCTCTGTTTTTGTCCTAGTTCTGTACGTCTGGCAGGTACTTCCTGGCACTACAAATTGTTCTCCCCTGTGTATGCCAAGCGAATACCACGGTGGATTCTGTGCAAGCCGATGAGTGTTCTGTGGAGAAATTAACTCCTTTGAAGCTGCCTACACATCACATGGTCCTGTCACTCACTTTTCACATGTATTCCCAGTGAGGCACTGGTTTTTAAAATTCCTAAGAACATTAGTTCCACACTGAAAAACAGACTATTTCTAATAAGTATCCATGACTTATCTTGTTATTAAACAGACTTTGGAATCTCTTTCTTTCCATTTAAACAGAGTTTGGACTTATTTCAGCACCACCCTATTGTACAGTGAATGTGGCTTCATTGGGAGGAAGAGAAGGGAGGAATTGTTTATTTAAATATTCCATTTTTATAAACAGGCTACTTGGTCCCTTGGGACACTTTTATTGCTTCCTGTTATGAGATCAGTCAAATGGGATGAATGAATTAGACCATTCAGTTGGAAGCCATAAATGTTAGTTGAATGGACAAGAAAACAACCCCTCCTTTTTCAAGTGGCAGCCAGAAAGTGTTCAACCCAAAGTTAAGGCTCAGCTAGTAGAATCATCATTGCTTTGTACTTCGGGACTTTCCACATTTTGCAAAGTGTGTCATAGACACTTCTGGCTTCGTATGATTTTTGATCCCTGCTTTTCTTTCTAACAGGTATACAGTTTGCTAAGGTATCTAAGTCTACCCCACAGGATTCAGAGAGTCACCAAGGAAAGTTCCTGATGAATCCAGTTCAGTTAGCACATGGGGTTTCCCAAGGGTGGCCAGGCAGAGATGTAAAAACCTGGGTCCCTGAGGCTGTGATGGTTCTGTAACTACATCTTTCTTTTACCTCTGGACTTCTCACTCTGTGATCTGTTATCCAAATTAGTGCAAGTCAAGGGTTTCTTTCATTTGTAGCCAGACTAATGCAATGTGCCATCCCCTGGAAGAAACTGGCCTTTATTGAGGCAATGTTCAGTAAAGAATGCTTTTTCCTTTACCTACTCTGGGCACTAGAACCCAGACTGCAAGTTTCAATTGGATCAATCTAAGAGTAACTGTCAGGAATACTATGGGCTGCGAATAACAGGAAATATGATAAAAAGGTGCTTAAACACTTAGATGTTTGCCACATGGAACAAAAAGTTTACAGCTGTTAGGGGGGCTCCATCATACCATCAGGGCTCAGGGCCTTTCCATCTTTCTTTCCATCATCATCGGTGTGTAGACTTCTGACCTTATGCTTGTTGCCTCATGGCTGCAAGTTGGCTTTTACAGCTCCATATGTGGCACCGCATGTCAGGCAGGAAGAAGAAAGAGGGGAAGCAGCAGACCCTATTTCCCAGATGACTTCAATGTATGTCTCATGGCCAGAAATGTATCACAGGGCATCCCTAGACTCATGGGGATGTGGCAGAGCAAGTGGTGTCAGCTTAACATATTGCTACCCGAACAAAATTTAATTTTCCTTATTCAGGAGAAAAAGAGAATGTTTATTAGGTAGGCAGCTAGCAAAGCCTGCCACACTAGTTCAGATATTTATCTTTAGTCCTTTAAGAAACGAAGGAGGTTCTTTAATTTGGGATTTTATAAAGACAGCAAAAAGATTAGATGAGAAGGACTAAGCTCACTCATGGAATCAACTGCTGACAGTTAACTTAAGCATGAATAAAGAGGCCCAAACTAGGTACAAAAATAATGTCTTGCATTTATTTTCCTTATCTGAAGGGAGTGATGCAAACCTTACCCAGGTAAGGGAAATGTCTCTCCCAGATCTTCTTCACCCCTCCTCATCCTAGTTCTGTACCATTCACAGATCTGCTTTGGGTCCCACAATGATAAATGGTTGTTTTCCCCTCTAGCAGAGGTGGTGGGCAAATTGTACTCTCTCTGGCCACCATAGATATCCATCCATCCATCCATCCATCCTTCCACCCATCCACCCATCCACTCATCCATCATCAAACCATTTATTTATTCAGTGTAAATTTTCTAAGCTGAATCAAACTGCAGAGTCTTGTCAACAATACTGCTATACCTTTAGTTTTGCTAGTGCTTAGGCTACTGCACAAGTCTGTGTAAGTGTTCCTCCAATGTGCTCTCAAAATGCCTTGTTTTGCTTTCTCTCCATCAGAGCTGTGGGGCTATTTTCTACCTCTCTCTGTTCTGAGCAAGCTCCAGTCTTCACTGCAGGAGTGGAAGCAGTTTTGTTGTCTGCACTTTTGACAGGAGCAGAAAAGCTTTCGAGTTGAGTGTTGCTTGGGGAAAAAAATCCCCTTAGAGAGCCACCCCTGACTTTCTAAAACTTAGAGAAATGTCCAGTGCAGCATAATTAAGCAATGACTCTCGTCCCTTTCCCCAGCCAGCAACACCAGCCGCTAAGCAGAGGGCTTTGTTCTTTAACCCCATGGAGGTAGGTGGTGTTCTTGTTTTTACACAGGGAGGATGCAAGAGCAAGAAAAGTTGAGAAACAACTTAGTATCTCTCTCTCTTTGCTTAGACAAAGAAGTCTGCAGTTTTTATCTCCCAAAATCCCAGTGAATATGATTATCTTGCCAAGAAATAGAGGGAGGCCTTCTTCCATGAACGCATGTGAACATATGTAGGTAATTTTCCCAAGTATGTTAAGCGATATCTTGGTGATGCAGAGAGAGGTGGTCAAGAAGGGGTGAACAGGGACGTCATAATGAGAAGGGGCAGAAAGGAGGTGTTTGGATGATTGTCTTGCAGTATCTACCTCAAGCTTAGGGACTAAAAACAACCACCATGTAATTATAACTCAGGGGTCGATATGACAGTGAGTTGCCTGGGGATTGACTGGCAATTCTTCTACTGGTCTCGCTTGTTTTTGTTTTGTTTTTTTCTTGCAATTAGTGGGCACGTGGGGCTGCCACTGGGCTGGACACGTGAACCTCAGGTATTTCTCCAGGTGGCCATTCTCCATGTGACAACACCTACTCCAAGACCTCTCCATGTGGCCCTGTTCTAGAGCAGGAACACACAGACATCTTACATGGTGGCTCAAGGCACTGCAACAGGTGTCTTGGGCTCAGAAACCCCCAAACATCACTTCCTCCAAATTCCATTGGTCAAAGCAGTCACAGGCCAAACCCAGATAAGGTGAAAAGGAATGCAGAATCAGAGGAGTTTTAATGCTTAGAACACCACGAGGAAGAGAAGAAAAGGCACCAAACAAATTGCCTATTTCACAGCTCGCCTGTAGCCCGTGCCAATGTCTTCCCAGCAGATTTATTTAGGAGACCCATCCTGACTTAGGGGACCTGGGTTGTGAAATAGGGTTGTGTAAGATTTTGGAGCCAGACTCACAGTCAGGGAGACTCAATAAATAATACACTCATCTTTTCTCAATGACACACTCATTTCCAATCCATCATTCCACACATGTTTTTAATAATGATGATAGGCCTGCTTTAAAGCATCTGCAGAAAATACAGAGAAATAGCTTCATGTTGCTTTGACCACCTCAGCCTTCAGGACCACCTGTCAGAGCACCTTATTTGTTTATGTAAGCAAAATGTGTTGATTATTTTTAGCATAACTTAAGCCCCTGGAGACTAATGAGGTGTTAACAGTGTGTGTTAATTATGTGAGTTTTGTTGTCTTCATTAAAGTTAAGAGTCTCCATCCTGTTTGCCACCTAAAATCCCCAAGGAGCCACATTCCTCTTCTGACCCTGGCATCTTTCAGTTTCCCACAGTTCACACAGTCACATAAACATATTTCGTTTCCCCTGCGGAGAAGCAGATGAGCACGGCTCGCACACCCAGAAGACCTTGAATACCCCCTTTTAAATTTGTATCCATTTTTAATCTCCATTATTAGTTCTTGGATCTTACAGTAAGCTCGTCGTGCAGGAAGCTAGCGACATGAGCTCATTTAGCACTGACTGTCCTTCAACTCAACAGAAAACTGCCGGAGAAGCTGAAAACCAGGAAGAAGGAAAAGCACCAAAATCAGCTTTCGTTGCTTTTTGCAGCTTTTTGATTAACCAAGGAATTGTGTTGCATACACACGACTCTGATTATTTTAGACTTCAGCAATATGTGCTATACTTCTGTCCCGAGTGACAATACATCCCATCCAGAATAACCTGTTCTCAGGAAGAGATAATCACCTATTCCAGACTAATTTGAAGCAGCAATCAGCATCCCTTTCATGACTTTGTCTGCATTGCTGATGTCCTGGAGAAGCTTTCTTTGGCAATGGTGCTAGGGACCTTATTGCAAGTCCAAGAGGTAATGGAGCTCAGGATTTCAGCTGCGGATGTCTTAATGATGGCCGCATCAGGGTGTACGAAGTTGTAATGAAAATGGCAGGTGAACCTAACTGCAAATCGCACATTGTGAGTCTTCCTAGTAATTAGAGCGGTCTAAAAATAGAATGGGCTGTCACCTGAGGTGGCAAGCTCCCCGCCAAAGAATCAGGGATGTTGAAGGGAGGGTTCCTTGTCAGGCAGGGGTTAGACTCCATACTCTTGGGGCCTCTTCTAACCTTCAATCTAGATTCTACAGTTGTTCTAAGCCCACACAGAGCAATCGTCTTGACTTTGGGAATTTGCAAGTTGGGTTCCATGATGGAGTGTGAGAGAGTAGAAAGTCAGGCAGTCTTAGGTTCCAACCTCCGCTGACTCTTACTAGCACTGTGTGACTGTGAGCAGTACTTTCTTAAACTCTCTGTGCCCTGTAAAATGAGGATGGAAATATACCGCTTCTGGGACTGTTATAAGAGTTACGAATAATACATTTAAAATTAGAGTCCCAAGGTAAGCACTCAATAAATCACAACTCTAGTTACCCTTAGGTGTGGAATTCTTTTACTTTGTTATTCACTCGCCACTTCAGTAACACAGTCTTGATTTGTAAAAACAGAAGAAATGGAGGGCCTATAAAGATACTGGAGAAAGATTGCACTACCATGTTTCCCCAAAAATAAGACCTAGCTGGACAATCAACTCTAATGCATCTTTTGGAGCAAAAATTAATATAAGACCCGGTCTTATTTTACTATAATACAAGACCGGGTCTTCAATATAATATAATATTATAATATAATGTAGTATAATGTAATATAAAATACCAGGTCTTATATTAATTTTTGCTCCAAAAGACACATTAGAGCTGATTGTCCAGCTAGGTCTTATTTTCGGGGAAACACAGTAGTAGCTGGATTAGCTGAACAAAGAAGCCTGAGCAAATCTTCATGAGACGTCACCAGGTAGTGTGTCCTGAGCAGGCAGAGGCCTGCAGGATTGTGCTTTTCCTGGGAAAGGCTATTAGCAATCCCTAGTGCCTGTAGTGTATTGGGCACATCCTTACGTTATCTTAATTATCTACACCATTGCCATGCCAACTCTGAGCAGTAGGTCTGATCATCCCCATTTTACAGAGGATAAAACTGAGGCTCAGAGAGGTCACATGCCTAATCCAAGGACATGTAGCTATTCCAGAGATTGGCTTCCCCCACTCTACCACCAAGTCTCCCTAGCATTCTGCTGCATCCTCCATTCACAGGGCAGAGTAAATCCAGGTGCCCAATTGTCCTCTGAAAAAGATACTCCTGCCTGTTAGGATATGGTGAATTTAGAAAACCAATAGGAGCTTCTGCAAAGCCAGTGTTTCGAGAAATGAGCTGGAGCCTTAGTTTGGAGATTCTGAATGAATGGTGATCTGCCAATAACGCGTTCTTTCCCTATTCATCTCGGGCTTTGCATGTGTCTGTTAGACCTTCATACCACCTCTTGTCCACATGGTTCAAAATTTTAAAGTACAAAAAGGCATACAATGAAAAGTCACACTTGTTCCTTGTCTCCCAGAAACACAGTTCTCTTCCCCCAGAGACAATTAGTTTACCAGTTTCTATGTACAGTCTCCTAGGTGTTTGGTCTTGTTGGTTTTTTTGTTTTGTTTTTTCAAAAATTGAAGTGAAATTCTTATATAGCCATCCAAAAGTGTATAATTCAGTGGCATGTACTGTATTCACAATGTTGTACAACTACCACCTCTCTCTAGATTCAAAATTTTTCATCAATCCAGAAAAAAATGACAAAAAACAAAATCCGCCATTAAGTAATAATCACTCCCCACTTTCCCCTCCCCCAATCTCTTGGGCACCAGTAATATGCTTTCCATCTCTATGGATTGGCCTATTCTGGGTATATCATTTAAAGGGAGTCATACATTATGCAACCTTTTCTGTCGGGCTTCTTTCACTCATCATGTTTTCGAGGTTGATCCAAGTTGTAACATGTATCAGTATTTCATGCCTCCTTCTGGCTGAATAACATTTGGGTTGTTTTCACCATATTGGCTATTATGAGTAATGCTGCTATAAACATTTGTGTACAAGTGTCTGTGTGGACATATGTTTTCTTTTCTCTTGGATATATACCCAGGAGTGGGATTGCTGGGTCATGCAGTAATCTTATGTTTCAATATTGAGGACTCAGAGGTTTTCTAATGCATGTAATTTACCCTATTTTTCCATGGTTGATGGCATACTATGCACATTGTACTGCATCTTGCTTTATTCACTTGGCAATAGATTTTGGACATCTTTTCAGGGATGTGCTACTAAATGTTTAATAACCAGCTCTCATAGGTTAGGAAGTGCCCTGATTGGTAACGTTGACAGGTTTCCATGGTGAAACTCCTACCATGGCCATTTCCAGCTATGAGAGGTCACTGACTGCTGCGTCAGGAAGAGATGTAATAATCTGCTCTCACGAACTGGTCCAAGCCGGTTCCTGCTATGACTGGATCATTCTATGTCAGAGCACAAGGAGCTGCCTTGTTCCTCTTTATGATTGTAGAGCATGTCATTTTAAGATGTACTATAATTTTTGAACCAGTCCCTGTGGTATACACTTAGGTTGTTTCCAGCCTTTTACTTCCACAAACCAGGCCTTAATGGATAACCTTGTGTGCGTGTCATTTTGCTCATGTGCAAATGTAGCAGTAGACATGGTTCCATGACTTCAGAAGAATCACTATGGGAAGAAATTCTCAAAAGGCAATTTATTTCTTCATTGGACAGTTATGGCTGCTAGGAAGAATTCTATGCAAAGAAATTGTCTCTTTTTGTCCCAGTTCCTTGTGAGTCAAATGGATGCAAATTAGCTAGCCACTTGCCAGCATCAAAGAAATAATGTAAAACTTTGAAATAAAATTGAAAAGCATGTTTTTCTTCTTAAAGATAGGAAATTATGTAAATACAAAGTGGCATGGTTCACACGTGGTGACCTAAAAATACACTCATGGGACATTGTAACCCTGCAGGAGAGGAAGCCAATCAACTGATTAGGAAATAGGATAGTTGAAGAGTTTTAGCCTGGTTCTTACTTAGATTGTTTGACCAAGAAACTGAAATACAATGTTTCAGAATTACACTTTAGACTCATCTGGGAAGCTTGTAAAGTCTTGATGCTCAGGTCACAGCCCAGAGTAATCAAATTACACTCAGGAGTTGGGGGCCCAGGAATCTGTGTTTTTAAAACTCCCTTGGTGATTCCACTGTTCATCCAAGGTTTAGAAGAAAATATAAGGAAAGAATCAAATTTGTGATATAGGGAAACACGTTTGTGTTAGTCAGTGTTATCCAGAGTAACAGAACCAATGGGATGAAGGAGATGATTTTAAGGAATTGGCTCATGTGGTTATGGAAGTGGCAAGTCCAACGTGTGCAAGATGGGCCTGCAGCCTAGAGACCAGGAGAGAGCGGGTGCTGCAGTTCAAGTCCAAAGGCTGCTGCTGGATTCCCTCTTGTTCCCGGGAGGTTAGTCTTTTGTTCTGTTCAGGCCTTCAACTGAGTGGATGAGGCCCACCTGCATTAAGGAAGGCAATCTGCTTAATTCATGGTCCACTGGTTTAAATGTTAATCTCATCGAGAAACACTTTCACAGAAACTCCAGAATAATGTTTGACCACATATCTGGGCACTGTGACCCAGCCAAGTTGAAAGATAAAATTAACCATAACAATATAACAATTGTTGGGAGATACTAAAAAACTTCATCTTTAAAGGGCAAAGACAGGAGTTTAGTGGTTATCTGAAGTTGTATTTCCCTTGTTTAGTCACAAACAAATTCTCTCTGAAATTCTTTGGCTGTTCCCGCAAAAGGAACCGTTTACTTGTCACTTGTAAGCCCTACTCCCAGAGCTCCCAGATTTTATTAAAATTAAGAATCATGAGAAAACAAAGTATTTTGTTCCATCATCTTGGAATTGGCTATTTTTATTAGAAGAGTATCAACTTTTTTTGTCAGAAAGAGTGAGCATTTTTAATTGTGCAAAGAGATTCACTAGAGTGGCTAGAAAAAGTTTGGTCTTAAGCCATGAATATATTCCTTTAAGAAAATCTGATTCCTTCTTCTCTCTTGAAAGACCCGCATAATCAAAACTCAGAATTAAAAAAGGTTAGTCTTGAGAGTTCTATAGGTTCAGCAGGAAGGAAACATGGTTTATTGGAGGAATATATCCCAAGGTGTTTGATTTCAAGAAACAGATAAGAAATCGAAGGCTCTCGGCTCAGCAGCAATCTGATCCCTGTGCTTCCAGCTGGCCTTGCACCTCCACTGTTGTCCGAGCTCCCATTTCAGAGTACATACTGGAGACATTCAGCCCAGTGAGGAGATCCAGGCCATGAGGACAATGCAGGGGGTCTGAGGACTCGCACTGAACCTCTCACAGCACCATATGCAATGCTCTGATCCCCAGCGATCTTGGGTTCTGCCTGGAGCCATTTTTAACCTGTGGGACCAGCTGACTGGTAAAGCCAGGACTGTTGTGCGTCAGCAGGAAACTGAGTCAGCCTCATTGATTTGGTGTAGGATGGTGTGGGTTGAGTTGGTGGGGACCTTGGATGGGTTTTCGTGGTCATGGAAATAGTTTCCTTTTGCCAGCTACAAATCAACTAGCATTCATGCAGGCTCAGAAGCAGAAGAGCAAAAGTTAAAAATAAGTCAACCTTTTATTTTTAGGCAAGGCAGAGCACAGCCCTAAAACGGAAACTGGGGCATGTGAACCTGCTTCTCCTGGGAGACTCAGTGGAAAGGAGCAATAAGTACAGGGTCTCTCCCATGGAATGTCTCTGCTCATGCAAGAGGGTATGTGGAAAGACCTGTCTGAGCATGGGAGGCGCCCTGAACTGAAGCAGGGCTGCCCTCCTATCCAGTTCCTAGCTGAAGTTCGGGGGACCCAGGGCCTCAGTTTTCTGTCTGAACCCTATCAGGAAATGACATCAGGGTGAGAACCCCTCTGCCATGTACGTGTGGTGTATGTAGGCAGGACTGGTGTGCATCAGTTCCCAGCCATTCCATTGTCAAAACACTGGAATATTTTCATGCTCCTTGGTAAATAGACATTGACCAACCTCTCTGTTTGCCTCCTCACCACCGGCTACCCAGCCTCTCCTCTGGCACATTGCAGACTACCCCAGCACCCAGCAACTAAAGGGTTAATTCCTGGCACTGTGGCATTCAGAAAATCTGATTGCCTCTGTTCTCTTGAAAGAACTCTGGTGTCAAAATCCAGAATTCAAAAAGATTGGTGGTGAGAGTTCTATCGATCTCAACAGGAAGGAATCCATAGTTGACTGGGAAAATCATGAACACTGAATTGTCCCTTCTCTTTTTTTTTCAAATTAAAGTTTATTGGGGTGACAATTGTTAGTGAAAGTACATAGATTTCAGGTGTACAATTCTGTATTACATCATCTATAAATCCCATTGTGTGTACACCACCCGGAGTCAGTTCTCCTTCTATCAACACATATTTGATCTCCCTTACCCTCATCTCCACCCCACTCCCCCATTACCCTCTGGTAACCACTAAGCTATTGTCTGTGTCTATAAGTTTTTGTTTTTCATTTGTTTGTCTTGTTCTTTTGTTGTTTTTGGTTTATATACCACGTATCAGTAAAATCAAATGGTTCTCTGCTTTTTCTGTCTGACTTATTTAGCTTAGCATTATACTCTCAAGATCCATCCATGTTGTCACAAATATTCCTATATCATCTTTTCTTCCCGCCGAATAGTATCCCATTGTGTATATATACCACAACTTCTTTATCCATTCATCTATCAAAGGACATTTTGGTTGTTTCCATGTCTTGGCCACCATAAATAAAGCTGCAATGAACATTGGAGCACACTTGTCTTTATGCATAAACGTTTTTAGATTTTTTGGGTAGATACCCAGGAGAGGGATTGCTGGGTCATATGGTAATTCTATTCATAATTTTTTGAGGAACCTACACACTGCCTTCCATAATGGCTGCACCAGTCTGCATTCCCACCAACAGTGTATGAGGGTTCCTTTTTCTCCATATCCTCTCCAACACTTGTTACTATTTGTCTGGTTGATGATAGCCATTCTGACTGGGGTGAGGTGATATCACATTGTGGTTTTGATTTGCATTTCTCTGATGATTAGTGATGTTGAGCATTTTTGCATATGTCTATTTGCCATTTGTATGTCCTCTTTGGAGAAATGTCTCTTCAGGTCCTCTGCCCATTTTTCAATTGGGTTGTTTGTTTTTTTCTTGTTGAGTTCCCTGAGTTTCTTGTATATTTTGGATATTAGCCCCTTATTGGAGGCACTGTTTGCAAAAATCTTCTCCCATTCAGTTGATTGTCTCTTTATTTTGTCGATGGTTTCTTTTGCTGTGCAGAAGCTTTTAAGTTTGATATAGTCCCATTCATTTATTTTAGCTTTTACTTCCCTTGCCTTTGGAGTCAAATTCATAAAATGCCCTTTGAACCCAAGGTCCATAAGTTTAGTACCTATGTTTTCTTCTATGCAGTTTATTGTGTCAGGTCTTATGCTTAGGTCTTTGATCCATTTTGAATTAATTTTAGTACATGGTGACAGATAGCAGTCTAGTTTCATTCTTTTGCATGTGGCTTTCCAATTCTGCCAGCACCATTTATTGGAGAGGCTGTCTTTTTTCCATTGTATATTTTTTGCTTCTTTGTCAAAAATTATCTGTCCATGTTTATGTGGTTTTATGTCTGGGTTCTCAATTCTATTCCATTGGTCTGTGTGTCTGTTTTTCTGCCAATACCATGCTGTTTTGATTATTGTAGCCCTGTAGTACAAGCTAAAGTCAGGGAGTGTGATACCTCCAGTATTGTTCTTTTTTCTTAAGATTGCTTTGGCTATTCAGGGTCTTTTGTGGTTCCAAACAAATCTGATGATTTTTTGTTCTATTTCTTTAAAAAATGCCATTGGGATTTTGGTGGGGATTGCATTAAATCTGTATATTGCTTTGGGTAATATGGCCATTTTAACTATGTTGATTCTTCCAATCCATGAGCATGGAATGTCTTTCCATTTTTTTGTGTCTTCTTCAATTTATTTTAAAAATGTCTTGTAGTTTTCAGCGTATAGGTCTTTCACATCCTTGGTTAAGTTTATTCCTAGGTATTTTATTCTTTTTGCTGCAATTGCAAAAGGAATTTTTTTTTTTATTTCTTTTTCTGAGATTTCATTGTTAGTATATAGGAATGCAATGAACTTTTGTACGTTGATTTTGTAGCCAGCAACTTTTGCTGTATTCGTTTACTGTTTCTAATAGCTTTTTGGTGGAGTCTTTAGGGTTTTCTATATAGAGCATCATGTCATCTGCAAAGAGCGACAATTTAACTTCTTCATTCCCAATTTGGATGCCTTTTATTTCTTTCTCTTGCCTGATTGCTCTGGTGAGGACTTCCAACACTATGTTGAAAAGCAGAGGTGATAGGGGACCGCCCTGTTGTGTTCCTGAATGTAGCCTTCTCTCCTTTATAAAAGGGTTTTGGAGCCTATCTATGTCACCAGGAATAGGATTTACTTTCTCTGTAAATGATTGGAAGCTTCAGCACCAGGACCAGCTGCATCCTTTGGGACTGGTCCTTGTCAACACAGTAATGATTAAGTATAGTCACCACCACCACTGGGTGTGGAGGTGTGTGTTCCATCAGAGGAAGGTATTGGGTTGGTAACCCAAGGGACTGTATCCATGGCCCTGCCTACTTAGCAGGAAGTACTCCTCCGTTTCATCATGGCATTTTCCAGCTATTTTGGTCCTCTGGGTGCCTTCTCCTGTGGGCCTGGCACAGATCCTTGATTTCTTCCATCCAGGTCTCTTCACCATGCCACCATACAGCCCCTCTACCCTCAACGATCCTTTGCTGGAGACACCAGTGCTACTGCCAGTCTGACCTCAAGGAAGCAAGGGCTCACCTCCTCGTGTCCACTGAATCCCAAATGTGGACAGGCCTTTCCACCTGGTTCCCACAGGGGACCAGAGACCAGGATGTCACTTTTAATGAGACCTGGCGTAGATGTGGGAGTAATGACAGGGAAGTAACACACAGAAAAAAGCTCCTAGCTCTGATGGGCCAGACATGCGTAACAGCTCAGGTTCCCTGACATGCACCCTTCTGGCGGTTTTGAAGCTAGGATTAGTTTCCCTCAGCTGCCATCCAAAAGACCCCAAATGTCCCCACATCTTTGGGTTTAGGCCAAGCTGATCTGGCCAAGCTTTACAACAAGGAAGAAAGGATTTTCTCTTCCAGCTCTGGGGCCCGCTCTGAGACACCAACAACTCGGCCAAGCGGAACAGGACCTCGGTCAGTCCGTCTCTCTCCAAGAATCCAAGCATTTTGCAAACTAGTCTGACCTATCATCGACCAGTTACAAACCCCACTTTCCGTGAGGGTGTTTATTATATTGTCATTCCCATTGTATAGAAGAGAAACTAAGACCCGGAAAGGTTTAGTAACTCAACTGAGTTCAACAGCCTGTAAAGTTTTCCAAGGCCTTGTACCTACATGATCCTTCCAAAACCACCACACAAAACACTTTTCTTATGCAGATCCGGAAATTCTTAAAACTCTTCAACTATTGACATGTTGCAAAGGTGTGAAAGGCATATGGTGCTCGTGAGTTAGACATGAAGTTAAGCTTGAAGACCTCTGGTGGGTTTCATGTGGAACAGAAGCCAACAACAAGAAGCTTAGAAAAGGACACATCAGCAGAATGCTTTTGGAATTTTCCAGTTGACTTCTTTACCACCTTAGCCATGATATCAGGAGACGTAGCTTCAGCCACAACACTAGTGTTCTCTAATTTTTCTGTTGCCTTGTTCCTGCTCACATTATTCACATGCGGCTGTTTAAGAGCTGCAAACACGGGTGAGATATCACCAGCAGCTCAGTGTTTTCACAAGACCCTGATCTGCCACATGCTGTAGGCTCTTGTGTATCAGACTTCTCTCAACTGTGCTAAAGCTCCGTTTGGGGTGAATATGATTTCCTCTGCTGGTCTTGTCAAATCAGATTTCTCACTGCTGTGTCTTTCTGCCTTCTATTTTTTAAACCCCTCTATCAGTTGGGTTGCTGAGTCCTCTGTTTTATTTTTCAGCACCAGAGAAATGTCCTTATATAGTCTAGGACTCTTTTTGGTTGCCCATGTATATGAGAACTTGTCCCGAGATTGTAAATTTTTTGAGGACAGAGACCTTGTCTTAAGCATCTTATCTTCCCTTTGGCTCTTACTGTAGACACATTGGAGTTGTTGGGAATTAGTTTATATGTTCTAACTCTTCCCTCAAAGGACGGTTTTCAGTTTGTGCCTGGCCCATCCCAGTGGTATAAGCCCTTCATTCTGCTTACTACCCACTTTAAGTTCATCTGTGGCAATTCTGTACCATTTCCATTTACCTACGAGTAATGTTGTATAGAGATGGTTAAGAAGTGAACCATTCTCATCCTCAAAACACCTCCCTATTTTCTTAAATTTCAACATTCTTAATTTTTAACATTTATCTCATTAGGAAAAATTACAAATGTGTGTTTTTCAAAATCCTGTTCTTCATTCTCATGGAAGGCAATTTCATATGGCAGCATACACACTGGCCTTCAAGGTAACATAGTCACAAGTTTGGAGGATTAAGTGTGAACATCTTTGGGGGTGGGGAGCACTTTTCTGCCTACCGTAGGCAGGGAAAGCATTAGATGACCTAAAACATCTCATTGTGCCAGAAAGTAAAGAAATGACAGGGACGTGTCAAAAAGGACATCAGGAGCCAGCTTGAAGAGCCTTGTATTAGTCTGGCTGCCATATCAAAGTACCACTGACTGGATGGCTTAAACAACAGAAATTTGTTTTCCCACAGTCCTAGAGGCTAGAAGATCAAAGTGTCAGCAGGTTGTGTTACTCCTCGGGTCTCTCTTTCTGGCTCACAGATGGCCACCTTCTCTCTGTGTCCTCACATGGCCTTTCCCCTGTGTGTGCCCTGAGAGAGAGAGAGAGACATCTCTGTATCTTCTCTTCTTATAAGGACACCAGCCCTATTGGATTAGAGCCCCACCCCGATGACATCATTTACCCTTAATTATCTCCTATAGACTCTATCTCTGAATTCTGTCACACTGGGGGTTAGGACTTTAACATATGAATTTTGGGGGTATACAGTTTAATCCATAACAGTTCTTTCCACTTGGGCTGTGATTCAGACCCTGCTGGGTGAGTAAACCCAGGTTAAGAAAGCTCTCTGGACTTTGGGATACGGGGATGGGGAGGGGAGAAGATGTAGTGTGGTGTGGTGTGTAACACATAGATGGCTTTTGACTCGGCATTGCATGGGTGACTGGATGTAAGCACATTCTGTTTGGACAGGTTGGTACCATTTTTCAATTTCATCATTTGATCTGTTTTTTCCTGTTAATCATTTCATGACGGAAACAGAATTCGATTGTACGAGAATATATGAACCTACTTTGGGAGTTCTTGAGCCTGCAACTAAAAAGAAAACACACCTTTGGGATTCGTCCTGGCCCTAAATTAGATTGCCCTAGAAGTGTCGTGTAAAAACCTGTAGACCACTGCTTAGTTGGTCCCCACCACAGCCAGGCTGCCTTCATCTCTAACCAGTCATCTTATCAATGCTCCATCTCACCCTCAAGCCCAGCTTCAAGTGATTTTCATGGCTACCCTAAGTGTAAACTGTAAGAAAAATGAGAGGTTAGAAAGCAAAACCATTTTTCTGTCTTTTCTACTATAAAATAAATGGAGAAAATTCATCATTATCATCCATAATAACAAAATAATTACAATAAATTTTGCATTTCTTTCCAGTGTTTTCCACACACTCATTTTTGTGTATCACTTCAATGACATACATGCAATTCTATACTCTACCCTTTGTACTTAATCTTACAGAATTTAATATGTCATGTGGCACTTTTAAAATATACCTGCAAATTCTGTGTCACTCCCCTCACAGACAGGTGGTATCAATGCCTCCTCCCTTAGAATCTGGAATGACTGACTTTCTTGTAGCTGATAGAATGTAGAAGGAGTGATGCTATTTAACTTTCAAAGCTGGGTCAGAAAGACCATGCAGCTTTTACCTGATTCTGTTGGGACATTAGCTCTAGGGGAAATAGCATCATGTAAGAAGACCTGGTATCCTGAGACTGCCATGCAGAGAGCCCTCATGTAGACACTCTGATTGACAGCCCAGATGAGCTTGCAGCTGACAGCTAGCATCAATTCTCAACCGTATGAGTGAGCCATCTTGGACATCTAGCTCAGTCAAGTCATCAGGTTTTATTTATTTATTTTTTTTGCAGCCCCAGTTGACACCTTACTGCAACTGCATAAGTAAGTTCAAGTGAGAACTGTTCAGCTGAGCCCTTTAAAATTTGTGATGCATAAAATTATAAGCAAGATAAAATTGTTGGTTTAAGCCACTAAGTTTTGAGGCAATTTTTCACACAGCAGTAGTAACCAAATGAAATGTTGGTACCTGGAGATGATGGACTGCTATAATAAAAACTTAAAACATGTGGTATTGGCTTTGACACTGGGCAAGGGACAACGTCCTTGAGAATTACATCAGTGAGAGCTTCAAGGAAAATGAGGAAAATATTACAAGAAGCTGAGGGAAAGGAGACCATTGTTACGTAGTGGTGGGAAGTTAGTAAAACCATCACCTGTTATAATGTAGAAAGTAGAATATGCACTCAATGAACTCTATGAACTAGATAAGAAAACATCCAGGCAGAGTGTTGAAGATGCCATCTGGCTTCTTCTAGCTCCTATAATAAAATGAGCACACAGATACAAACAGATAAACTGGAAACCCAACTATTCAATTTTCCAGTGGAATTTGGAGGAAATACAAAGGGCCCAAGTGAATAGTTTTAGCCAGCAAAGGGTTCGTAAGTAAAAAGGAGACTCGGGAAAAAGATTTTCAAGAAAATGTGGTCAGATGGTAAAAATGAAGCCAGAGGGTTGACTTTAAAACACTTTTTAAAAGATTTCAGAAAGATTCAAGATGGTATCTCATAGACACTATCAACCAGATAAAAGCGTCTAAGGATCTTAAGGTCATGCTTTGTAGGTTGTATCTGTTCAATGATAGAGCTTCTAGGCTCTTTAAAATATTGCCCTTAGCAGCCTTACAGGGAGTCGAAGATAGAGAGGAGTCTTTCTCAAAGACCCTTTATGATTTTTGTTAATAAAGGAAACTCTAATAAGATTCATAAAAACCCACAAATTTTTCAAGAGAATTATATTGGCAGAGACAATACCATCTTGGACTGAAAGAGACACAAACAGAACAAAATGAAAACATATCTTTGGATCCCAACCTTCTGTGGGAAGGAAGCAGAATGAGAAAGCTATGCAGCTACAAACACAGGCTATTTATTATGGAAAAGGAGGAACTACCCAAACTCTCTATAGAGTCAATGCAATCCCTGTCAAAATTCCAATGTCATTTTTCACATAATAAAAAAGTAAATAAATTTGTATGGAACCATAAAAGACTCTGAATAGTCAACGCAATCCTGAGAAAGAAGAACAAGCTGGAGGTATCACACTTCCTGATTTCAAACTATGCTATAAAGCTATAATAATCAAATCAGTATGGTACTAGCATAAAAACAGATACATAAACCAATGAAACAGAATAGAAAGCCCAGAAATAACCCCCCACTTACATGGTCAAATAATTTTTGACAAGGGAGACAAGAATACTAATGGGGAAAGGATAGTGTCATCAATAAACGATGTTGGAGAAACTGGACGACCACATGCAGAAAAATGAAATCAAACCCCTATCTTACATCACTCAAAAAATTACCTTGAAATAGATTAAAGGCTTAAACATAAGACCTGAAACCATAAAACTCCTAGAAGAAAACATAGGGAAAAACCTTGACATTGCTCTTGGCAATGATTTTTTGGAATATGACACCAAAAGCACAAGCAACAAAAGCAAAAATCAACAAATGGGACTACATCAAACTAAATAGAAAAGGGGACCCTTCGGCATTGTTGGTGGGACCGTAAGCTGGTTCAGTCACTATGGAAAACAGCCTGGAAGATCCTCAAAAAATTAAAAATAGAACTACCATAGGATTCAGCAATTCCATTTCTGGGAAGGGAAATGAAAACAGGATCTCCAAAAGGTATCTGCACTCCCATGTTTACTGCAGCATTATTCAGAGTAGCCAAGGTATGGAACCAACCTAAGTGCCCATCAATGAATGAATGGAAGTAGAATGGATACATAAAGTGGTATATATACACAATGGAATATTATTAAGCCACGAGAAAGAAGGAAATATTTCCATTTGTGACAACATGAATGGACCTTGAGGGCATTACACTAAATGAGGTAAGTCAGACAGATAAAGACAAAACTGTCTCCTGTCACTTATATGTATGGAATCTGAAAAAGGCTACTTGTGGAAACAGAGAGTAGAATGGCCGTTACCAGGGTCTGGGGGGTGGGGAGACTGATGAGATGTGGCTCAAAGGGTGCAAACTTGCACTTAGAAGATGAATAAGTTCTGGGGACCTAATACACACCAGTGTGAATATAGCTAAAATTACTGTATTATGTACTTGAAAGTTGCTACCAGACTAGATCTTAGACATTTTCACCACAAAAAAGAAACAAAATTGTTGACGTGATGAAGGTGTTAATGTTACTGTGATAATCCTATTGCAATGTATAAGTGTATCAAAATCAACACATTGTACACCTTAAGCTTACAGAATGTTGTATGTCAACTACACCTCAATAAAAAATAAAAATAAACTACTATAGCTGTTTCCTGTTTTCTCTTCTCAAATATAGGTAATGAAAATAATCGCCTTCCTCATTTTCCTTCTTTTGGATTATTGCCTTAGAATAAATTCCCCAAAGGAAAATAACCAAGTGAAAGAGTTCGAATATTTGTCTAACTTCTAATTCACACTGCCAAATTACTTTCCTAAAAGTTACTACCAATTGGCCCCAAACACTTCGGGTGTTGTAATTTTAGGTATATTTAACAGCATCACAAATTCAGAAAGTTGTTCTTGTGTATCTACTGTAAAATTTCATTACCCTCATTCTAGAAAGGAATCCGTACCAGTTGTAGGTCTCTCCTGCTCAGTCTAACTCAGTCCTTTATCATCTGGTTGGTGTTTCTTTTTATCCTAACAAAATTCCTCTATTGCATTTCCAGCCTCCGTCTGGGAAGTTAGCTATGGAGAATGTTAGCAGCCAGGGCTATATCTAGCCTTCTGCTCTGCTTACATGTCTCTCTAAAGTAGCCCTGAACCACACTAACTTTCTGGTCTACCTCTAGCCTGCTAGGTGACTAACGACTGAACGTTTATTCTGAGTCATACATACAATATTTCATTTTTTATCTCAACCACCTTGTAAGGTAGACTTTTCAGACAAGGACTAGGGATCAGAGACATTAAGTAACTTTCTCAGGAGATGTACTTTGTAAGCAAAGGGGACAGGATTTGAACCCATGCTTTTGGCCACTACACTTCACTGCCTCACCTGGACGGCCGGTCTAAAGGGTGTTTCCTTCCCACTCACCCGGGCACTTCCGGGGAGGAGGATAGAAGTCAGTGGAAAACTCTGATTTGCTCCCTTCAAATATTGTCTATTTCCTCCAAACACTGACCTGCTCCATATTTTTGAACCATCCCAATTTAAAATTCAACGTCCAGGTTTTAACTATATCTCCAGCATTAAGATGCATCTTGATGTATATTTTGTTAGGAGTTATTCAAAGGAAATAAAAGTGAGTATGCCTATATAAATATATGAACATCTTTTCTGAAAAATTTATTCCCGTGTCTAAGAAATTTTGTACTTCTTAAAATGGGAAGAAAAAATGTATGTTAAGTTATTTTACTTCTCCGCAGTCCTTTATATTTCTTCTCCTTCCTCAGGATAAGCTGTGATATGAAATACTGACACCAAAAGAAGAATCCTCTGGGAGACTGGGGACTGAGCTGTAAACATGACTTTGCTTCTCTGGAATGTGAATGCAGGGCTTTGCCTGTTCACTTCTGTGTCACCGGCACCTTTAACAGCACCTGGCACTCAGGAGACACTCATATCTGTGGAATGAATGAATGAACTACCTGGCACCCTGCCCAACAGTGCTCTAGTGGTTACAGCTGAGATAATTTGTCACGTGACTTCTGGCTCAGCATCTGCCATGGAAACCAGTCCCGGGCCTTTGACACTCAAAGCCTGGTCCCTGGGCCAGCAGTTGGGAGCCTATCCAGGGAAGGCAGACAGAATCTATATTTTAACAAGATCTCCAAGCGATTTGTACTCACATTAAAATTTGCAAATGACTCTCTAGACCAGTCGAACATCATCAGCAATGACCTGGGAACCTGTGAGAACCGACCGAATCGGAAACTCTGGGAATGGGGTCCAACAGTCATACGTGCTTAGTACCTCCAGGAGATTCGCATGTTCTCGAACACTTGAAAACTACTAGAACAGCCTCCCCAACTTTGCTCCTAATTCCACTCAGAATTTAGATCTTGGTTGTAGTAACTGGACTGTACCATTCCTTTACCATGTAGCATGACATACTCCATTCCAAACACAATGAATAACCTCATTCTTCTAACCTAACCTTTAAAGAGGCCAGACCCAGAGTTCTAAATACGGGTTTCAGAATATAGGACTAGATCATGTCAAGATTCTCGAGGCCTGAGGATGCAGCTGCTCCCTGTAGAAGGGTGTGAGATAGATGGACTCTAGCCCATGTTCTACCCTCTAGGTGACTCACCTGTAGAGCTGCATCTGCCCAGTAGGGTGCCTTTTTCTAACCCACCCAAAGGTGTGGGATGAACCAGCTGTGGTCCTGAGTCTTACTCCTGTGACTGTGTGTAATCATGTAAATGGTTATATGCAGTAGGTCCTGCTGTCCGATATCAATGCCGTCCATGCCCGTCTCGTAGCATTTTCTACGCTGGACTCATTCTCCTGATTACAGCCGATGGGCTCTTCTCCTCTGCTCCCTCTGACAGTTGTAGGGCTGTTTGCTCTTCTAATTCCCACTTTCCTCCAGGTTTACTGTTAGCCTCTCACTTGTCAGCTATTTGATCTCTTCTTTAAGGTTTTATTAGTGTATCTTCTGCCTCCATTTGTCAGAGCTCATACACCTGATGCTGCAAATTCTTTAAAAACGCTTCAACAGCCTTGAGCAAATACGTGTTCAAAATACACATCGTTCTTTTCCAAATGGGGTTTGTACAATGTATTAATTTCAAAATAGGGAACCCATATTTGCTATTACAGGTTGCAGCCTATAATATAATTACTAAGCTTAATTTTTAAGAGCAAGGAAACAAAACGACAGATACACACGCACAATTCATATAGCCATCATCTATGTGCCACTTAGCAGTGTCAGTGCTTATAAACTAACAGCTTGGTCTTCACAATGATACAGACCTTGACTGGAATTAGAAGGTAAAATCCATTTCGAGGTGACCTTTGGGAAAATATATTTAAGTTTTTCACATACAGGGATATGGAATTAAATGTGTCTATTTGTAAGTTCTGCCCATTGACCCTAGATCTGTCTCTGGAGGAGAAAGAACAAATTTTATCCTTTTTCCACCTGTCAGACCTGAGATTTGAGACGATATCTATCATACCTCCCCTTCTCTATTCCCACCCACTTATTTTCACCTCTATAAGCCAAAAGCCCTCTGCTCCTTTAGTTCTTCACCACATGCTAATTTACATCAATTCACCCTCTTGATTGTTCTTCTCTGAATGTGTTCTTGTTAATCTATAGCACACAAAATGTATGATGCCAAAATGAAGACATAACTTTGAATGCTCTGAGAAGCATGAAATAGAGAAAGACTATCATCTCCCTTCAGATAACACACCTCTATTAATGCAGCTTAGTATCACAGTTTGCTTACTTTGCAATCACATCCTGTCGCTGGCCCACAGCAAACAAAACCTTAATTGCCATACATGATATTGATTAAGTCATTGCTACCCGATGCTCTCTTGCATGGTTTTTAGTAGGACTTCTTTCTGCCATAGACTTCTGGGGCTTTCCTCCCAATTTCCTGACCCTCTAGAAAAGCCTACCAGCAGCCAAGTCTCTCTATGCTATGTTCCTAGGCCCAGTCCCAATCCAGTTTCACAAGAGACCGTGACAGCCTTTGTAACTATTGCTGGCTGCTTATTCACCAGCAAACTTGAAAATGTGATTAACAAGAGCAACAAAAAAGAAGTGCTATCGATGAGGAAATCTGGTGACAATGATTTGTTATTATTACGGCTATTCCCAGCCCAGATGGTTCGCTAGATGAAATGGGTAAAAATTGGATCCTCTTTGTGGCTGGTGACAGGTGCAGACTTGGCCCCTCCAGTGGGATCTCATCAGACACACAGCCCACCACCGGCTGAGGAGCTTCCCACAGGCACGTGTGTTTTGTGGCAATTCTGAAAATTGTCAAGTGAATAATTGGACTCTTCTCTGGTGTCTTTTAGAAGATTCCCTTCTGCTCAACCTTTGAAAAGCTGTATCAGTCAGGTTCTTTTTTTTTGCAAGCAACAGAAACAAGCTCTAGATAACTTACGCAGGAAAAGTATTTTTTGAATGAACATGGTGATCCGTCCACAACTGATGAAAGGTTTGAGAAACAGGGTTTGTATACGATGGGAGCTAAGGGAGCCCTGGAAATGTAAGTAGTAGGAGATAATTGAGAAACTTGTCAGGGTGTAGCTAAAATGAATGAATTACAACCTTTTATTTTCTGGTTTTGTATCACTCTTATCAAGATTTAAAATTTGAGTCAAGAGAGTTTGATGGCTCAGCTTGTGTATTAGGTGTGATCTCCTGCCTAGGAAAGGATGGGCCCTCTGGTTAGCAGTCTCAGCAAAGCAGCACATAATAAAGAGATAATGACATAAAATTATATTGAAGAGGTGGGATTTCCCGGATGGAGAGAGAGGAGCTCAGCAAATTCTTTCCCCTAAAACAACTATAAAGCTGGACAAAATTGTCAAAACAACTGTAAGACATGAAACTAACCAAACTGGCAAAAAATTGAGAAGTGTTTATTCAAGTAAACCTACTGAAACTTGGCAAGAGAAATGTGAGAACTATTTTGTTTTAGCCTGGGGCTGTTCCCATTGTCCCTTCAATTCCATTGGTAGAGTAGAACTCCCAGGATAGGGCAAGCTGTGAAAACCAGCAGCTTTTCTGCCAGAAGAAGCTGACTTGATTTGGAGTGGAGCATGGAAAAAAATCCCATGTCCCTGAAATCATGGGAAACAGTCATGATTGCATACACAAATAAATGGGGATGGCCAATATCACAGTTATTCAGAGGCTGTGATATTGGTTAGAACAAGCAATAGACTGGAAGCATAGCCAGAAATTTGACAGGGACATCTAGAGAACTAGATAGGTATAGTGGGTCTAGAAAACTCCATTATATCCCTAAAGGTCTGAAAGGCTGTAATCATGCTCAAAGGCTGAGTTGCATGTTCAGGGGAGCTTCTACACATCCCCGGATGAATGGGAAAGCTTGGGGACATCCAGAGAAGACACAAACAGGCTCAGTAGAAAATAAGAGCAGAGACAGATTTGTAAACTGCCTGAACTTTAAATGTGTTCCTCAACCCATGTAGAGATCCATCAGCAAAGGGTGAAAGCCCTGCTGGCTCAATGTGTTTGAGCACAACCTCTGATCAATTTGTAAGCTATGCTGAGCTAAGGGAGAATAGTAGAAAGCCAAGCTTAGAAATAAAACAAAAACAAAAAGAAAACTTAGCAAAGACATCAGCTGCCACACACTGAGGTAAAGAGAGACTCTACAGAATGAATGCACACAAGTCAATAAACCAACCAACCAACCAACCAACGAACAAAAAACCCTGGCAATAATGACATCTCCCAGAGAAGAAGTAAGAATCCAGAGTTTCTACACTATTATCTAAAATGCTTAGTTCCTAATAAAATATTACAAGACATCTAAAGAAATATAAAAGTGGAAAAAACAGTCAATAGAAAACTGTCTCTGAAAGGTCATCTAAGGTGATGGATTTAGCACAAAAAAACTTCAAAGGAGCTAGTAAAAATATGTTCAAGAACTAAAAGAAATTACTCTTTAAAAACTAAGGTAAAATGTGATGACAATGACTTCTCAAATATAGAACATCAGCATATGCTCGTACACATAGAAATTATAGTTTTAAAAGAACCAAATGGAAAATCTAGAGTTGAAAAATAAAGTAAGTGAAATGAAATTTTCACTAGAGGGACTCAACAAAATATTTGACACGGCATAATAAAGAATCCGTGACCTTGAATACAAATCAGTAGATGAAAGAGGAGGAGGAGGAAGAGAAGAAGAAAATTGAACAGAGCCTCACAGAGATGTAAGTCTCCATCGAGCACACCAACATACATGTACTGGGAATCTCAGAAGGAAAGAAGTGCGGGAAAGGACATAAATAAATATATTTGAAGAAGAAAAATGGCCCAAATTTAATGAGAAACATTAATCTACACATTCAATACGTTCTATGAACTCCAAGTAGAAAAAATATAAATAGATCCACAACAAAATACATCATATACAAAGTTCTGAAAGCTACAGACAAGCTTGAAAGCAGCAAGAGAAAAATGACTCATCACATACAGAGACATAAATACATTTAACAGCTGATTCCTTATTGAAACAATGGAGGCCAGAGACAGTGGGAAGACATATTAAAGGTGCTAGAGAAAAAAAATCCCAATCACAGGGAATTAAATTAAAAATCAGCAACAAAAATAAAATTGTAAAATCCACAAAAATCTGGAAGTTAAATATCACACTTCAAAATAACCAAGCCCCCCCCAAAAAAAAATCACAAGGGAAGTTGGAAAATATTTTTAAATGAATGAAAATAAAAATACAACATATCAAAAATTTATGGGATGCAGCTAAAGAAATGCTAAAAGGAAAGTATATAGCTTTAAATGCCTATATTAAGGAAGAAAAAAGCTCTTAAATCAATAGTTTAAGCTTCTACCTTAAGAAACTAGAAAAAAGAAACATACTAAACCCAAAGCAAACAGAGAAAGGAAATAATTTTTTAAAAGTAGCTATCAACAAAATAGAAAAAAAATAACACTGAAAAATAAATGAAACCAAAAGTTACTTCTTTGAAATGATCAACAAAATTGACAGAACTTTAACTAGATTGACGGAGAGAGATAGGGTGGGATAGAGAGAATACAAATAACAAAAATCAGGATTAAAAGAGAAGGTATCACTACCTACCCTGCAGAAATTAAAAGAAAATAATGGATTAGTATGAACAATATTATAGCAAGAGATTAGACAGTTTAAATGAAATTAACAAATTCCTAGAGGCACACTAATTATCAAAATTGCCTTAAAAATTTAAAAATATGAATAGACCTATAACAAAAAAAGAAAATGAATTACTAATTAAAAATATGCCCCCCCCAAAAAAAGCTCTCCAGATCCAGATGGCTTCATTAGTGAAGTCTGTCAAATATTTAAATAATAAGTAATATCAACCTTTCAGAATGCTTCCAGAAAATACAGGGAGTGGAAACACTCCCAAATCATTCTAGGAAGCCAGTATTACCTGATGCAAACGTCAGACAAAGATATCACAAGAAAATAAAACTACAGACCAGTATCCTCATGAATATAGATGCAAAATTCCTCAACAAAATATTAGCAAAATGAATCTAGAAACATATAAAAAGAATTATACACCATGACCATGTATGATTTATCTCGGTAATGCAAGATTGGTTTAACATCTGAACATTAATTAATGTAAAATGCCGTATTAATAGAATAAAGCACAAAAGCCACATGATTATCTCCATAGATGTAGAAAAAGCATTCAACAAAATTCAACACCCATTCAAGTAAAAAATTTTCAACAAACTAGGAATAAAAAGGATAAACCTTCTTCAAGCTGACAAAGGGCATCTGTGAAAAACTTACAGTTAAATATCATATTTAATAGCGAAAGACTTAATGCTCTCCCCTCAAGTTCAGGAACAAACTAAGGAAGACCTCTCTGGCCACTTTCTATTTAACACTGTGCTAGAAGTTTTAGCTAGTGGATTAAGGCAAAAAATTTTAATTAAAACCATTCAAATTAAAAGGAAGAAGTAAAATGGTCGTTATTTGTAGATTACATGAGCCTGTGAGGAGAAAATCCTAAGGCATCCATACAGTTTTCTTTTTAAACTACTAGTGTTAACATGAGTACAGCAATGTCACAGGATGTAAGATCAATATATTAACATAACTGTGTTTCTACACAGTAGCAATTAACAACACACAAAATAAAATTAAGAAAATTATTTCATAATAGCATCAAAAAGGATAAAATAGTTAGCAATAGATTTATCGATAACGTGTAAGACTTGTGCACTGAAAATTATAAGCCACTGTTGAGAGAGGTTGAAAATCTGAGTAGATGAAGAGACATTCCATATTCATGGATTGAAAGACAAAATTGTCAATTATCCCCATGTTAATCTATAGATTCAACATAATCTCTATTAAAATTCCAGAAGTATTTTTCAGAAATTGGCAAGCTGATCCTAAAATATATGTGAAAAGGCAAAAGTTCCAGAATAGCCAAACCAATTTGAAGAAGAAAAATGTGGGAGAACTTTCACTTCAAAACTTACAAAAAAGCTCTAGTAATAAAGACAGTGTGATACTGACATAAGGAGAAACCTATGTATTTATGCATGTATGTGTGCATATATATACACATACACACATATGTGTATATATAAAACAGAATTGAATTTAGAAATAAACATATATTTACGGTCAATTCATTTTCGACAAAGAGGCCAGCCAAGGCAATTCAATGGGGAAAGAATAGTTTTTTCAACAAACAGTGCTGGGATAATTAAATATCCACAAACAAAAACATAAATCTAGACCCTTACTACACACCATACACAAAAAATTAATTCAAAGTAGATCATAGACATAAATCTAAGAGCTAAAACTATAAAACCCCTGGAAAGAAAAAATAGGAATCAATCCTTGTGTCTTTGGAATAGAGAACAAGCTCTTAGATACAATGCCAAAAGCATGATCCATAAGTGAAAAAATTCCTAAATCAGATTTTACCAAAATTAACAACTTTATATATAATGACATCTTCAAATATACCATTAAGAAAATGAAGAAACAAGTCATACGCTAAGAGAAAATATGTTCAAAACATATATCTAATAAAAGACTTGTATCCAGAATAAATAATAGAATGAATTAAGAAGAAAACTTGATTTAACAATAGGCAAAAATTTGAACAGACATGTCACAAAAGAAGATATATGAATCACTGATAAACACATGAAAAAATGATCAACATCATTAGTCATCGGGAAAATGCAAATTGAAACCACAATGAGATACCACTTCACACCAACCAGAATGGCTAGAATAAAAAAGACAGACAATAACAAATGTTGGCAAGGATGTGGAGAAATCAGATTCCTGATACATTGCTGGTGGGAATGTAAAATGTTTACAGGTGCTTTGGAAAACAAGTTGGTTGTTTCTTAAATAAGTAAATATAAACTTATCATACGATCTAGCTATGCCATTCCCAGGAATGTACTCAAGGGCAATGAAAACATATCTCAACAAAAAGATTTGTATGTGAATGTTATAGAAGCATTATTTATAATAGACAAATATTGGAAACATCCACAGGTTCATCAACTGATGAATAGATAAACAAAATGTGGTGTATTTATACAATGAAATACTATTGAGCAAAAAAACCCCTCAGGAAACAAAATGAGTTATTGATATACGCTTGTTACATAAATGAGCTAAATATTTCCCCTGGGTTGTTTGTTTCTGCAGGCCGAGACCCATTAGCAAAACATCCTAAAGAAACCCAAATTTTTATACACCCACTTATTCCAAAAATAGTTCAAACAAGCACCGTTGTAGTGATTTAGAGCTTTCCTGCTTTGCATTCCTCACTAAACCTCACCCCACATCTGTTAGCAAAAGATAAGATATGCCCTGGACCATAAGGACCCCAAGCCGCTGCTGCTCTTCAGGGCTCCCTGACGACACTGCCTCTGCACTGCTGAGTGACATCACCTAGACATGAAAGCCCCTCTCTGATCCAGCTCTCCCTCAGCAATTTCCTTGTTCTCTCCCCCTTCTGAATGGTGGCCCTTGAGCCATCAGGCTGGGATGGTCTCATCCTGAAAGGGACTTTCCGTCATGCAAAGCTGAGCACCACCCAATAATGCTTATTGTGTGTTACTGTCTGTCCTGATCTTATTGTTTCCATAATCAGCCCTCAAATCCTTTGAACCCCCTAAAATGCTACAACGTGGATGAACCTCAAAAACATGTGAAGTGAAAGAAGCCAGACACAGGAGACTACATATTGTATAATTTCATGTGTATGAAGTGTTCAGAAATTGTCAAAATACAGAGACAGAAACCGGGTTAATGTTTGCTTGAGTGGAGACTGACCAACAGGCATGAGGTGGTGGAAACTGGGGCTTGGGGCCACGGTTGTGTGAGTCTGCACATTTACGAAAAACCACTGAGTTGTACATTTATAACAGGTGAAATTTGTGGTATGTAAATTGGATCTCACTGAATTGTTTGAAAATTGTATTTTGGTGCTGATGCCAAAAGAAGGAAGAATTGATGTGGAGGGTCAAATCACAACAAATACCCAGTGCTCCTTGCTCCTCAAACTGTCACTGACTCCTGCTGTCAGTGTGGGGAATTAGGTGTGTAGGGAGTCACGCAGGGCAGCTGAGAGCAACTGTGCTCATCCTTTGTGCTCCTCATCAACATCACACCCTGTTGTCTGTCTTCTAGGCACCTGATGTGATTGCCCTTTCTGGGCCCAACCACTGATAGAACCGTGTGACTAGTTCTGGGCAATCAGCCGTGAGTGGCAGCGACCTGGGTCACTTCTGAGCTGAGCATTTGTCAGTGGAAGGAGCTCCTCAGTATTCCTCTTCACTCTCATGGTGATGGTAGTATCCCATGTGACCGAAACGCTGACCACCCCCAGCCAAGCTGAGCTGGACAAGTAATGTAGGTAAAAATAAACCTTTGCTGTGTGATAGCCCTGAGACTTGGGGGGTGCTTGCCACCATAACGTAATTTAGCCCATCTTGACTGATACAAGACAGCCACATTGGAACCTAGTATGTTTTGGTCCAAATCTGAGCAACATCAATTGCCACCAATGACTGTAGTAACCACTTTATTAATCAATTATGTGTCATATGCTGTGCAAGGTATTTGACATATTTCCAACTCTCAACGCAACGCTTCCAGGTAGAAATTACTTTTCTGATTTACATATGAGAAAACTGAACTTGAGCAAGTTGCAGCAACCTGAATAAGTGATGTAAACCTAAGAGTTGCTAATACGAAACTCATTTACTCACCTATTTAACAAATATTGGCTATTGCCTGAGGCCTGCTGGTTATATATGCTGGGAACCAGGAATACGATGGTGAGCAAAACAGTCACAGGCCCTCCTCTCTCAGGGTGTAGATGCTTCAGCATCAGCTGAATGCTTCAGCCCTATTTCTAGAGATAGATTCACTTGCCTGAGGACAGTCCCCTCACATCAGTGTTTCTTAAAAGCTCACAAGTGATTCTTAAAAGCATCAAGTGTGTAAACCACTGGTTTGGAGTTCAGACCTTTTGAGTCCAAACACCTAATATCTAGTCTCATCACACAGCCCCTTGCTTCTGTGCAAACTGGATCAGGTTTGATGGGGCCCCAACAATTGGCTGGGTTGCCAGCATCTCCTTCTTTCCTCTCACAGACCTCACCACGGTCATCTTTTGTTTCCTCAGCTGTCTCGCGCCCTTCCTCTGCCGGTGCTACAAGAGAATCTTTGAGCTGAATGAGACTTTAGTTAGAATGATCAATGGTTTTCTAACATTTTTAAGCTCTTAATTTCTCTTTTGTCTTTGTGTGTGTGTTTCTTTTTAATTCTTTTGCACAACATATGATGCAGACATTAGTGAAACCTGAATGGAATTAGGAGCTAGGACCCAGGAGCTGTCGTTGCTCTCCTTTTGCTCTTTACTTGGGCCATCTCTCTGGAACCCTCAGGCTCTGAAGGACATAGTTTGAATACTACTGACTTAGTGCTACTTCATCATTCCACAGGCAGAGCAACTGAGGCCCCCAAGAGGACACAGGACTTGCCCAAGGTCCCATAGCTTCCTTAGTGGCAGACACTGAGGCAAGAACCTAGGTGTCCTCACTCTCTGTCCAGTGCTTTTGTCAGCACAACATGGAGCCTCCCAGGCATGTTAAGGCTAAGGGTCATACCAGCATTGTTCTAGAATCTGCAAATAGCCAACCAAAGAATAGCACTGTGTCAGATAAGTCTCCTGGAGGAGGGAGTGGCTGAGTTGAGGCCTGAAGATGAATTGGCACTAAGCAGGCCAAGAGAGGTGGGTAGCATTTCATCTTGAGAGAGCTGCATATGCAAAGGTCCTGAGGAGAGGGAGGGGGGGAGGGAGGAGGGAGGGAGGGAGGGAAGGGGGAGGGGAAGAGGGAGGGAGAGAGGGAGGAGGGAGGGAGGGAGGGAGGCGGGCGGGAGGGGGGAAGGAGGGAGGGGGAGGGAGGGAAGGGGAGGGGGAGGGAGGGAAGGGGGAGGGGGAGAGGGGGGAAGAGAGAGAGAGAAAGAGAGAGACAGAGAGACAGAGAGCGAGAGAGAACTTTACCAGCTTTAAGTCTGACCAGAGAGAGGACAAGTGATAAGAGATGAGGCTGAACTATTACAGAAACCAGAAGCAAGATCATGAATATATAGCCATCTTATTGGTTCTCTGAAGAATCCTGATGATACAAGGGACCCGCTTTCTTGGTATCTCTTTTATCCCTGTTTTTGGAGTTAAGAAACCTACTCAGAGGCTCCATTCCCACTGGCCAAATTTGAGGAATGGGACTACTATGATTGGCTTAGACCAATCGGAATTCATCTAAGTGACGTGGGGTAGATGTGGAGACTGGAACCAGCATGGAAGAAGGAGAAAGTCCTGCCAGTGTCAACTACAGCAGAGAGTACAGGAGTTCGGGGGCCACAAGCCTTAGGTCAGGACCCAGACAGACGGGCGCCAGCATCCAGGAGTCCATGAGCACCAGAAATCCTCTGAAGCTCTAGTCCCGCAGAGCCTTTCCCCAGGGACTCTGGTGGGGCGAGAATCTATCCCAGCGAAGAGGAGCCCCGGGGACTCTATAAATGAGAAGTGGGAGGGGACTGTAGTTGCCTGGAAGTGGGGAGGTGCTGAAAGCAAATCCTGTCCTCCAATCTTAGCAGGAATATATTTCCTTGGCTATGGAGATGTAGAGATTTCTACATTTTGCCCGCTTGTTCTTGCTCTTCAAAACATGAGGCTATAATTAATATTGCTGCGATTTATAAGGAATGCTTCCTAAATGCCAGCCACGAAGCTGAGGACGTACCATGTATTTGATTATTTACTTTTTACAACCAGATAATGAGATGGTATACTGTTGTTACCATTTCACAGACGAGGAAATGAAAGCTCAGAAACATACCTAACTTGTTCAAGTGTCAGAGTCCAGAGTGCTAACCATTACATCATGGAACCTCCTTTTAACTTGTTCAAGTTTCAATGAGTGGTGGGTTGGGACTCACACTTGGCTCTGTCTGACACCAAAGCCTGTGTTCTTGCCCATAAGACATGGGACAAATCATACGTATTGGAATTTGAGAAAGAGAAAAAGCTCTGCTGGTGGGATAGAGGTAAGAGCAAAGATCTGAAAGGAGAGCAGTTGAAGGACACTCACCTTGAATGATGAATAGAATTTATTATAAGCTTTCTCTCTCTCTCTCTCTCTCTCTCTCTCTCTCTTTTTTTTCCAGGTGAGATGGTGCAACATAGCAGGGGACAATGAATCTTCCAAGGTCATGCCACAAGTCACTAGCCAAGCCTGGCCTGTCAGTCACAGGTCTGCATTCCCAGCTCACTGAATTCAGCAGTCGAAGCAGCTGTGCTGGCACTATGTCAAACAAGTCTGGAAGAAAACACCTGCAGTGTTTCCCCTTCTCCTCCTTTCCCTACGGTGTCCCCTAACCCTCCACAAACAACCCTCTTATCATCCCTCCCACCTATCCATAAACTGTCCCAGGAAATGCCAGGATCTGAACACCATATTGGCCACGAGGGACTCGGTCAGCTTCTTTGCCTTCTGGCTGTTCTAAACAAACAAAGGGCAGTGCACAAGTTATTAGTAAATACCAAGGCTTAGTTTATTGTATAAAACTTCAATCCAACAAATAAATGAGCCATCAAGTTTGAATTTATGTAGCATTCAAAACACATTAAACCCATTTGACCATGACAAAGGCCTTTCCTGCTTTGAATGATGAAGCCAGCACTGCAAATACCCTTCGATGAGACATTAAGCAGGTCCTTTTAGTTTGTCTCTGGGGACTGTCAAGGTGGAAGGTAAAGGTTCTGGCATTCTTTCTAAAGAATTATTTCGGGAAAATCCCATCTTGGCTAAGTCTCCTTCCTCTAAAAAAGGGTTTGTGAGACTATAATGGTCAGAACAATTACTGTCACTCAGCTAGGGGTTATCTAGCTGGCAGCCACAAGGCCCTTCCTTACCTTGAGATAATTCTGGAGACACATCAAGGCACAACGAGTTCCCATTAAAGGATGTTGGTAGCTGATTGTGTGAGGTCCCAGCTGCTGTTGTGGCCTGTCTCTGAGCGGTTTCTCCATCTGCAAATTGGTTCCTATAATACCTCAAAGCGGGTAGTGAGAAATGAAGGAGATAACACGGGAAAGAGCATTTGATTAATCCCAAAGTCCTGTTCAAATAAAAGGTATTAACATTAATAATATTTAATGATAACAGGTCAGCCCACCTTCTCGCTCCATTTTAGTTGTGGGGACAGAGTCCCAGAGAGCAGTTTCCAGACTCGGCCTCACGTAGAAAGGTGCTGGCTCGGTTATGATAGCCCTCAGCTGTCATCAGATGGCCATCCACTGTGGCTGGGTGGCCACCAGCTGTTACCAGTTAGCCATTCACACAACTGCCGTGGCTACGCCAGGGGGTTGGATCCTGCTTCCGGTGTCTCCAACCCAGCTGCCTGCGAGACTATAGTGGTATGAGTCTTCTATCTATGGCTCCGTGGGTGTTCCTTTTTGGCCTCACCCTATCCTGCGTTCTTGTGCAGGGAGCAGGAGCTGAGTCCCTACATGACGCATGGCGCAGCGAACATGAGGGGGATGTTGGCCGAAACTCTCCAAAAGGTGGTGGAGCAGCTTGTGAATATGGGCGCTCAGTTTTGGGAAGTCCGTGAGGAGCGGCGCCGGGAACAGGAGGCACGATCTGTTTGGGAGAAATGTGAGCCCTCGGTGAATTGGTGGGCCTCTCAAGCCTCCGGATGGCACACCACCCTGTTGGCCATGGCGGGCATCACCTTCCTTTTGGTGGTTGCTTCTGCCAGGGGCTCCTAGAGTTGTGGACATCTGACACCGAGGCCTCCACCCTCTCGGATACCTGGTGCGGCGAGCAGGATTCCGGCCAGGTAGGAATGATGTCTGACTCTGGGCGGGAGGACAGGTGGCCCCCACACACTGTTTGGTGCCCGGTGGCCTCTGTTCTCGGGAGCTAGACTCCCTTGGAGGGGTGGGAGGACGTGGACGGTTCTCCGACCAGCATAGGCTGGGGAAAGCGAAGGTTGTTGTGGCCCTGTGGGCTGGGAAGTGCTTGCTGAAGCAGCCTGGATGCGGGACCTGTGGTCCCAGGAGGAAACGCTTGCTGAGTCCTCGGTGGAGGATGCGGGTGAGGTTGGGGAGGACTTGGCACCCTCGCCCTGCAGAGAGGGCACACTTTATGGGGCTGGTGCACATCCCTGGTGAATGACTGGGGACTATGGGGAATTGCCTTCCATCTCTGATTTCATGGACTGCCTGAGTGTTTGCTTGGGAACGTACCACAATGCAGTGGTGCAGGTGGATGTTTGCTTCCTGTGTCTCGCCTGGCCACCAGTGAGACTATGGTATAGGAAGACCCCTTGTTGAGGTGCTGACGGATGTTTGCTTTTTGTATCTGGACCAGCTGCCAGTGAGGATATGTAAGTACCTTGGCTGTCAGCCACTATTGTTCCAGCACGGTACCCTGAGAACACTGGCTGTGCCCAGGAAGTAGGTGGACATCAAGGGACACCCCCTAGGACATTACTTGAACCGGACGGAAACTTTTTCTCGAGAGCTGGGTTCCTGACACAGGGCCCCTCACGCAAGACACTTGTTGCGTAGATTGTGAGGCGAGACCCTGTAGGGGTGGAGTGTGGGGACAGAGTCCCAGAGAGCAGTTTCCAGGCTCTCGGCCTAACATGGAAAGGTGCTAGTTTGGTTATTAGATGGCCATCAGCTATGGCTGGGTGGCCATCAGCTGTCACCGTTAGCCATTAGCCACTGATATAACCGCTGTGGCTACGCTAGGGGTTTGTTGGCAGAGAAGCAGACGGTGGATTGCGCATCGTGTGGCTCCTGCTTCCTGTGTCTCCAACCCAGCCGCCAGCGGGAATATAGTGGTGTGACTCCCCTACCTATGGCTCCGTGGGTGTTCCTTTTTGGCCTCACCATATCCTACGTTCTTGTGCGGGGAGTGAGAGATGAGTTCCTGCATGACATTAGTTTTTCTTGCTTTTGCTACAGGCAATGGAAAGTTTCTCCTTTCAGCTGGCATTTCTGCTCTTGCAGGGAGCTCTTGGGGCCAGCAGCTGCTATTAATGACTGGGGCTGACTCCTCGGAGTTGAGCTCCATCTGGCCAAGGACTGAGCCTCTCTATAAACAGGCAATTTTCAGGCAGGCATTGCCTAGAGATGTAGAGAGCCTAGGACAAATTATGTTTGTGTGGTCTTCTTGCCATAGCACCTCCAATTCCCACTCAAATGAAGACCAAAGACAGCATTAAAAGTCCTTCTCCCAAGAAAACACTTACACACACACAAGTAGGAGCCCAGTGAATCTGAGTGGGAGGGTTTAGAAAAGGGATAATCACTCAACAAACTGGACACGCACCATGGAACCGTGAGGGCTGCTGAGTTACAAAGATGCCTAAGACACAGTCTCTGCTCTACAGGGAGTCAGACATAAACAGACACGCCAATAATAGCTATGCCCTGGCCGGAAGCTGTGACCAGCTAGCTGTGCCTTGTAGAGACCAGTTCCACACCCTTTGTTTCAGGGCCTTTGGGGTGAGGACTGATTTTTGTATAAAAATTTCAGGTCATTTTAGCACCTCTTTCTTCCACCTGCAAGGACCTGGGTCATTACCTCCTCAGGCTCAGCTTGGGGTGGTTAATTTCATAGATGCACCATAAGGTACATCCCATGCAACGTCTCTACTAGAGGAAACACTGGGTGACATGAGAGAGCTAAAATAACCAAGGGTTCGAACAGGACAAAGAAGACTGAGGTCAAAGAGGATAAACCCAGTCCTTGCCCCCTCCAGTTGTCTGAACTGTTGTGCAAGAGCAGAAACTATTATAAATATTTACTCAATTCTTGTGCTATACTTGCAGTCTCATTTAACCAACACCACAACACTGGGGAACAAATATTCGCTGCCCTGTGCTACAGCTCAGGAAATGGAGACTCAGAGTAAATGTCTTTTCCAAGATCCATAGCTAGTGAAGACAGGATTCAAACTCATATCTAGCCGACTTCCAATCTGGACTCTGAACTGTGCAATGCTCGGTCCCCACCCAAGCCCTTTCACCTTGGGCTCCTTGTTACAGGCCTTATCTTTTTAAAAATATGCTTTGAAGATCAAAGTTCAGATGAAATAATGGGTATAAAGCACCTAGTATAATACCTAGAACCTACTAAGTGCTGAATAGATGACAGCTACTGCTTCTTCTACTGTTATCACCATGCCATGGTGGGAGCACAGAAAACAGAATCCAGCTCTGGGAGAAGACATTGAGGGGAAGCCAGGCAAGTTATCAATATATTCAGGGCAGGATCCAAGCCCAAGAAAAGACAGAGTTGGGCAATTTCCTGAGGTGGCCTACGGAAAGGCAGAATTTTGTGCTAAGTAACAAGGTTCCAGGGAGTGTGTGTGTGTGTATCCATCTATCTATCCAACAAAGTCTTTGTAAACACATGTCATGTGCCTGGCACTTAGTATAAAACAATGAACAAAACAGACGTAGGTGGGGAAGTGCTAGGTGGGGAAGGTGGGTAACAGTAAACACAGGAGTAAATAAATGTTTTCACAATTGAGAATAGCATCAAAAATGTGATGTACAGGGTGCTACGCTAGAGAACAGTTGAGGAGAGAAGCTATTGAGAATATCAAGAAAGACCTGTCTAAAGAGGTGACATTTAAAAATAAACTTGAAAGATAAGCCAGCAGGAGAAGGAGGGGGTAGGACAGAGTGATTGGAGACACAGAGCTGCCCAATGGGCCACTTAACAGCAAATCCTATTGGAGCCACAACTCGTGGGTAAGCCTTCAATCCATATGGGAGTGGAAGCTGGTAAATGACTCTCCTTGGGTGACTGGTTTGAAGACTAGGGCCCTCTCTGTTCTAAAGATGTCTCTAAGGGAGGTCCTGGGAACCAGGGATATCAAAAACAAGGACACCAGTTGGCACTGATGAGTTGCCACTTAATGCTCACCTATGAGATGCATTGAATGAAAGGGTTGGCAGTGGGTCTGGGAAACCTGTTGGGGACAGGCCACCCAGTGAACTCTAGTTCAGTCTGTTTTCGAAAACCTCAAAAAGAGTACTCCTGCTATTCACATTTCAATGTAAATCAAACTGCCTTCAACCAGCAAGGCTGTGTAAACTTGTGTTTAATGTCAGGTTCATATTAATATTTGCATTAACAAGATTGATCGTTTACATAACAATGCATATGTAAAGTCTGGGCTAGGTCTGGGTTTACACATATTTGCATAATGTTTACAGATTGATTGATTAGACAAACTGAGCATAAATCCAAGTAAACTGCTAGTTGTTTATTTTTTCTATTGGGGCTCGGTAGCCTATATCTTAATAAATGGGCTAAACTGAATCTAAGTCCTCTATTATAACCTTCAAAGGAGATTTAATAGCTCTGAAAAGTAATTTTCACGGAAAAGAGTAAGATGAAATCATTGGGGCTATTTTTTCCTTTAATCTCAGCATTGAGTGGTAAAGAGGACACTGGCTTTAAACTACACTCTAACAGAGATAAAACCAAGCCATAGACAGAAAATCGAAGTTCAAAATTCCTCTGCCTTAACCATTGAGGAGAGTTTCTTAAAGAAGTTCAGGGACCGTGATAGACCATGTGAACCTCTGCTACCCAATGGTCCCAAGAATCCAAGGGAGAATATCTTCCTTTCATGCCTTGAGCATGTCCCTGTAGGGATGGAGTCCCAGAGAGCAGGTTCCAGGCTCTCGACCTCACCTGGAAAGGTGCTGGCTTGAGTAGTAGATGGTCATCAGCTGTGATCAGATGGCCATCAGCTGTAACCAGTTGTCCTTTGGCCACTAACATAAGTGCCGTGGCTATACTAGCAAGCACGGATTGCGGCAAGCAAGTGAAGTTAGCAAGCGGATTGTGGATTGCGGATCGTGTCGAACCTACTTGATGTGTCTCGCCCAGCCGCCAGCGAGACTGGGCTGCAGGAATTCTGCTCGTTGGGGTACTGACAGATGTTTGCTTTTGTGTCTCAACCAGCCACCATTGGGAATATAGTGGTATGACTCCTCTATCTATGGCTCCGTTGTTGTTCCTTTTTGGCCTCACCCTATCCTGTGTTCTTGTGCAGGGAGTGGGAGCTGAGTCCCTGCATTACACTCCTTCTGGTTGAAGAATACATGGATCCATGCAAGGCCCTTATCTCCATTCTAATTCATCTTCCCCCTGCCCCACCCACCCCTCACCAAGGGGTTCCACTTGAATGTGCTCAACAGATCTCTGGAGATCATGGAAACAAATAAAGACCAACCAAATGAGAATAAGCAGAGGCTATTGATTCTGAACTTGCTACCCTGTTTCCCCGAAAATAAGACCTAGCCAGACAATCAGCTCTAATGTGTATTTTACTATAGTAAATAGTAGTCTTTTGGAGCAAAAACTAATATAAGACTGGGTCTTATATTAGTTTTTGCTCCAAAAGACGCATTAGAGCTGATTGTCGGGCTAGATCTTATTTTCGGAGAAACACAGTATATAACAAGGTTAGCCACTGCCACCTGCATTTTGGCAGAGACTCAAAGGCAGGCAGAGGAGTGGGAAAGTTTTATAGTGGAAAAAAGGGGAGGCTTCAGGTGTACCCAGATAGCACGCTATTGACCTGGGGAAGCTGGAGGTGGGCTAACTAGATGGGAGGTATCCTATGTGATTGGATAAAGGTTCACATTTGACCTTCTCAGGTTGTTATCCTAAGCTGGAAGTAGGGATAAAAATTGGGGAAGCTGTCAGTTACTAATCAAGGCCATTTGGGGTCAATTGTTACAGAAGTTATTGTTTAGCATCCTGGATTGTTTAACAATCTGATTTCCTATAAGAATGACATAGCAGGCTGGCTTCCTGGGCTGGTTATTGTAGATAACTACTGGTTATTGCTCTCTGGGTAGGTTGCCGTAGGTTGTAGGTCAGAGTTCCAAAATGAATTGTAACTTTAACCTTTGTGTAGAAAGAAGCAAGTAATTAATAATGGACAAATATTTCAGAAAATATTGAATTTGTTATCCTTGGGTACTCTGATCATGGCCATATATGGTATGTAAGAGTTTTGCAGTGATTATCTCTATGAAATCTTTCCACTAGTCCTTGGAGAAGGGGCTACTATCATCATCATCATCATCATCTTTAGTCCCATTTTATACATGAGGAAATTGAAGCTTATACCATTTAAGTACTTTGGCCAAGCTCTGTGTATCTAGAAATTAATGGAGGTCGAATGCAAATCCAGGGAGATCTAATGCCCAACCAACTGGAGAAATCAAACTCTTTCCCAGTACTTTAAAAATAATTATTAGAAGCTTGGTATTTCCATCAGTTGAGGTGGTAGTGTCAAGTGGTTATTAATTATTCACTGAAGCAGTTCCCAATAGGACCTCTATTTACCAAAACTTGGTCCAGTTCTCTTCATATACTGATATCTGGAAAGGCTTCATTTTTTTTCAAAAATACTCTCGGCCAGACCTTTCAGTAATTCAGGCAGGAAACACTCTCCCCTTCTCGCTCCCCTCTTTGTGACCCTTGAGATTCAGAATTATGGAGCCTGTATCTTCCTGTGATGCACTGCAGTGGTTCCCACAGGAGGCTTTAGCTTGGCGGGCTTTCTGGAGAAGGTACCTGCGAGTCCATAAGTACCATGCCCCCCTCACTTACTCTGCTACCTCATTGACTTCTTTGCTGTAGCTCCAACATGCCCAGCTTGCTCCCACCTCAGACAATTTGCATTTGCTGTTCCCTCAGCCTGTAATAGCTGTTCCCCACATCGTCCAATGGGTGTCTCCTCTTCATTCAGGTCTCAATTCTAATGTTCCCAGCCCAAAGTGCCCTCCATGATATCCATCTCTAATATATCCCCCCATTCCTTGGCCCAGCACATGCCACTCCTATGGTTTGATTCATTTTTTTTCTTCATAGCATTTTACACTGTCTGCAACCATCTCACTAATTTTTGAATGCTTGCTGTTGAAGTCCCCCATTAGAATATTAGTTCTATGTGGACAAGAATTCTGTTTGGCTTGTTTATTCCTTATTCCTGGCACCTAGAAGGTCCTCAGTAAAGATTTGTTGAATAAATTATCCTACTTAATCGTCCCAACAATGCTGAAGGCAGTTCCTGCACTACAGTTGAGGGAACTTGGGCTCAGAGAAGTTAAAACAATTTACCCAAGTCACACAGCTAAACACTGAGGTAGAATAGAGCAGTGACTTGAACCCCAGTTCATCTGCCTCCTGTTTTTTTTTCTGTGACCTCCTATTCAGCTTGTTAGTGAGGGACAGATTCTCTCCCCAGATCTATGGGATTGACGAACACCTGGCACCTGACACTGGACAGATGAAACCAAAAGCAGTTTACTAGTTACAAGTACTCACAGCCCTGAGGAAAGAGGATACTGCGCCATGCAGGGCCACCCGGGGGTTGCACTAGGGAACAGAGTGAACCATAGGGGCTGTGGGAGGCAGGCTTTGTGGTATCAATAGAGTGGGGTGGCTCCTGAGTCCAGCGGGAGGGTATGATCGGCTAGTTTGAATAATTCTTGGGGCTGGTGAGAAACTGAAACCTGCTACTCAGCGCTCAGCAAGAACTACACCTGGTCTGTTTAATAAGGTGGGTTGTTTGGCTGGGGGCCCTTATCTGTGGGAGCAGAGTGGGAACCTCAGGGTTAGGCCATTTGAGGTCCTCCTGATTTCACCAAATGCCAAGGTAGCCCATAATATGGGACCTTAATTTTAGGCCTTAATACTACACCCATATTAAACACTGTGTTAATGGTAAAAGAGAAAAGAGGATTGGTGGCAAGGAGATGAAGTAGAAAGTTGCCATTGAATAAGGCAGTCTAAAATTAAAGAGGGTCACCCCACTGAGGAAAGTGCACAGCTCTTTCCAAAATGCTTTGCAATCTTCAGAAGATTCTATCTTATTCCAAGAGTACTGAAGAATTGGCAAGGCTGGTCTTTCTGGGAAGAACCTCAAGGGCAATATTTTAGGGCATCTGAGCTCATGAAGTTATGGACGTTGGCAGACTTGGTTTCTGGAACCCATTCAACACCTCCCCATAATACCAGTGGGTCTTGGTAGTGTGATTTTAAATACCCATAAAAATCAAGCTTTATTGATAGGAAAAACATAATATCTCCTTGGAAGTGGGCCCTACTTTGAGCAAAGAGAGCATACACAATGTCCCCACTCTAGATAACTGACCCAGGAGTCCTCTGGGGCTACTGAAGCCTCGTACATAAACTCATCTGAAGAACTCATTAAAAACAGCATGATTGGCAGATACCGTGTTTCCCCGAAAATAAGACCTAGCCGGACAATCAGCTCTAATGCGTCTTTTGGAGCAAAAATTAATATAAGACCTGGTCTAACTTTACTATAATACCAGGTATAATATAATATGATATGCTGTAATATCATATATAATATAATATAACATAAAACCGGGTCTTATATTCATTTTTGCTCCAAAAGATGCATTAGAGTTGATTGTCCGGCTAGGTTTTCTTTTCGGGGAAACACAGTAAGTCATGTCACTCTTTCCTGCATTTCAGATACTTTGTTCAGTCGGACATCAAAGTATTGTCATTATGTAGGATGAAGAGATGTTTGTAGTGCTTTTCCATTTTGCTTTGTGTATGTGTGTGTGTTGTTATATTTTACCGTCAGTTCATTGAGATTAAATTCTTTACTTTTGTGCCACCACACGGAAAGAAAACGTGAACGTCAAGGTTGACGTCTCCTGACTTGCTAGAGAAATGTGCAAGCTCCTTCCATGCATCGCTTGGAGAGGTATCTCCTATATGCCCTTCCCATCTAACGTGTGTGCGTGCACACGTGTATACACGTACACACATATATGCACATACACACAAGGCCACAGACAGCCTGGGTCCAGTCCACCTTTTGCCACTTGCCACCTTTGTCTTTCACTCCTTCCAGAGCGATCATAGCCAGACATCACAATTTCTTCACTTCCTCATAGTCTTTCTGTTTGGAGCACTGCTCCCTGCCCCTTCTCCTCTCTCTTTCACCTCCCAGCCTCACCCTCTGTCATTGGCTGACCAATAGCCACCCCTCAGATCTCACCTCTCAGAGAGGTATATACTTTAATGAGAACCCTGTACTTCCCGTTCTGCAATCCTCTGTGTTCAGAGACTGCCCTGGGAGATGCAGGTGGCAGCCTCTTTAGTGACAGCATGTGACCTGATCAGAGTGGGCAGGGGCCAGACGGCAGCACCAGTTGGAGGATTGGACCTGTCAATGTCTCTTCCTGAATTGTTCTCTCCCTTCCAGCTGTTTCCTCCACCTTGATTCAGACCACCGTTAATGTCCTAGAACTATTTAACTGGCCTTGCCTCATGCTCGCCCCTGCCCAGTCTGATCAGGTCACGTGGGTGATCGCTGCCCATGGTCTTCTCGCCTGGGCTCTGCACTGCATAGGGTCCAGCTCTGGTTCTCCTTCTTCTGCGCCTGGCCCCATGGGGTGAGGAGATGCCACAGAGTCGACAGGCCAAGGGGATGTTACACCAGAGCCTGTGTCTCCCACTGCTCCCCACATAATTCAAAGCCTTGATCCAGACACCGAGCACCTTGCATTCCTGATACTCCATCTCTGAGCCCATTCCAGGCCTGCACAGGACTCCTCCCCAGGCCAGTCTCCTGAAGGCGAGCTGTGGTGTGGCCACCTTGCCAGGCCTGTGGTGTGGCCCAGAGGCAGGTACTTGCCTGGGAGTGGGGGGTGAAATCTGGACATAGGCTTTAGAAGGCACATGTCTGTCGAGTCGGGCAGAACTAGGGTGAGAAGAGACAAGGAACAGGCAGCAGGCTGGGGGCCCTGCAGCTGTGAGGGGCGGGCCTCTGGGCATTCCCAGCTCTGAGCCCTCAAGGACGCCTTACTGGTCTCAGGAAACCATCCAAACTCCTGAGAATGTGATTTAAGGCCCCAAAGTTCTTTGATTTCTATACTTCTCCAGCTTCAGTCACTTCTCCCAGGTTCCCTCTCCAATTCACATTCCAGACCTACTAAACGATTTGCATATCCTTAGAAGATAATTCACCCTATTTCATCATTTCTGACCTCCTTCCTCCCCACTGCTCCTGGGGAGGAAGCACCAGGACTTACTACCCACCGGTGTGTTCCCAGCACCAGGACTGGGCTTGGCACATAGCAGGCTCTTGGAAAATATCTGGGGGAGGGAAGGAAGCAGGGAGGGGCCATGAGAGCTGGATTTTCTCCTGGCATGGATAGCACAGACCTCTGAGCAGCCGCAGCCCACACTCCAATACTCTGAGAAGCTGCTGCGAGTGCTACACTGGGGTAGGTTGGGGGTGGGAATGGGGGGGAAAGAAACGAGCAGAATAAAGAGCATCAGTAGGCACTGACATCATTTTAGTCCTGGTTCCACCACTTGTACGTGGTGTCAGAGGTCAGCACACTTTTTCTGTAAAAGGACAGAAAGAAAGTATTTTAGGCTTTGCAAGCCTAAACTTCTCAACTCTGCCTTTGTGGCACAAAAGTGGCCACAGACAATGCATCACTGAAAGGACATGGTTGTGTTCCAAAAAAACTTTATTTGTAAAACAGACCGTGGGCCAGATTTGGTCCATGGGTCCTAGTTTGCCAACCCCTGATCTCAGTGACCTAGAGCACTAGATCCAGAAAAAAAGTTGGGGATATAATATCTAGTTTATAGCAGATGAAGAAATGTTACATGACACTGTTTTGAAAATTATAATGAAGTAAAAATACTAGAGCAATATACATTAGCAGTATCAGTGATGTTAATAGGCTGTGGTGAGGCCCGTTAATAAATCACATTGATTAAGTACCCACTGTGTGAGAGGTGCCTTACCCTCACATTTTTACTCAGTCCTCACAAGATCTTGTGAAAAAAGAAATTGTTACCAATTTACTGATGAGGAAACTGAGACTCAGAAACTGGCTTAAAAGTCACACAGGAAACAATTCTAACTAATAGCAGTTGCTGGATCCAAAACAGTGGCCTCAAAAAAAAAGAAATATAAATGTGTGGTGGGTGTAAATAGTAGATAAATAGTTGAATAAATGGCTGCAAACAGATGGGCCCCTGTTGTGTTCAGATATGAGGGTAGGACCAGGAAATACACCCCCGGCTGTCAAATGATTGCCTGTGCTTGCCACGGCCTCTGAGGCTGGACGTTCTTCTCCCTTGGAGGAGAGAAGCTCTTCCTGGGCAGGGTCCCAAATTTAAATCCTTTGCAAGGCCAGGTACCTCTGATGAGCTATGCCATCGGCGGAGGACTGGCCTTCTCTGCAAGGATTTCCTGAGTCACAAGGCAGCCCTCCAGAACTTTCTGGGCCTGCCCTAAGCCAGGCCTGCCTCAGCCCCGAGGGGAGACTCCAGCTGCCAGTGCCACTTGAATGCAGAATCCCCTGCCTCAAAGAGGCCAGATTTAGCAATCTGTCACACACAGCCTGCCTTATCGTGACACAGGACTCGGAGAGGCAGGCAGCTAGGGCAGGCAGGAAAGTGTCTATGGGCAGCCACGCAGACAGGGATTAGAGAGAATGGGGGAGGATAATTATGGCATTTGCTTTCCCACGAAGTGCATGTCAAGAGGAAAGGATTAAGCTAATTGAAGAAATCTCTAGCACTTACATCAAAAGTGGCTGCAAAGCGATTGCTTTATCTTGCATCTCACCTGCTTCTGAGAGCCCAGCTCAAAGAGGCCTGCCCACATCTCCACGCTGTCCCCAGCAACTCTTTTCAGAAATAGTGTGAATTGGCGTTAGCCGTTCTGCAAAGGAGAGAGGAGCTAAACTTAACGGCGTGTGAAGGAGGTCCCCCACCTTTTTTTTCTGTTGGCTTCCAAAGCTCACATCAAGTTTCCCAGAGAACGACGGAGAGCTGATTTTCCTGAGGTTTTTACATATGTGTGCACATGTGACAGGTGAATTAGTGGCACTGAGACTGCACATACTACACAGGGATGGGTGGCAGCCGCTCTCAAACTCTATTTTTTGTCTCTCTGGAACCTTAGCTTATACTCCTGAGGGCCATGTTAATGCAAAGAAAAAGCACAGACTCCAGGATCATTTATTATTCTCCTCCCTCACCTGTGCACCACTTCCGGTCCCAGGCATCTCCAAACCCAGAACCAACCTGAACGGGATCGGCGTTGTCTTCCGTCCCACAAATGGAACTTGGTTTTTAGTTGCCACGAGAAAGAGTTTTGGAATCCTCTCTGCAATGAATTGGGGAAAGCAGTAAATAGCAAGATTTCCTCTTTCTTCTAGTTCAAGGTCTTATACTATGTCTACCAAATAATATTTGACAAATGGACTGCTGTTTCCCGATGAATGAAATAACGCATCTGAAAAATATAACCAGTTGCCTACTTTTAGGCATGGAGCGTTCTTAGACTGCCTGAGAAAATGCATTGCCAGATGAATCCAGAAATATTCGTTTGAGTGCCTAGGCCTGGAAACCTGGATCCATTCTCTGTTACTCTGTAGCTTTCTGACCTTGGAGAGTTATTTCAACTCACTTTGATTTCTTCATTTGTGAAACGGGGGAATACAGCTCACCACATAGAGCTGTTGTGAGGATTACATGAGATGGTTCAAGCAAAGCATCTGGTACATAGTAGGCACTCAAAAGTGGGAGCTGCAATCATTGTCATCATTAATCATTGTCATCATCTGCCAGGAAATCATACGGCAGAATAAGGTACTGTATTAGTTGGGGTTCTCCAGAGAAACAGAACCAGTGGGCTGTGTAAATATACATATATTTGGATTTTCAGGAATTGGCAATTGTAGGGGTTGCTGGCAAGTCCAAAATTTGCAGGCTGGCTGTCAGTCTGGAAATTCCAGCAGGAGGTAATGTTGCAGCATTGAATCCCAAGGCAGTCTGGAGGCAGAATTCTTTCATCTTCAGAGACCTCGGCCTTTTCTCTTTAGGCCTTGAACTGATTGGCTGAGGTCCACCCACGCTATGGAGGGGAATCGGCCTGGCTCAGAGTGTACGGATTTAAATGTTAATCACATCTAAAACAAATACCTTCACAGCAACAGTAGACTGGTGTTGTTTGACCAAACAGCTGGCCACCATAGCCCAGCCCAGCCGACACATAAACTTAACCATCACAGGTCATCTCTTACTTCAGGGAAAATTGTACCTGACCAAGCACTGAGCATGAAGGCACCACAACACAAAACACACAGCTGCTTAGGCCCCGCAGAACCTATCAGAAGATGTGAAGAAGGAAGACACCCTGATGTGATGAAAAGCACTCCACGCTCAGCTGGCGTCACAGGTTCAAGCCCCCTCTGCCCCTGGATGAGTGTGTGGTGTTTCAGTAGCTCACTGACTATCTCTCAACGTCCTCGGCTGCACAGATAATAAACGCATCTGCCCTGCCTTCTGCACATGGCAGTTATGAGAATAAAATGAGGCCACTGTTGGGAAGGGCTTTGAAAGTAAACTGTTTCGTGTCCTAATATATAGTGGTGAAGGCATATCCTACGTGGAGCGTAATGGTCTGGACAGATTGAGTCCAGTTCTTTGTACTAAAGCAAAGGAATGGCAACTCTGTGAGGCCGTACATATGTTTGACCTAATTCTAATACATTAGCTGACATAATCATTAATGTTTTCAATTAAAATCAATTCTCTTGCCTTCTTGGGATTTTAGAGTCGTTTCTTGGGTGTGAACTCGGTGACCAAGTTGTCTCAATGCTAAACTCCACCTCCCCACCACCGTCTCAATACCTTTTCACTGCATTTGAGCAGAGCTCAAAGCAGCAGGTCCAACAAATCCTTGTGCATAATTCATTCATTCCAGAGATATTTATGGAGCCCTCACCATGTGCTGGGCATTGTTCTGGGTCCTGGTTGGAGAGGGTGGTGTCTTCAAATGCTGAGCCCGGTCAAGGCACAGGAAAAGTGCTTGGTAAATGCCAGCTATTTAGTATTTGTTCATACGTACGTCATTACGTGGCCATTTTGGAAAAAGAAAGGCAGGATTAATGCTTTAAAATAAAAACAAAGCAGCATCAACATTCCTCCCAATCTCTGCAGCTTTTTCAGAGTTTCCAGGCCTGCAGCTCAACATTCGGTCAATATCACTCTGAGCTCCAAAGTCAGGGCACCCGGAGCCCAGAAGAGTGAGGCAATCGTTCTTTGGAAAACTTCACCATCACAGGAAATTGTCCTGTGCTATCTCTTAGAACACTTCACACTTCATTGGCAAGCTATAAAAACAATTACCAGGTCATTAGTAAAGGTTATTATATTTTTGAAGATCCAAAAGCCTCTCTCCCAGAATGACCTTAGCAAGCATTTCAGGGAGAGACAGTTGCTGTAGTGGAAAGAGGGGAAGCTTTGGAGTGGAAACTGAGGGACTCGGCACTGGGTGCTTAACCTTCTCCAAGCCTCAGTTTCCTCAACCCTGTGCTGGAGCCGGGAGACCCTGCCCATCTCATTGAGCTGTGTGAGAGGTTGAAATAAAATGGCTTTGGGAATAACACCTGGCACCACCGTGAGCACTTGGAAGCCACTCTGTAAATGCAATTCCTTTCTTTCCCTCGCTCCACGTTGCCTGTGTTTGGGGTCCAGATATGAGTGGATAAAGCAGGAAGGATTGAAATGGACACTGAGTCTATTGGGATAAACTAGGTTGTAGGCTAGGCTGCAATAACAATCTGAGAACCTCAGCAGCTGAAACCCACCAAGTGCATTTCTCACTCACCTCTCCTGTCCATCAGGGGTTGACAAGTAAGCGACACTTCGCAGAGCCGCTCAGAAATCTGACGGACAGAAGTGCCACCTTATCACATGATTCCAAGATCACAGAGGGGCAAAAAAGGAGCATGAGGAATCATAAGCTGAATCTTAAATTTCTGCCTGAAAGGGATGCACATTGATGCCACTCCCGTTGCCAAAGCAGATCACACCTGAGATCGACAAGGTGGGGATGTATCATGCGACCAGGACAGCAAGGATGGGAGGTGTGGGCCAGACCAACGTACAGGAACTGGGACCCAGCCAAAGTTCATGTAAAATAAAAAGAAGATGGAAATCTAGCAAAAGTGGAGGCTTCAAATGTAATCTACCTGGTCACACCAACTCAAACTGTTTTCTTTAACCAGTAACATCCTTTAAGCATCCCACCCTTCGTTTATTCAATAATTTGGTGACTCACCATGTGTACCATGATCTAGTGACCGTGATCTGGTCCCTGCTTTTATGCGGCGAATCTTCTAGAAGGAAGACAGGCAACAAACAAGGAGGAAATATACACTGTCGTTTCAAGACATGATAACCACGCTAAAGAAAAAGAGAACTGGGTAAGGAAATCCAGGATGACTTGGATGAAGTGAGAAACACAACGTGTGTGCCTGAGGATGTTGCATCAGTTAAATGGTATTCCCCCCAAATTTTTATTTTATCCCCTCCCCCATCCCCTTAAAGCTTTCTGGAAGGCAATGTGACTGCCTCAAAATAATGGCAATGACAACACCAATTTTTGTAAACACAAGAGCTAACATGTTTTTCCCCACCCCTTCCCCACCCCTCCTCCCAGTGTGGACCTCAGATACTGGGCAATGCTCCAGACTTCTGTTGCTCCAGAGTCCCCACAGGGAAACAGAGTGAGACAGACTAGAGCAAGGCAGGGCAAACACAGCCTCCACCATTGCCTGGGTGATGACATAATCCCTGGCAAGGCCTCAGCCTTCCTGTGCATCTGCACCAATCTGGAATATTCCATTTATTTACCTACACCTGCATCTGGATGTCTATGTCCCTGGTTAGGCACAAAGACAGCACTAGAATAGAGGTGGATGTGCTGAGGGAGGGGTAGACAGCTTTCATTTATTGAACACCTCCACCAGGCCAGGGGCTCTACAGACATGCCTCCTCCATTTAACCTTCACAGCATCCTCAGGTCGTAGGCACGTATAGCCCCAGTTTGCAGATAAGTAAACTGAGTCTCAGAAAAGGGAGTTTGTTCTAAGTCGCAGGTTAAGTACCAGAAGTGGATTAGAGAACTCCACGCACATTCTGTTCATCTGTGCTGACTTCCAACTCTTTGGCCGCCCTACACTCTCTTCCTTTCTTTGATTCAGGAGCATCTGTTGGCATCAGTAGTTCAGCCCTGTAGATGGTTCTCTAAATGCACCACGTCACTGTTTATTATTTGTCAAGCTTGTGTTATATTCTAGAAATGAAGCTAATGGCTTTACATATACTATACACTATAACATTATTTTACATTCAATGGATTATGAACATACTACCTTAAACCTTAGAGGTGGATCATTATAATCCCACTTTTTTTTGCATTAGAAAATAGAGTCTCTGAGATGTCAGACTCTAAAAGCCACACTTTCATCCACTGTGGCACGTTCCCTTCATAAACCTAAATTTCTTTTCCAATAGATCTACAGGCTGCTTTTACTCTCTTCCATAACAACCCACCAGGTAGACTTTCCATACGAGAACATTTTTTTCTGTCCCAGACTCCTTGTTCTTTTTTTCCCATTTGGTGATGTATTTATTTTAATTTATTTTTTGTTTACAGTTGACATACAAAATTATATTAGTTTCAGGTGTACAACATAGTGATTTGACATTTACATACCTTACGAAGTGATCACCCAAGAAGTCTACTACACATCCTTTAGGATCTGATGAAAAGGATAGAATCCCTCCCCAGAAAAATGCTCATAAAAACCTAAGTAGGAAAAAATTACATGCAATGATCTTATTACGTTAGAGGTTTATTTACTTCATATGTGCTCAACTTTTTTAAAAAAAATGTATTTGATTATTCAAAAATGAATGGTTAATTCCAGGAAGGAAAAAAAATGCGAAAAAACAAAAATTCAATCTCAAATGTGCTCAAAAGGTCATGTCAATTTAAAAAACATGATGGTATTTACCTTGGAATAGAAGTTGAAACTGTCGTATATAGTTTGATATGGTCTGCACGTGTCATCTTTAGTATCCAATCAGCTTGAGTTTTCCTTTAAGAAAATACTAAATGCTGACTCACAAAAGAATCAGTGTACCCCAAGCTCTTTGACAAATGAGGGGAGACTTACACCAAGGATCACCAGCTTTCTCCAAGGCAGGGTTTGCATCATAGATCCTATCTATTTGTTAAGCTGCTTTGGAGGGCAAGTAAGAAGATATCTCCCTAAAATGGATTAAATCGTAAGAATGTATTTTTTTTCCCCAAGTAATCTGAAGATAGGGAATTCTAGTGTTAGTTCAGCAGCTCCATAATGTCAGAATTCTGGGTCAGCTGCTCTGCTATTCTCCTGGCCTCCCCCTCATGGTCTCAAGATGGTTGCAGCAGCTCCAAACTCCACATTTTCCTAGGACATTGCGTTAAAAGAAATCTCAACAATGTCAGAGGGGTGTTGCCATTTGACAGAGATGTTGCTTCAATATTCTTTATCTACTCCAAGTTCCAAGTAAGACAGGTCAAATCCACGAAACAAGGACTTCCCCAAACATCTAAAACTATAGATATGGCTTCTTTTTACTTAAAGGGTGACTAAGCAGTTAAGTAAGATATTTCAACAAAAGGATTTTATGCCAAGACAATACAAGTTTGCAGTTCTAGTGTTTTAAAATGAAATCTTCTCATGGAAAGTGTCTGCATTGTCCAGTGTATTTGCAGGATGGACAGTCATAATTTTGCCACACAGTAATCACTGCAGCTGTTGGGTGAGAGTAGGGAGGGAGTCCTTATCATGTTCATTGATAAAAATTGAAACAAAGGATATATGTAAAATTTGACATCACTTCTTTTCCTTGATATTTGCCAACTTAAGCTAGGCCCAACATAAGAAAGGCAGAAGTGCACGTTCAATCATAAGGTATATTGCTATCCATTCCTATCAAAGGATACTGTTAGGCATGGCCAGGCCGGAGGAATGAGTCGTGGGAGACCAAGATTGGTCTATTAGAATTTATTTGGCGTGTTGAGCTGCGGGAGTTCAGGCTTGAAAAGACCATAACTTCCCAGAGCAAAAAGGGGTATGGAGTTTTATAGGAGGGGATAAATGAGGTTGTTCCCCCTTCAGTGCTTCAGGGCGTTTTCGTTGCCTTGTCTCTAGCAACCAAGGGTTTCGGGCCATGACCAAGCCCTCCGGCTCCACACCCTGGCCCCCAGGCCTCTGTCCAGACCACCCAGGGCCGCTGATCACAAGCCCCTAGGAGACAAAGTACAAAGCAAAACAGGATCAGATGGTTTCTACACTCCAGGCAGCTTCTCCAGGCCTAAGGCAAACACAAGCGGACAGGTACAAGGTACAAAGCAAAACGAGATGGCTTTAAAGATAAGAAGGTTCCTGTCCTGGCCTAAATATGGCCTAACCAATACTCTCCTCAACAACAGGAAGTAGAAAGTTGGGGTAATCACTGGTGTACTTGTTACTAACCATGTACAGTGGCACCCTTTTTATCCTACATTTGTTTGCCATGACACAACATGTCAAAAATATTTTTACATCAAAAAATGTTACTTTCATAAAGATAATTTACAAAGTCATACACACACACACACACACACACACACACACACCTAAAAGAAAACACTTATCTTCTCACCAGGAGATCACTCATGGTCCGCAGATTAGGAAACTGCTTGTACACATTTGCCCTCTTTACCAAATGGGATGGAATGGTAAATGCTACTTTTCATGTGATCTCAGAGTTCTGCCTCTGAGAACACCACCTACGTAGGACATTCTAAAGGACTGAAATGCAACTGAATTTCCACCGTTCACTTATCACTTTCCCAAGGGTAGATAAAACAGGCTGGAGAGAGAGTGAGGGTCTCTTTGGAGGTACCTCGTGGAGACGGAAAATTATGGTCTGCAGAGTGACAATGACATGAGTCACCGGTTTGCATCCTGGCTCCCCACTTTCTACCTCTGGACCTTTATTTAATCAATCATTCTCTCTAAACTTCAATTTTCTTACCTGAGAAAAAATGAGAGTAATCATAATTTCCCTCAGTAGGACTGAGAATTTTTAAATTACTCAAATCGATGCTGTAGTTACGACTTTAGTCACTTTTAAGTGACCAAACAATGTTGTATTATCTAAGATGAACTGGTGAACTAATAGCACCCACCTGAGTTTCTACCGATAAACAGGGAAAGATGGAAGAATGATAAAGTTGGTTGCATAATTCTATCCCTCATGCGTGTTTACAGTATCTGCTTCTTATACATAGAATCCGTGTGAGATGTAAGTGGAGTCCACACAGCCATTCTGGGTGTTCTATCTGTCTTTAGAGGCAGCAGGACGAGGGGCAGAAAGGCTCATATTTGTAGGCAACTCACATCAACCCCTTAAACCCACCAGGAAAAGATGTTCTGCACCTCTTCGGTCTACAATTCCGTATAGCTGTGGCAGCAATCGGATGGGCAAGGCCATGCGGGAAGCTTTCTTTATTTGATGATCGGGCCACAGGGAGAAACGAGCCATGTAAAAGTCCAAGTTCACAACTCTATGTCTTGGGCAAGTCACTCAAACTCCTGTCTCCTCCCACCATTTACATATTTGCATGTGGTTTTGCTCATTATAATGTCATTAGCATGAGCAGTGGGGTGCTATTATCAGGGTAACCAGGAGAGAAGCTGGTGCTCTCCGTTCTTAGCTGAGACCACTAACCTACGTGATCCGTCTCTGGCTGCATCCTTAACTCACTTCATTTTGCAGGTTTCCAGATTGTAGAGTTTTCTATAATCTCCCTCTATCACTTGTCTTACTAGCCAAACATGCTCTTCTAAACCCACTTATTGAATATATTTATGTCCACATACATACGCATACGGTTCTTTGTGTGTGGAAATGAATATATGTACATGTATACCATTTCATGTACACCAAACTTTTTATGTACTTATTTAACAAAATAAATGTCTTTCCTCCGTTCAATAGATTAAGCTCTTGAACACTAGCCATCCGTCTCCCACTTGTTGCCAGGGTTCTGATAAATGTTGATCTCTATTTAAAAAAAAAAAAAAAATCGGCATTTTTCCATACTCTGAATAGTACTACACACTTACTATTTCTCAAGATGTTAAAGACATTGGATCACACTTCCTACATGTCCAGAGCCTGTGGAAGTCAAAAGTTGCCAAGGATTCTGAGTCCTAGGTGACCCTGGGTTCTCCAGGTCTCCTACAGAGTTCGTGTCTCCTCATGCTGCCTCAGATTGCTATGTGATGTGAAACAGCATCCTCCCCAAATTCCTCCTTTTCGGTCACTTCCATCAGATATAACAGGGAAGTATTATCCAAAAGTGCAAATTCCTGGCCCTTCTCCCACCCCTCACCCTGAGTTAACGGAAAATTCTGATGTGAAATTCTTTGAGTTGCTCATTGTTGGGGGAGAGATGGGAATAAAGGTTGGGGACTACATCAGAAAACACAGAGATTGTTCTCAAAGAGAGAGAGTAAAAGAAAAGAGTAGAAAAGTTGTGCAAAGAAGTGGTAGGAAAAGTAGAAACTCTGCTCCAGTTGAGTGTTTGAGAAAGTGGATCCTCAGATGTGTTTATTTAACAAACATCGATGTAGCTCTTCCTGTGTGTCTGGTACTGTTTCAAAGGCTTGACAAATATTAACTTGTTTCATTCTCATTACCACCCTAATAAGTAGGTACTATTATCATCTTCATTTTACAGATGAGAGAACTAAAGCACAGAGAAGTTAAATGATTTGCCAAAGATCACACAGCTTGTAAGTGGCAGGGCCAAAACTCAAGCTCAGGCTGTCTGGCCCAGAGTTCATGCTCTCAGCCCTGCTCTGTACTCCTTCTCATGTGGTTTATTAAGTACATTTCTCCCTAAGCTATTACAGACATTCAAGTAAAGTTTGGAAGTAGCTATTAATTTTGGCTAGTGGACTGCATTCCTCTGCCCATGACATCAACTTGAGACTGGGCCACGTGGGGCCCCAGAATGCACTTGGCTTTTAAAAGAGCACCTGAGTTGATGGGATCTTCTGCAGATGGAGGGTGTGGCTTACAGAGAGGAGCCACAACATAACTTTACAGACATCTGCCTCCTTTACAGCCTCCTCCTCTTCCTCCTTCCCTTCCTCTTTCCTCCTTTCCTACCTCTTTCCTGCAGGATTAGAAACTGCAAATTCTTCTCCTTCTAGTAAACAGCTTTTATAAAGCTTCTTCTCTCAAGTATCCCTGCCCAGTCCCATCACTGTACATGGACACATTTTACAGAGCCCAGTTTCCTTCAAACAATATTTAAAGTTTGTCTTTGGTGGGATGCTCTTGTTCTTCAGGGTTCCATGAAGATGGATTGGAACTGAGTTTCACTAAAGCATTACCCATAGGGTGCTGACAAAGGCAAAAGGAGAAAACCCAGAATTACAAAAGAGAAGCGCTGAGAGTCACCCCTAAGAGTTGCCATGGAAAAATGCTCCCGCCTGACTTTTCTAGGTTATCCAGTTTCCCTTCACTTCACTCTTCTGATAAGCAGAATCTAGATGTTGATGCTTCCCAGCTATAACTGCTTATTGCTGAATCCCTGAGAAGCCAAAGCAGAGACCGTGTTCAAAAATCTGGTCACTTTGCTATCAACGGTGGCTCGGGCCCAGTGGAAAATGTTACTTCTTATGGCCAAATTGCAAAAACGCCCTCTTGAGTTTCCAAAAATACCTTCTGGCTGAAGAGTTCTTTGCCTCCGAGAGGAAGGGTGATGGGGTCGAAATAGCTACTGAGTAGAAGGCAGCAGACATTAGTCACATGGGGAGACATTGCAGATAAATTTTAAGAGCCCCTGAAAACACAAGATCATATGGTGTCCAGGGGCATTTTTGTTGTAGCAGATATATCTTGGGATCTTTGAAGGAATGGTTGCACTGCCAACTCGTCAATTAATCAACCCTCCCAAGGTCGCCAGGGACGCTGTGGATTGGGCCCGGGCAACAGGGGCCTGGAGGAACTGGCTTTAATTAAAGGATTTGTGCAGTAATGGAATCCTGAAATCCTTTGAGCGATGTTGCATGAACTGGGCCTTTCAATCCCTGTGTGCATTTTCCATGGCTGCAAAAAAGCGACAAATATCCTGACCAAGCACTTCGAGGGAGGGTGTCGTTAACCCGTTTAGAAACCCCATTGAAGGACACATGGGTGGGAAAGATGCCCGAGCAAATGAAAAAAAAAACAAAACCCTGCGCTCTGCAGCAGTGGGAAGGATATCCATTCTCCAAACCCTTGTGATAAAACCTTGTGATACGGTTATTAGGATTGACATTTCCTGCGCTCAAGTTTCTTCATCCTCACCGACTGTCTTCATTTGAATTGTTACAATTTGGATGGAATAATTAATATCTGAGAGTAAGAGTCTTGCTGGCAGTCCTCTGGATTAATTCTGCCTTAGATGTTTTTTTTGACATGCAGAATATTCTGGTAGGGCATCTAGTGGCTTCTTTAAAAAAAAAAAAAAAATCAGCTACCTTCTTTTAACTAGGTATGTACCCTGGCCCCACCTGTCTGGCTCTTGAAGGTATTGTTTCTTTTGTGACCTTGATCAGACGTTTTTCTGACGCTGGGCTAACCCCTTTTCTGTCATTGGCACATGTGAAATTCACACACATGCTATCTTCTCATGGGTGTTCCAACCTGAGGGCTGCAGCACAGAAAATATGGGCTGGACATAACGCCAATTTCTGGATGCTAACAGGGACGCTACCTTGCTGCTAATTGCTACACATCTCTTATCAAGGCCCATTGCTAGGAAACTCAGCACCTGGATGATATGACTTTGTCCCCAAAAATCTCTTCAAATTACTATGATTTAACTTTCAGGCATTGGCTTTTTATCAGGAGCTGTTTGTTATAAGGTCTTCTTATGTGTTTTGAGAAACTACTATCAAAGTCTAATACTACATTGTTCAATGTCTCTTATCTAAGTAACCTGCAGGCTGGGTTACTCTCAGAGCTCAATACTAGGAAAACAGTTTGCTTTCTTTGTCGATAACCAGACATGTACAGTACATGTCTTAGCTCAGGCTGCCGTAACAAAATACCACAGACTAGATGGCTTAAACAACAGAAAGTTTTTGTTCTCGTAATCCTGGAGGCTGGAAGTCGGAAATCAGGGTGCCAGCAGGGTGAGGTCCTAGTGAGACCTCTCTCCCTGGCTTGCGTAAGCCACCTTCTCTCTGTGTCCTCACATTGGCGGGGGTGCGGGGGGTGGGGACAGAGGGAGGGCACTCTTGTGCTTTTTCTTATAAGGACACTAACCCTATTAGGTCAGGGCCCTACCTTATGACCTCATTTAACCTTAATTGCTCCTGTAAAGGCCCTGTCTCCAAATACAGTCACATTGAGGGTTAGAGCGTCAACATATAAATGCTGGCTGCACATAATTAGTCCCTAGAAACACATGTACACAATCCATCCAATGTTTCTTTCTCCCTTGAAGCTAGGAAAACCATAGCAAAGTTTTGGATTCAATTCCGTTAGCTTCTTTAACCTAGATTTTCGTTTATAATGTTTCCTTATTTCCTCGGCCTCATGACTCAGCTCTTGTTCTTCAACCCCTGTAATAATGTGGGGTTTTGTTTTGTTATATTGTTTGTTTATTCCATGTGTTGTAATGACGAATCTTCCAAATAAATGCTGGAAGGTGATGGAATATAAGATTGATAGTACAAGGAAAAATGTTTGTCATGACCACATGAGGAAAAATCCTCTTCAGATATGTTTGTTTGTTTGTTTGTCTTGGAGATCTGCCTAGCTTTTTTGTAAAGCTCTTAGCTTGCAGCATCCATAAAATTAAAGTTGGCTTGTTTTGAAAGGCCCAATAACAATGGGTGTTAATGCTGAAAAATAGATGAACTCTGCTTTCTGTACTTTTCTTCAGGAAAGTTGTTCCCAGCAAAAGAGTTCCAGGAATGGGGAATTTGATTTTTTACCAGTCACTGACTCAAGAATTGGTCATCTTTTGCTTAAAATCATAGATATTTCACCAGTAACTTGATTCTTCCCATGTATTCATACTTCATACCCAGTCTGTTATGAGCTTCTGTTGATCCTCCTTCCGTACCATCTCTCAAATACATGTTCTCCTCTTCATCGCCTCTGCCCCTCCTTAGTTTGGGATTCACGTGGTTTTTCACGTAGTGTTAAAATAAATGCTGTAGTGGGCAGGTGTTATGGTTTGGGCCACTTAGAACCCTTTCTGTATTTTGGAAATGGCCTTATCGTCGTAAGATAAGCCCAAACTGGTTTCCCCAGCATCCTTTGCACCCAGGACACAGACACTGACTTGGCCTCTAATCAAACATCTAGACACGAGACTTCAAATCAGAAGAAGTGAGTCAGTGAAGCGGGTCCCACACTCAACTCCCCCTGGCAAAGGTTAGGACACAATCTCCTGGTTTCTAGGGGCAGAGGCCCTGGAAGTCATGTTCAGCATCTGTATCTAGTGATGGCCCAGTGATGGTGGCAGAAGTGTCACCACTGCAGCTGTTCTCAGATGCGGTTTGGGCCTGGTTGCTGGCTTCACAACTCTTGACTGCCTCTCTAAGAGATTCTAGGGCTTGCCTGCTCTCCGCTGCTAGGTCATGCTCTGCTGAAGCCTGCTTATTTAGTGGTTTTCCATTATTTACCACTAAGAACTCTAGTTTTAAACAACAGTCTGACTCTGACTGATTAAGTAGAAAAGTAGTTGATTAAAAGGATATTAAACAACTTCTGTTTTCAGGAAGATGCAGTAGAATTCTTTCCCTTATTCTTCCTAGTAAGCCCAACTAAAAACATTAGACATTATACGGAGAAATATAAGACGCCTCTGAAAGAAAGCTGACCGGTTAGGAAACACAGGGTCCAGGGAGTGACATAGGGAAGAGTTCCCTGGGTTTGCTTTCAGCCTCGCATATCCCAGACTGGATATTGGGGAAGTTAGAACTCCAGAAACACCAACAAGAACAGACCAAAATTCCCTACAGAAGCCTGCTCTCTACCAATGTGATCAGGACAGGGGATGCCAAGCAAGACAGAAAACCTTTAGACAATAACCACCCTACTCCAGACACGGAACACCGCAGGAAAACACTGCAGCCCCACCCCTACTCCTACCAGCAAAGGTCAGTAGCCTGGACTCCCCCTCTTGCTGGGCTTTAGCCATGTACCCCAATCTCCCTATTGTGGTGGTGTCGGAAAAGGCCAAGCAGGGAGCCAGGATTTCATCCCCAACAGGTAGTAACATAAGAGGGGGAGGGAAGAAGCCCCTCGTTTCCCAGCCCACTCCCTGCAAGGTCTGGCTATGCTTTCTACCCTTGGGTCCTACCCAATTTTCCCCTTTTAACAAATCTTCCACTTAACTTAGGCAGTTTGAATAGGTATCTGAGTCTCACTTCCAGCCATGCCCCTGCTCAGACAAACTAAATCCAGCAGGATGCCTGGTACACATACATAGTAATTGTCCAAAAGATGGTGTTGGCCGTGCATCTGCCTCTTAAAGTACACCCCATACCTCCGACACAGCCTCCCTTTCTGAGGTGAAATGTCACATCCGCAGAGAGGGCTTCTCTCACTTGATGCTCCAAATTATGCCTCCAATCCAGCTCTGGTCCCCCTTCGCAGCCCTCGTCATGGGTGTCATTGCACATTTATCTGTGACTGTCTTGCACACTAGGTGAGGCTCCCTGGGCAGAGGCAGAATGTTACTGTTCAAGTTCACACACCCAGCAAGGCACAAAGCACAAGACGCATAGTAGGTGCTCAATACACATCGCTGGAACAAATGAGTCTCTGAAACAGGAGCCGTTCATTCCCTGAATACCTCTCAGGCTTCTCATGATGATGACAGGGGAGGTGATATATGGCAAAGTATGCAAATACGACCTGTCAGTCCCTGCATATTAATGTGTCTTCTTGTCCCCTCGCTGCTCCCTACCGAGCCTGCTCACCTCACTGGGCAAACTCCCAAAAGGGAGGAGCTGACTCGGATCTCCTCTCTCCACTTACTCCGTCTTCCCACGGAGAGGAGAGGTGAAGAGGAAGAAAGGCTAGGAGGCAATACACACAAACCCATTTTCCCCAGAGGAGGGACCTGGCCTGAGTCTGCGGCTGCGCCCAGGAAGAATTTGGCAGCTCCTACCATCCTGCTGGGGTGCTCGAGAATGAACTCTTGATGACCTGCAGCCATGAACTTCATGCCGATGTCAAAACAACCCCCTCAGTCTTCCAGAATTCAAAATATTGGTGTTTTTTGTTGACCTCCCTCCATCATTTTGAATTGGTCATACAAGGAGTGCATTGCAGTGGCTGTTGTTCTTCAGTGGGGGGAGAAGCTTTTGCCCTGAGACCTCTCCTTGGCCTGCTGTTGCCCAGAACAAATGTTGTGATCAAATTACCATCCTCTGGAAATAGTAGACTAAATGGGAAATGCTGACAACGTCTAACCTGGGCCGTGCAAATGGCATTGATAGAATATCTGAAATAAATGAACACAGAAAAAAAAAACAACAGAGAAAGCCTGAGGTGTGGGTTTCCTTAGCACAGCAGAACCTTGTGGCTCTGAGCCTTCTGTGAGTGGGAGGGCAGGAGATGCCAAGACATGTGGTAGGACAGTCTCTACTGACCTTTGCATAGTATTGTGTTCCGCCAGCATTGTTCCAAGTAGCAAAAGTGGCTCTGTAATGACGTCTGGTAATCAGAGAGGTGTTGGGGAGCTCCCTGGCCCCCAGCTCTCCCCAGTCATGGCCAGGGGACTGTGCTTCTGGGATCACAAAGAGCGCATGTGATATTTTGTGCATGAGGTCTTGCATTCGTAGAGCTTTTTATCCTGTTCCAAGTTCTTTTTGAAAGAGACATGACAAGAGACATTAACACTTCATTTTACAGGTAAAGATACCAGCAACAAATGCACGTCTCATCTAGGTCTGGAACTCAAACTTTATGATTTCTCTTCCAGTGTTCGTTGCACCAAAATCATGTTTGGAAGTTTAAATAATAATAATGATCATTATAGTAATTATAGCTGACATTTGTTGAGCACTCATAATGTGACAGATACTGTCTTAGGTATTTCAATGCAAATGATCCCATCCCTAGGAGGGAGGCACTGTTATTATCTACATTTTTATGGGTGAAGAAACTAAAGCCCAGAGAGGTTAAGTAATTTGTTCAAGGTCATACAGCTTGCAAGTGGCAGAACTCAGAGCCAGAACTCTCAATCCATGTACATGAGGCCTAGCCAAATTCAACATTAAGGGAAAGAGTAACACTGTTTAATTTATGTATTTTGTTTTATTTATTCATTTCCTTATTCTAAAAGTGATTTAGCTATGTAGTTTAGAAATTAAGTGAGGTTCACTCAATGGACTCTTCTAGCAAAATTTGGAAGATTACTTAATAGCATAGAAAGGTGTACCTGATAAACACATATAAAAGCAGGATACAAAATTGTAAGTACAGTAGAATTACAATTGTGTAAAATAAGCATGGGAAAATAAAAATCTATAAGGAAAGTTGTGTTGGAGTGGTGTGATTGTTTTCTAAATGTTCAGTAGTTATGTTGGAGTGGTGTGATTGTTTTTTAAATGTTCTCTATTTCTAAATTTTCTGGGTTTTTTTTTTTTGAAAAATATTTAAGGAAATGTGAAAAACTTCCCAAAACATAGCTTGACTTACTGATTTGATTCTCTGGCATTTGGAGAACCACAGAGAGTAAAAAAAAAATAATGTTTTAAAAAGCAAGAAAGGTGGAAGCAACTCAAGTTTTTCATTTTATTGTATCAAAACATCAAAGAATTTGTCTTGATTAAACTAGTAAAAATTTGTCCCCACTGCTGAGAGAGGAGAGAGAGAGAGAGAGAGAGAGAGAGAGAGAGAGAGAGAGAGAGAGAGGAGGAGGAAAAAGAGGAGAATGAGGAGAAGTGGGAGGGGGAGGGAGAGGGAGGAAAGAAGAAAAACAAGGAGGGAAGGAAGGAAAGAAGGGAGGAAGGGAGGAAGGGAGGAAGGGAGGAAGGGAGGAAGGGAGGAAGGAAGGAAGGAAGGAAGGAAGGAAGGAATTAAAGAAAAAGAAAGGGATGAATTTTGTTGCACAGAAGAACCATTAAATTTCATTGCTTTGTTTGGGAACTACTTAACAAGTCCACAAACACTAATCTTGCTGGTAATTAAAACAGCGTAAATGTCAGTATTCCAATCTTTGACATTTGGTTTGGGTCTTGACAGGGCACAATGAATTATAGAGAAGGACTCTCCCTGTTGCAAGCACATATGTTAATAATCCTGGCACAAGGCTTTAATAGTCCTCTAGATATTTGAAAAAAAATCTGTATATCAAGATATATGCCATCCCTTCAGCACTTCATCACACACTGCCTTGTGGCAGCTCTTCTACTGCTGTTTTGTGTTGTTGTTTGGTTGTCTTGAATCATTTTTAAACATCTGTGTGTGTGAGTCTGGATTTGCCATAGACGTGGCATCTTTCCTGAGGGCACTGGCTGTGTTCTAGTTCTTAGTAACACAATGTCATATACACCAGACAAGGCCAACTACATTTCAATACTAATAATAATAACAGCTACCACTTATTATAGTAAGTGGTAATCACTTACTATATAGTAAGTAATCACTTAAGTAATGTTTAAGTATTAAGTAATTTTAAGTATTAAGTAATCACTTACTATACACTGGGCACTGTGCTTCCTGCTTACCAAACACTTGCTCACCTAAGGAAAAGCAGTGTGTGCAGCAGTTAGAACAGGCAGCCAACCAGCCTGACTCCCAAGTCCACAATGTACTAGCTCTGTAACCTCCGGCAAATGTCTCAGCCTCCTTGTGCTGGAGTGCCAAAATGAGGAAATAATGGTACCTTACTTCTTAGGGTTGTGGCAAAATTAAATGAGTTGGTTTAGGTAGAGTGCTTGCACGAGGTAGGCATTCAATAACTATTAACCTCTATTGTGCTCATTTTGTGAGTAGGTTTGTTCTTTCTTACAATGAGAAAACACTTGCCTCTCCCCACCCTGATTTCTTCGCTACACTTTCCCATCTCAGTAGATGGCTCCGCCTTACTCCTAATTGCCCATGTCAAAACACAAGGCATCATCCTTGAGTTCTTTCTTTGCTCTCCTCCAAGTCCAATCATTTAACAAATCCTGAACCCTCCCACTGGATTCCACCCTGGGAAGCAGTCTTCTGTGGTGGCCCTGTCTGGACTAAGAAACCACCTCCCCCATCCATGTATTACGTAGGTTATAATGGGCAAAGCACTGATACTCTTATTTGGGATAAAAATAGAACCTACATCGCAGGGTTGTTGTGAGGACAAAGTCAAATAATCCAAGTAAGACACTAGAAAGAATGCTTGAATACAAAAACCACGTAGGCAATGTCACTCATTGTTACCATTGTTATTATATCCACTAATTCGGAGCTGGTCCAAGCTGCCATCAGCTCTCACTTGGGTTGAGGCTGCAGCCTCCCTACTTCAGTTCTTACCTTTTCATCCCTTCACCACACAGTAGCCAAAGGGATCTTGTTAATATGTAAATAGAACTATAACTTTCCACTGCTAAGAATCTTTCAATACTTTCCCACGACACTTGGATAAAAATCCAAACCCTTAGCTCTGGCCTGCAAGTCGCTATATGAGATGACCCTGCCTACTCTGTCCTCAGCTTGAACTGTTATCCTCCCATCACTAGAATCCAGGGGCACCAACCATTTTTTAGTTCCTATAATGTGTCAAGCTCCAGCCTGCCCCAGGGCCTTTGCACTTGCTGTTACCGCTGCCCCCAAAATGCCCCTTCTTCTATTTGCTGGTCTCCATAGTGTAAATGTTCTCTCTTCTGCCAGGATATTCTTATTCTGTCTGGGGTTGCCCCTCCCGCCTCACACCCCAGTGACATTTCAGTTCTTTGTAGCCATGTTTGAGAGTATCTGATATGTTTATTTGTCCACTGGCCTTTCTGTCTCTTCAACTAGCATACAGCTTGTTCTAGTTACTAGGGTGGCGTGGCAGATTACTCCAAAACTTGTCGTATAAAACAACCAATTATTATGTTCCCAGATTATGGAAGTAAGGAAGTCAGATAATGAATATGGGGATGACTGAGCTCTCGGGGCCTTAGCAGGAAGCTGCAAAGACTAGAGCATAGCAGCAACGATGTAGCTGGACTTCCTCTTTGTCAACTCAGGGATCCCAAGGTAGATGTCCCAAGGGAGAGGGGAAGGAGAATGCCATCTCACCTTTTATGAGGTAGTCTTGAAGGTGATGCAGCATCACGTCCACCATAGTCACAGGCTTGTCCTGATTCAAGGGCAGAGAACATAGACCCCCCACCTCTCCATGGAAGAGTGTCAGTGTCACAATGTAAGAAGAGAACATGGTATATACATACATACAATGCTATGTAATTCAGCCTTAAAAAGGAAGGAAATTCTGCGATTTGTGACAACAGGGATGGACCTGAAGGACATTATGCTCAACGAAATAAGCCAGATACTGAAAGACAAATATTGCATGATCTCTCTTATGTGTGGAATCTAAAAAAGACAAACTCATAGAAGCAGAGGGCAGAATGGTCGTTGCCAGAGACTGACGGGAAGGTGATGGCCAAAGTACACAAAGTTTTAGTTCTGCAAGATAAATACGTTCTGGAGACCTACTATACAGCATAGTACCTATAGCTAATAATGCTGTATTGTACACTTAAAATTTGCTTAGAGGGTAGATCTTATGTTAAGTGTTCTTACCACAAACATAAAAACAATAGTAATAATAAAGAGGGAAGGAGGAAACTTTGAGAAGTGATGGATATGTTTATGGCTTTGATGGTGGTGATGGTTTCCAAGGTGTATACCTATCCTCAAACTCATCAAGTTGTATACATTAAGTATGTAGAGATTTTTACACACCACTCATAGCTCAAAAGTGATTTAAAACAAAATAATAAGCATGGATTCATGATTTGGTTTGTTTTCATTGTTTGCAAGGGTGTTTAATATAAAATAAAAATTAATATAGAAGAAGAAAAAGGAGAGGAAGGAGGAGGAGGAGGAGGAGGAGAAGGGGGGAGAACGTGGATGGCATATACTGGTCCAGCCATCTTTGAAAACACAGGCTGCCAGAGAGCACCACGAGAGCAGCAACCTTGCCTTGCTTATCTTGTATCCAGAGTAGTGTCTGGCACTTAGTAGATGATCAATAAATATTTGTTCAATCAAGGAATTAAATGCCCTATAAGTATCATTTTGTAGACGAAAATCTTGAGACTCAGTGAATGACTCAGGTAGAAACCCAGGTCTGACTCCGACAGCAGTTTCTTAACAAATTATAGACTCTATTCCCTCCCCAATGTTAAATATTAAATAAACAAACAAAAGAACAAAGGGGTGAATCATTCTATGTCTTCCCTAGTGAAATTATTCTAATATCACTGATTCATATTCAGATTCTATCAAGTCTCCAATTTCATTCCCAGATTTTCCTTCCCCAAACATTTTAGTGCTGATTCTTATCACTGATAGGTACAGAGCATCCTTTTTCAGTAGGATCGTGTAAGGTCTGGTCTTAGGATACCTAAGACTGTTGTTTCCAAGTTAAAGGCCCTGGGAATGGTTAAATACAGCTCGCGATGGACTCCAGCCAAGGACTGTTGACGCAGCCTTAAAAACTGCAAGTATCTGAAGACTTATTTTCACTTGCACAAGGCAGGGCCTTTCTGTAGGCTATGGTTTCTGGTCTTGGCTGGTGGTGGAGTGACTAGACGCAGTCATGGTTCAGATGAAGAGCGCCACCTACTGGTGACCTGCTCCACCTCCAACACCACTACAGCTGGGCGGGCTTAGACCTCCTGGGTCATGGTCAAAAGGGTGTGCAGGGCTATTCTCAGCAGCATGGTGGAATCTTGGTTTTGACCTCCAACTCTAGTATTTGATGTAATACTGAGGTCGACACAATCATAGCACATTAAATACAGGGCAGGCCAGTGTGGTTCTGTGAGGCAGGGTGGTAACTCAAGTGGGAAACTATTCTTTCCAAATACAGCTTGTATTTTTCTGGCAAGCCTCTCCACTGAATGTTACCTCATCAAGGGGAATGATTTTATAACATATTTAATATCATTCTAGTAAGATATTAACTAGGTTATCATTTCCAGTAATAAAGTGTTCACTTTACCTCCATTTTCATGGGTTCCTGAGAAATTCCAATGTATTAATAATATAACATAGGACAAGAAAGAGCAACCTCTACTACTTTGTGTTTCAGCTAGGAGGCTTGTAGCCACAAGCAACAGAAAGCCATGGCAACTGGACTAAATAAATAGTTCATACAGTATGACTCCATTTATGTGAAGTTCTAGGATAGGCAAAACTAATATGTAGGAATAGAAATTAGAACAGGGTCTGGAGCAAAGATGAGGAGTTAATTGCCAGAAGATACAAAGGAAGTTCTGTAGGGATAAAATGTTCTATATCTTGATGGGATTAGAGTTACTCAGAGGTACATATTAGTCAGAATCCATCAAAAGGGGCAATTAAGATTTGTGCATTTCACTTACATACATTTTTCCTGGAAAAAAAGAGATATAAATAAATATTGAACTCTAGTTAATGACTTGCATTTGATGTCTGCAACTTCCTTTGAAATCCACTAAGGAATAAGATGAATTGACAGATGCACTGAGAGCTGGATTGATACGTGATAAAGCAAAAAGGGCAAAATGTTAATCACTATAGGATTAAAGTGTTGTGTATGTGGGTGTTCACCATACAATTCTTTCAACTTTTCTGAATGTTTGAAAATGTCCATAATAAGTGAAAAGGAAAATTAAAAAAAAAAAGTAGCGAACAAAGCCACATAACACATGTACTCACCTCCAGGTTGGAATAAGTTAAGAAAATACCAAGTTTGGGCTGCTTTGGGCTGGAATTATCTCAACGCAGTTATCTTAGAAAGAAGAACAGATTGGGGAGTTCAGATGTTACCAATTAATTCTTTTGAAGGTTTTTTTTTTTAATTTTGAGTTGCCCCGGAGCCTCCTGGCCTATCCCTGTAGTAGTGGTCGACCCCCAAATTGAACTAATGAGGCCGAGGAAGAAGAGTTTTACCAATTACTTGTACCTGTCTGTAACCGCTTGACTAGCAAGAACATTTTTTAAAAAATGGCTGAGAGCCTGCCTTTCCCCATGTCTATCACCTTTCTAACTTTCTCCGTATTTTTTTCAACGAGAATAACCCCTCCTAAGCATCCTGTCTCTGGAAAGAAGCTACACAAAAAATTCTTATTGAAGAGAGCCAACAAAGCTCTTTAAACCATCAAGTGATTTAAGCGAAGATAAACCACAAGTATATGAATTAAATTTCCCCTCAAGTTCTATAGAAATCCAATAAATAAATTAAATGCATGTGGATTTAAAAATTAAAGACCAAGAAGGCTTGAGGCAAGGTGCATTTGACATTTGAAATAATAAAAACTTGAGAGGAGGCATGTAGCAAGATGTGCACTTACGCGGTGTGATAGGGGCCCTCGGTCACTGCTCTGCCTGGCTCTGTGTTTACCGAGCATAACGGCATTGCAGGGAAATTCAATAAAACTCCCTGGGTGTCAGATGTGACTTGAGTGTCATCATTTAGAAGACAACGTCATATAAGTACCGCGTGCTGACCGATTGAGCCAAATATATGGTGATGGAAGGAGAACTGACTCTGGGTGGAGAACGCACAATGTGATATATAGATGATGTATTACAGAATTGTACACTTGAAACCTATGTAACTTCACTAACCATTGTCACCCCAATAAACTTTAACTGAAAAAAATACAACATCAGCAGGCTCCAGCTCAGCCCTCAGCCCACAAAGGCCGTGATTGCTGCAGTCTTGAGTCCCTTCAGAGTTGCCTTTCCTTTTGGAAGGGTTTGCCTCTAGCTCCCAAGCATGCCTACGAAAGGAGCTGGCAATATATTGCAAGAAACTGAATGATGGTCTCTCATCTTGACTTGTTACTTCTACCTTGAAGAATTTAGCTTAAGCATGGGATTCTGAGATGTGGCCAAAGCTGTGTGTACAAGGATATTCATCCCCATGTAATTCAACATAGTAAAAATTTTAAAGCAACGGTATGTCCAACAATAGGGGATTGGATAAAGAGACAATCATGTCTAACAGTAGGGGGTTGTAGATGCTGTTTTACACAGTAGTTAAGACAATAGGTATGAGTTTGAGAATTGGCTTACCCACCCACTGGCTCTGGCACCTTGGTCCAGTTTTTTATGTAACCTGGCTTCCTCATCTATAAAATGGGGATGATAACATTACCTTGTGAGCCTGTTAGAAGGAGGCAATGAGACTGTGCAAGTAAAGGCCTTATGTAGGGCTTGATCACTGTAAGTTCTGAACTACTGGCATCATAATTATGGTTATGTATATATATATTATATGTATCATAGTATGTGTGTATATACATAGTACTTTTATATAACTATTACAAATTAAATTGTTTAAAGAAGATTTAATATAAAAATGCGCATAATGCCTTAAGTAAAAGAAACAGAATACAAAACTGAACAAAACATAACTCAACTTTATTAAAGTAGACATTTAATGGACATAAGAAACAGACTGGAGGAGGAAGTCATCAAAATGTTATCAGCGACTATCATGTCTGATTGAGAGAATATGAATGATTTAAATTTTTCTTTTGGTGCTTTCCTTTATTTTTAAAATTGTCAACCTGGGTCACATATTACTTGGTGTAGTTCCTTCTAAATAGTACCTATTAAGTCCCTTTAATTGAGATGAATATAAAGAAAAGAACAAGAGACTCATAATCTTATCACCCAGAAAATTCTCTTGGCATTTTTTTTTAAAGCAGCATATAAACATAGTTAAAAATTGAGAGCACAGAGAAGTACCAACTTAATAGTGGAACTTCCCACCTGCTTACACCCTCTGTCCACCCCCCCAAGGGAAACACAGTGAACAGTTTCCTTCAAGGGGAGGGGAAAGAAATCGGTACCTATCAGTGCAAATAGATCCATCTTGTTCTTTTAATTGTTATCAATTTTTACTTACATTCTATTCCAAGAAAACTGTTGCTTTTAAAGCACTTAACTCATCACCCAATCCATGCCACCAGCCCTCCATCCCTTCCAGTCTAGCCAGAGTTTGCAGTTTGTTTGGTGAATCCTTTGGTGTCAGTTCCTATGCGTTTACTCGTTTACTCGCATAATGACATCCTCATACATAACATATGGCACTGCTGGGGGTCTTTCTTTTTGATGTAAATAATACCGCACTCTACACATAAGTTTAACCATAGCACAGTTTTCTGTAGTGTGGCTATACTTGTACCACAGTGTTTTTAGCATTTCCCCTATGCATGGATATTTTACCTCATTTTATTTATTAGTTTCACAATCAGAATGAAATATTCATTATTTGTAGGTTTCCTTTTCACTAACCCTAAAATATATATATATATATATATATATATATATATATATATATATATATATATATATATATATAAATTTTAAATGGGATGTTCGAAGCAGAGAATTCAAAGTTCGTGTGCTTTACTTGGGTTTGGAATCAATGAACCCTCTCGGTGTTTTGGGGGTGTTCAGCCCATTCTGGGCCCTTTAAATGAACTGTGCAATCTCAACCACACTGGACGTCAGAAGTCAGCACTCCCGGGGGCTGCTCCAGACTCCCTCCAGTTCCCCTTCACCACCCTGAGGCTCTCGTCCCTGCACACATGCCTTCCTCTCTGACCTCCACTGAGCCCCATAACCCAGTTGCCGCTTCTCCTCCCAGCCAGGAGGTAGCCAATGCAGCTTTGGACTTGCTCTCTCAGCGAATCCCTGATAAACAAGGAAGAAAGGATTCAGAAAAAAAAAAAAGAATTTTTACCTGTTTTTATACCTTAATATTAAAGAAAGTAATACCTTGCAGTGAGGTGCTACTGTAACACTCCCTTAACTAATATAGAAATTTCTACTTGAGGTAACCCTAAAACGCGAGGCTCCGGGTTTAATGGTCTGTCTTTCAAACCACCACAGGTCTTTGGTCGCTGCAGGAATCTTTCCAATCTTCAGTATCAGCTTGCTTGCTGCTCACTCACTGCCTAGCTAGTTAGCGGTGAGTGAGCTAAGAGGTGGCGATCCATTTTCTGAAGCAGAAGCTAAGCTGAGAGAGGACAAGAGTGAGCCCCCTTTCCTGCCGCGTGGGGGATCAACGATCCTGAATGTTAGTGCCAGAGGGGACCTAAGTCATCCAAGTTCATGCCTGTTATTTTACAGATAAGGACATGAGGCTTGGAGAGGGGAAATGATTGTCTGAGCTCCCACAGGTAGTTAATGCCAGAAGAGGAAGGGTCTGTACCGCCAGCACTCCGGTTCCTAATTGAAGGCTTCTGCCAGGGTGGGTTGAGATACCTGGTCCCAGATTGCTAAGCGTTTCCCACATTGTCCCCGAAGGCAGAAAGGAAACCTTTTCTATTTGGTTCAAAAGAAGCAGGAAACTAAATCAAGGGTGGGGGAGGGGCAAAGACTCTGTGTGTGTGTGTGTGTGTGTGTGTGTGTAGTGCAGAGAGGAAGTGATGTGAGTGACCCCGAGAGCTGCTGTCACCCTGACTTTCCCGGAATGCTCCTACCACTAGGCTTACTGGTTACACCAGCTGCACTTCCCAAATCTCCTCCCTTCCTGGCCTGCCACCGACAAACTGCACTGATTTACAAAAAAGACAACTCCGCAATTGCCTGAGTACATTTAATCTTTTCAAATTAAGCCAACTTCACATTCGGCATACCATATGGAATTCTTCAGGGTGTTTATAAACACGGTTACACTTAAGCCCTCGTCCACTCTGCTCAAACTGTAGCAGAAATAGTACAGAGAGCCAAAAACACAGAGATTGAAGGGACAGTCTGCTACCAGGGCAAATCCTTTGAGAGGTGGGAAAGGCTTTTGACACCATCCAGTCCACAGGCTGCACCCTCAAGGCTCATGGGGTACATTCGGCACACAGATAAGTCGAGTTTGGCTCTCTTCGTGTTTCTGAACATTTTTGTGCCAACATTTAAGAACTGGAAGATTTCACATAAAAATCCAGACGGCCTGCGTCTTTGAAAAAACTGGAAATGCAGCCACACTGAGTCCTCAATCCCCCACAACAAGAGGAGTAAAAGTAACAGGCAGAAGTACCTCTGCCAGGGGTACCCTTTCCCATTGGCCATCATTCCCATCACTCCCTATTGTCTTACACTAAATATCTGGATCACTCATCCTCAATTCTTGCCTGACCCTTGAAAACATTAGAGTCTGCCATCCTTATTTAAATCAAGACCTTCATTTACAGAGGAGGAAACTGAGTCTCAGAATCCAAACTCGCCAGTGATGAAGCTGGAATCTACTCCATAATACATCATGAGAGCATCTGGGCCAGTACAGGGGTGGGAGGTTGAGGGAAAGGATGCGAGCACAAAGCTCTTCCTGACCTCAAGACTTTCTAGACAACCCAGAGAGAGCTTTGGATTTTCTTGGCCCATGGAGTTGGGCATGTGGGGGATGGAGGAAGGCAAGCCAATTTGACTGACATTTTGAGATCCTGAGAGACCCCAGACGACTTCAGTGTTAGTTGAGAAGGTGAGATAACCGATCCTTAGCTTTTGCAGACATTCATTCATTCATGCAACAAACATTTATTGCCTTTCACGAGCTACTTTAGGCTCTGGGGCGACAAAGATCTTGATTCTGGTCCTCAAGACGCTTACAGTTGAGCAGAGAAAAACATACATGTAAACACATGAATTCCAACAGCTCTTCTCCTCTCTTCTAGTCACATCTGTAGGTGGTTAGTGTGAGATAGTAGACAATAGATATTGGTCTCTGCCCCCCCAGCTTCTGGCAGAGAGCTCCTGAAACCCTTATAATTTACGGGGTATTAGGAGTCTCTTTTGTTCTAATGAGGTCACTCTGGGTGGGATTCTGGATGGCCTCTGGATGAGGGCTGGTCGCCGGGAAGAACAAGCCATGATCAGAAGCTTGGGATTTTCAGCCCTGTCCCCCCATTCTATTGAGAAGGAAGAAGGGCTGAAAATGGAGTTAATGATCAATCATGTGTATGTGATGAAGCCTCCATAAAAATTCCAATAGTATGGGGTTCAGTGAGCTTCCAGGCTGGCAAGCAGGTGGGGATACAGGGAGATTCGCTCCCCTGGAGAGGTCATGGAAGCTCCACAGCCTTTCCCACATACCTATGCATCACTTCCATCTGGATGCTCAGCTTTATCCTTTTTCACGTCCTTTTAGAATAAACTGAAAACCTAAGTAAATGTTTCCCTGAGTTCTGTGAGCTATTCCGGCAAATTAATCAAATCCAAGGGGGGTGAAGGTCATGGGAACCTTCGATTTATAACCAAGTAGGACATAAGTCGTGGGTAACCTGGGGACCTACCGCTTGTGATCGGTATGTGAAATGCATGGACAGTGTCAGAACTAAGTTAAATCATGGGACACTCAGCTGGTGCCAGAGAACTGCTTGATGGGGAAAATGCCCCACATCTGGTGACCAGAAGTGTCAGAAGTGAAGTGTTCTGTGTAAGTAATAAAGGGGAAACACGCGCAGGAGGTAGACAGGAGTGGGATTTTTTTTATTTGCGTGTGTGTTTGCTTTTGTTTTCCACATTAAGGTAACAAGCTGACTTGCAAACGTGGATTCAAATACTGATCCTGTCCCTTCTTAGTTTGGACAAAATGCTTCCCAGCTAAGTCTCAGGTTTCACATCTATATAAAATAATGAAATGCCTACCACATAGAGTTCTTGCAAGGAAACGTTCAAAAAGTTCCTTGCACAGAATAAGCGTTCAATAATTAGTTAATGCAATCATTCTTCTAGAAAGATGTTTTCCCTCCTCTGCAATTCATTCTTCTTTTTTTCCCATTTCCTTTCTCTATTTTTCTCTTGTTTGTTCTAGACGTTGTTTGAAATGTAGAGATCTCCGAATACTTTCATTACTGGGTGACGGGCAGGTCTTACAATGAAAAGTGTCTGCACTTATTAAAATAAACCCACGTGGCTTTGAGTCCCACAAGCAGTGCATTGTTTGTGCTGCTTCTTTGAAGGACAGAAAATTACTAAGGAGTGACTTTAATTACTTGGTCTCTTATTCACATGGAGTATCTTGGTTGACCGTCCTGCTCTGAGGTTCTCACACAAAAAAGTTCTTCCGGGCCTTGAGCATTCCAAATTCAAAGGTGAAACAAAGGACTGAGAGCGAGAGAATCTTAGATGTTAATCCCAGGACAGATGCTGGTTCCCTTGTTGGCCACAGGCAAATTATCTCCCCCGTCACTTTCCCCATCAGTAATGCAGAAATCAATTATTTCCTGGCCTCACTTGAGGGCTGAGAGACTTAATTAAGTTTTTGGAAGATGGTTGTTAGTTAACCTAATTCTCCCCATAAACTAACAATCCTTTGCTTTTCTAATCACACCTCCCAAATTTTCATAAACGGGTTCACTTTTCCTCCAATCAGAATGTAGGCTGACTGTTTTTTTTACTAATTCACTTCTATAAATGGCTTTTAATGATATTATTATCACTTTCCCATAAATGGGCCCAGGGTAGGAAAATTCTGATGAAGACATTGAACCTCAGAGATGAGCAACACCACAGAGGCAGACTGGGGAAGAGGACTGTTCTCTCCAGGGGACAGTGTTATCTTTGTCCTTATAAATACAGAAAAGTCTTGGACCCTCGGTCCTACCACCCTAAAGAGAATTGTGGATTAGATTAAATTTGCTAATTTTTCAGTGGCATGAACAAAGGGTCCCTCGTGGCACGAGTGCAAATCCCTCAGACATCGATTCAAATCCTGACTCCACCACTTCCTAGCTGAGTGACCTTGAACATTTGTTCAACTTCACAATCTATAAAACGACAATAATAAACTCTCCGTCCCAGGCGTGTCATAAGGAAGAAATGAAATAATGAGTTCTTTCTTCATGTTCCCTTTTAGAAATGTGTGCACCTGTCCAATTTCCACAACGAGATTGTGAGAAAGCCCTGGAGAACAAGGATTGCTGGAGTGTGTCCATCTTTTCTCAACAGAGGTTCTGCAAGAGACTTAAATTCCATGGAAAATTAGGTGAGTGACTATTTTCTAGTGCCATGTTAGATGCAAAAGACAGAAGTTAATTCATTACCTACAATGGATGCATCGGACATTAGGGATTAACTCTTTCCTGCAAACTGGTTCAGAAGTGTTGGTAACACTAACCATTATGAAAGATAAACTTCAAACTTTCAGTGGTTTAATATAATAGAAGTTTGTGTCTAATGGGTGTTTCATATTGGCTGGAGCAAAATAATTCAGAGCTTCCCAGGGGTCTGTGCTCATCTGCATTGAAGGGAAAGCAGGGAGGAGTGAGGTTTTCAGTCCACATTCCATGAGAGGGAATGCCGGCAGATGACCATTCCCAAACAGCAGGGAGGCTGGGAAATGTAGTCAATCTATGGAGCCAGGGTAAGAAACAAAATGCTTTCAGGTCCTTCCCACATACAAGTCTTACCCACTGGGTGTTTAGTTTATCATATAGTAGTAGCATACAGTAGGTGACAGTTTCCATAAGTGTCTGTTAAACCTAGAAATGAATGAGTGACTTCATTATTCATTTATTCAATCAACCCTCACACCCTGACTTTCTCTGTTTATCCTATGTCTTATTTCTCCTGAACCCTTTCTTCCAGTCATCTCCGTCAGTAAGGCCCTGATAAATTGATCGGTAGCATTAAACAGTGTTTGGAAAGAGCACTTGATGTCAACTTCCAAAGCCTTGGATTTGCATCTCAGCTGGATCAATTACCAGTGGGTGACCTGGGGCCAGTCACTTTTTACTTATAATTACAGATAGGTATTCCAAGCTCCTTTCGCTAAGGTGAAAACAGTGGTTTGTGGACTTAATATAAGACCAACGTTTTAATACAAGTTAAGGTACTTCGAGAAGTGCCATACACATGTAAATGTTATTCATAATTATCTCTGTTATTAGCTGGAAACACTCAAGGTGTTTCCCCTCCTAGGGTACCAGTATTATGAGAGAAAATCCTGAACAGGTTTCTAGTGGTAAAATATCAGACACTTCCTTGCAAAGCGATGCTTTCTACTCAATGTTTCTGCCCTAGGAGTTACATGATAATAATTTCCATAAATGTCATCACAGGGGACCTGAGTACAGGGCTATTGCTTGAATCTGCAACGGTGGTGAGCTCCAGGATAGGGAGGAACGTGTAAACATGAAATAGAGATGTCAATGGAAGTCAAACCAATCTAGGGACAGGGAAGGAGAAGACAGAGGGAGGGAGCAGGCATGGAATGCCACCCCATACCTGTGTTGTGTGTCTCTGGCAACACAAGTGACCATCAACTGACCCAGCTGGATTATTTTCTCCAAAGGGAAAGGTTATAGAAAATCAGAGGGGAATTCAAGGTTTATAGACTCATTCAATAGGGCAAAAGAAAAAAGCCTTTGTCATTTGCATGGAAACTAATGTAGGTAAATTCTCAGTTAAACCATTCACCTTTTGTGGACTTAGTTTGAAGAGCAACCTGCTGCCATAACTCTCTTACCTCCTACGAAGGGTGGGGATGTGATGTTGTAGAAAACAACACTGATAGTGGAGCCACATGGAGCTGGGTTCAGATGTTTGCTCTGTCACTTATTTCTTGTTTGATTTTGGGAAAGCCTCTCTGAGTTTTGGGAGAGACTAATTCCTGTGTCAAAGGTTTGTCATGAAGGCTAGATACAACAATTTGGCTGTTGGCCTGCCTAGCACATAGTAGGCATTCAAAGTGTAACGTATTGTGCTTAAAATAGACCAAAGCATCCATCTCCCCTACTGATGTAGTGATTGACTTGCTCATTTCTGAACAAAAAGGAAACTTTGCAAAGAGAGAATGGGGTGTAAACATCACGCTTCTTGGAAGGAGGGGTCTTTCTGACCATCCTACCCAGAGAAAACCCTCCTGGTGACTTCAGAATTGGGTGTGTATTTGTGTACTTGGGTTTTTGTCTCTTTTTAACCAAAATAAAAGCTCCAAGAGGGCAGAGAGCTTGTTTGTCTTGTTCAGGGTGGTCAGCCTGGAATGCCATGTGTTTAAAAATAGCTGTTGGAAGGAAAGCTAGGGAAGGAAGCTGGGCTGCCTGAATGATTAATAAACACTTTAATACTGACAACCCTCACATCCCACAGAGAGAGCTGCATCCTGGAAGGCAGATACCCCTGGGAAAGGCAGCAGTTGACTGAAATGTGTTCTGACGTGTAAAGGACTCCTAGGAGATCCCTGCACCGGAAAAAGACTACAGAGAATCTGGGCTGGGAGATGGGGGCAGGGAAAGTGCTTGTCTGGTTGTCACCTGGGCACCCGAATCCAGGTGTGCAAGTGGGTTAGGAAGAAGCCCTCCCCAGCTCAACCTGCCCATGCAGAACCCAATTTGCATGCATCACCCACACCCTCCGTGTTGCATCCATCTCCCTTTTCATCAGTGGTTGTGGAGCAAGGGAGAAGAAAGTACCGTTCAAGACCAGACATGAATCTTGCAGTAAACAAGCTTTATTCTGCCCTGTTGTGTGGGTTTTAACCTTTCATAATACCCAAAGGGCAGATTGAAATGCTGCAGTAACGCACTGTAAAGCTTCTGTGCTAGGCTTTTTGGCAAACAAAACAAATTCTAGCCATGAAAAACAAACAAATAAAAAACTATGAAATGCCATTATGAGCCTTCTCCTAAAAAGAGGCATGTAGACACACATTCTTTGTTTGCCAGAGCTCCTCCATTCCCTTAATCTCTCCTTCCTTCTATTCCTCTCCCTCCTTCCATTCCTCATTCCTCTGCTTTCTCTTCCTCTTCCTACTTATTCTCCTTCAGTCCTCTCTCTTCCATCTTCTCTTCCTTCCTTTTTCTTTGTGGATGAGGTTTCACTTAGGTGGGAGCTGAGGAAGGAAAGGACCTGACATTTATGAAACATTTACTATGTGCCTGGCACCGGCTGGGAACACCGACATGTATTATTTCATTGAAACTTCAGAGCAAGCCACAGAGCAGTAATTCTCTCCACCACGTACTCAGAGGGAGACTCAGCAATTAACTTGTCTGAGATCACACAGCTAAGTGATCAGATAAATCTGTCAGACTTCACCAGCCATACTACTTACTATTTTGAATTTCATTCAAACTATTTTCATTCCAGTATTTTCTTACAAATGTATATGCTTTGTTCTTTCATCCATTAGTATCATTTCCTGGGGAAATAATCAAAGAGATACACAAAGACAAAACAATGAGACTGTGGATCACAGCATTGTTTTTGATTGCAAAATAATAATAATAATAACTAAATATCCAATACTAGTGGTTGGTCAAGTAAATGGAATACCTATGAAGCGAAATACTTCAAAGATATTGTTTACCTATTGCCCTGGAAACATGTTGCTGATTTAGTATTTAAGAGGGGGAAAAAACAGGTTTCAAACAATATGCAGAGTACTATTTTGGCAAATACATGCATATAAAAATTCAAGAAGAATGTAAAAAGTGAACAGTTTATCATTGAATAGTACGATTATAGGTAATTTTTATCTCCTTTTGCTTCTCTGTATTTTTAAATTATTTTCTACAATGAGCTTGCATCCCTTAAGCGGTTTGTTTTAGTTTTTCTTCTTTTTAGGAGTAATTTTTAGAATGATTAGAAAGCTGCTTTCTAAAACATTTTGCTTGAGGGCCCAGAATTTGGAAACATCTCTCTTCTTTTTTAGCCACTACTGAAAGGAGAAATGGGAATCCTGGCCAAATACTGACAGTTGGCCAATATTGTTTCTTTTTGTAATTACATTGTCAATCGCTGATTAAAATGTAAGCGCTTGAAAACAGGAACGTCCTTTTTTCCTGTTTAATCCATGTCCTTTTGTGGTGTTCAATGAATATTCACGGTTGTTTTATTTCTTCCCTTTACTCCTTTGGTTTTGGTTTGGTTTGGGGGTTGTTGTTTTTTCCTATTTTACACCAGTAGTTTTTTCATTTGGACCCTTTTTAATATGAGTTTGTAAAACTTTGCAAAATGTATACAATACTGAAATTACTTTTTTCTTTGAATCAAATTAGGGTTTGTTGAGTGAAGTGCCCATGTAAGCCAATGAGGTGGGAGGGGTATATTTAACTTACTTGGGAAAATACTTTTGAACTCTTTACAACATCTTTTTGTGCCCAGTTAATTAATGGACTGATTACAAATGATTATAATTCATTGAGTCGATTTGGCAGAATTTCCTCCTGGCAGAGCTCTGTTTCCTACGAGTTTGTGTGACTTGCCAGTATTGAAAGTAACCCATCTACTTCGCCTTGCAAAATAGTCACTAATTCATAACCCGTTCAGAATCTGAGTGGTTCTTCCATACTCTTCTAATTTTTTTCCTTTATTTATTTCGTTAGATTTGACTGTGGTCTGGAACCCAATAAATCCCTCTTTTTTAAAAAAAACGTGCTTTTAAACACACAAAAGTGTTTTCTTCACTAAAAATTAGAGTTATAGAATACAAGATATGAGTGAATGTATTACTCATGCTCACTGAATTAAAAATAATGTAAACAATACCAAGGTGTGTAAACTGGGAGTCCACACCCCAAGTCTCCCTCCTCCATGCAGAGGCAGGGAGGACTTCTGCCTGGTTTCTGTGGAAAACCACCATCCACTTCCGCCATCACGGTACAGTCCGCAGGCCTGGGGCTGGCTCATTTAATTGATGGGGGCTGAATGCTGTTTTGATCCTCCAATAAGACAGCCTCAGAACTTTCATGGTCACTCAGTACCAAAATTCCAGGTTAATAGCGCTGTTGATTTTCTAGTTTTGCAAGGGGGTTTGCTGTTTTATTTTGTTTTGTTTGCCAAGAGCAAACTCCTGAATAGTCTTCAAACAGACAACATGCCTATCAGATAATTATTTCCTTCACTAAATGAAACAAGAATAGAATGAACATAAGAATTGACATTAGGAGCACACGGAATCTTAAAAGGATCCCTCAAGAGCTGCACTGTTCAACAGAGTAGCCAGCCACACATGTGGCTATTTAAATGTAAAGAGTTAAAAGCAAATAAAATTTAAAATCCAGTTCCTCAGTCGCACTAGCCACATTTCAAGTTCTCAATAACCACCTGTGGCTAATGGTTACCATATTAAAGAACACAAATGGAGAATATTTTCATCATTGTAGAAAGTTCTATTGGACAGCCCTGGTTTATGAGACAAAAATTTCAAACCCATTAGTGAAACACCTCCCTTGGAATATAGATATATGTTTCAAATGTGGCTGCAGATATTTTCCACTTTCTACAATAGCTGTAGTTCAGAACATATGGCATAACTGGAAGAATGGCAAAAATCTATTCCAAGAACCTTCTATTCTGGTTACCATTGTTTTGGAACAAGCCACCCCAGAACTTAGCACCTTAAAGCAGGAATGACCACGTTATTATCTCTCCAGGTCCTGGGCCTGGGCTGAGTGAGGTGGTTCTTGAGTCTGTGTGTGGTTGCAAGTGGTAGTTGAGGCTGGAGTCAGCTTCTCCCGTCCAGTGTCTGGTAGCTATGGCTGTCATCGGCCGGGACCTCAGCTGGGACCTGTCCCAGAGGAAGCTGGAACACCTCTCAAAGCCTGGCCCGAGAAGCTGTATTCAGCATCGCAAACAGGGGCCCTTACCCTCCCCAATTCAAGAGGAAGGAACAAGAGAGTCATCATCGTGTTTGGAGGGTGCGGGATGGGCGAGATTTAGAGGGACAGGCTTGGAAACTCCCATAGGCTGCACCTTCTCAGAACTGGTCAAGAGTCCATTTTCGCATCACTGCCTCCCGGTCCCTGGCCCTACCTGCAGCTGGGAGCCCCGGCTGGGAATTGATCATGTTAAAGGAAAACTAACTGCATAACTTCTGCAGTGCTTTTTCCTGCCAAAGCACGAACTCCAGACCTTTGCTGTACCTCGGGTCCCTTTGGCAATGGTGAAGTCTATGGACTGGGCTCTTCAGGATATTGTTTCCCAGTGCATAACATAAAAATAGGATCTCAAAGGGAATCAGTTATACGGAGACACAGTTCCCAAAATAGTTAAATCAGAATTTAGTCATAAAATCTAGCGAGCTCTAGCAGTAGGTCTAAGAAAATGCTGTCATTTCAAAGTGCTGATGAACCTAAATGATAGTTTGAGGTATCTGTAGCAATTACATATGACATAAAAATACCTGTGATTTCTATTGATGACAAATTCATAAATTCTGCTAAAACTGTTGTGGTTTGTTGCCTACATTCGTATTTAACAGAAATGTTAAATTACAGTTAAAGGCGAGTGAAAATTACAGTTGTAGGCCGCTCCCTGAGTCTATTTTGCTTAGGACCCCCTGAGCTATGGGGACAGCTGGGGCAGGAGTCCTCTGCATAGCAGAGCAGCAGGAAGCAGTGTCAGTAAGGTGAGGTACAGGCTGGGTGCAGGGTGGGTGGAGAGCGGGAAAACAGGGGCCAAACTGCTCAGGATGAGAAAGTAACAGGAATCTGGTTGGGAAAAGAGAGGTTCTGGTAGGACAGAAACTGGAGGAGATGGGCAAGCTGGAGGCCTGAGGAAAAAATTCCCTAATGAGGACACTCCTTAACCCAAAGGCCCCCACCGCACCCCACTGAGACTCCCTATACTAAATTTTGCTTCTTCACTCCCAGCCAATGACTTGAAATTACTTATTGTGGCCACGCCGTAAGCTACTTCCCTTTTTCTGCCAGTCTGGACTTTTTCCAGAACCTACACACAGAGTTGTTACCACAGCACCTTCCCTGAGCCAGTTGGTCTAGTCACGTATGTGTGGGCTTCAGGGAACTAATTAACGACACCTCTCTCCTCGGTGCCCACATTCTAAATCTGAGAGAGCCAGAAATGAGGAGATGGTTATCAAAACACCTGCTTTATTGCTACAAAAGTCTGGGTTGGAGGGTATAGCTTAGATGTGGGCTTCCTACTTCTCCCTGCATTTCATCCCTTCTCTGCCAATCCCCCAGGACTGGGGTCTGGCGGGAGGACCACCCCAGCCTGGCCATTCTGCCAGCTAAACACCTTCAGAGTATATCCATTTCTGTTGCTACTGTCACCACCTGAGTCCAGATGGCAATAATCTCTTCCCCAGATTATTAATCTATTAGAAACAAAAAATCTGATTGTGTCTCTTCAGACGCTTCAGAATGGTTCCCCACTGACCCTAGAACAAAATCCAGATTCCCTCACCTGGTGCCTAAGTCCACAGCTCACCTCCCTCTATCCCCTCCCCTTCTTCCACCAGTTGAACATTTATTCACAAATACGTCATTCTCAAAACAGCCTTTCTCCAGGCTTTCATGCACACTTTCCTCTGCCTGGAACATTCTCCCCGTCTCCACTTGTCTTACCCATTATTTCCTCTGATACTTGCCCTGATGCTCGTCTGGGTTCCTGTTACCCTGTACATCCTGCATCCTAGCACTTTCACAGTTCACTGTAGGTATTTTCTTGTTCTGCTCTCCGCCTCTCTCAGTAGATGTACTTGAGTCATAGTAGGGTTTCAGTAAACAAGTGTTGAATAACCAGATCAATAAACGAACAAATAAAAGGTGAAATTAAAGATCCATGCACCAGAGGATTGAAAGATCTTTGAAATACGTAGCCAGGTATGCACCTAAGAGAACTTAATTCTGCTCTGGGAGAGAGACAGACATTCCCCATGTTCAAATGGCACACATATATCTGGGTGGATCCAAAACCCCTTGGATACCTCAGCACCCACTCGGCTGCAGTGTGTCAGGGCTGGACTCCCAAGAGCCCAGTATACGGCAGTGGCTGTACATTAAGATTCACTCTTCATCTTACAGTTTTATCCCATTCTACAACTCCAGGTCTAAGTCCCATCGGAAACACATATCACTTCTTGGTTTGCTTTTATTATTCATGTGAAACATGATGACAGCAAGTTTTACCTGGACTTGAAATTGACAGAGACCTCAATCTCTTGGTTGCCTGGATGAACGCTGGATGGGGAGCAGCCTATGTTTCAGGAACAGTTTTGCCTTAACAATCTCATGCTGCTGTCTCAAGGGCAGAAGCTAAGGTCACCTGTAAATCCTATAGAGACCAGCACTGCCCACCCCGCAGAGACCGAGGGAGAAGTAGTTGTTGTTTGTTCCAGCGATGCTGGATGTTGGCATTTTTAGGCAAAATCACTAAAAGCTATAACTGAAAAGTTATTGATGCCTTAAGGACAACAACGGTGCTATTTAAATCCATACTTAATATATGAACTAAATCCAGAACATAAAGTTGCATTACATAAAAGTTCACACAACTAATTAGTATAGGGAATGCCTTCAACAGCCTAAAGATGTGATGAATCTAGCATTGTTGAGACAAAAGAGAGCATTTCAAAGTCAAAACATCCCCAAGACCCCAGAGTAATCCTTCCGATCTCACCCACTAGCCTTCACGTCGTAGAATAAGCCAATGTCAGTGAGACTGCGTCCCACATCACTGAGCACGGTGAGAAGATTGTAAACATACAGTATACACGTATTCACACGTGGCCTTGCTCCACAAGGCTTTTGGAAACACATAAATTAAAATAATAAGACATAAATAAATGCTAAAACACAAGAATCAGGTAAATTATCCATCAGAATGGGATGCCAAGTTTGGGGGAAGCAGAGCAGTTTTTGAAAACCAAAAGGTTCCATGCGTTATTATCGACGTGCTGCAAATGTAGCCTTGAGTTTTCCAGTGCCCAAAATGAGAAGGGAAGCTAACTAGTGACCGTCAGCACAGTACCACAAGTTGTGTCTCAGATCTGCACATCGTGAGGGTAGCACTTATAGGAATACCTCCATTGCCTGGGAACGCTGAGAAATTCCAGGGACTAGCGAGACAAGTATGATGGAGTTTTATTTCACCTTGGGTAAACCGATCACTTCTTGCTGTCCCTAAATCACATCGTGAAGGTGACAACTTCTTCTGTCCCTCGTAGGTCTGTCTCCAGCCTCTGAATAGGTTCAACCATTCAACAGACATTTACAGAGGGCTCACTGTGCTGGGCGCTATCCTAATGTGGTGGACACCTGGTGTGCTGCCTACGAACCCTTCAGGTATGAAGGGTTTGTCTTTGGCTGCTGAGAACTCTGCAGCATCCAGCCCAGCTGTCAGCTCACTTCAGAAGGGAGCCTCCTCGCCTGCGGTGGCCCATATCCAATGACTAAGCAATCAGGGTGGGGAGCTATAAAGGTCCCTTATCTCAGCTTGGGGCACTTCTGAGGGAACATCCTGGCTACAGAATGCCCCCATAGAATTGTCTGGGGGCTCTGTAGAGGGTGCATCACCGCTCAACTTCTGCCCCGTTTTGCTTGCTTCCTTTCCTTTCTACAGGGACCAATCCCAAGAGCCCTTCCTAGTAAACCTCAGGCACACTACCTCCATCTCAGAGCAAGTTTGAAGGAGAGGGAGAAAAGACTCTTCACCTGGTTAGCAGTTACACCTCTGCTTCCTGTCCAGGAAGTTACAGCAGAACAGAGGGAGGCAGGATGTTTCAGTGTCCTGGTGTGCAGGGGCCTGAGTGCTCCAGTTTCCACCATCCTTCACCCCTCTCCCCATTTGCCTCCCTGCTGGGGGCCCGGGGTTCTTGGCTCACAACCTCATTATCATAAACTAATCTAGGGCTGAGTTTTCCTACACTGAAAATGAGGGAAAATGACTAAATGGTTTGTAAGCTCTATAATTCTGATTCTTTGGGCATTTTAAAACAGTCATGTTCTTTTAAATCTCAACCACGTACTTTAGAGAGTGCCAATTTATGCAAACGCAAATAAACATCAGGATGTACTATTTATTTTTTCAATACGGTATATTTTGGTAAATACATTTACCTTACCATCATTGAAGAACATTCAGCGAGCACTCACCAGAGGCATCACATAGCACTTGAAAAAAAAACAGCAGTTATTGAGATATTGACATATTTACATTTGTCTCATCTTACATGAAGCAGATGAGAGTGCGTAAGTTAGTTTGAGAATCAACATGTGTGCTACATGGTCGTGGTTTCTTCTTCCTCTTCTTCTTTTCCTTTTTCTTTCACGATGCCAGATGGTGTGGATCAAATTATTCTAGAATGCAGAGAGCCTGGGTTTCTGCAGATGAGCATAACTGTTGGTGCAGACTTCTGCTTCTATCCCTGCCACTCACAGCGGTGTAATCTACTCCCAGCAAGAAACCCCAGCCATTCATGCTACTGAGGTATGAGGGTGATTACAGCAACATTTTTAAGTGTACTTTGAACATTTGGGGGGATAAAACTTTTGTTTTCTCAAGCTCTTAGAAATATAAGTTTCATCTTTAGTTTAAAAAATGAGCTGAATTACTAGGATACATTAAAATTCCAGACAATGATGATAGCCAAATTTTATTGAGTATTTTCTATGCATTAACTTACCTAATCTTCACAACAATGTCTGCATTTCATAGAGGAGGAAACAGAGAGGAAGGGCAACTCCCCTAAGATTTTTAAGCCAAGTGGTTTAGGTTTTAGAGACCATCCTTTGAACTGCTTCCTTCTACTCATATGTGATCAATTAATAGTTCTGTGACTCAGTATAGTTATCAAAAACACAAGTCTAAAAACATCATCTTCAATATAGTGCTGCTATGAAGTGATAAGTGGACGCAGGAAAAGCATTTGGCTCTCTGCCAGGCACATAGTAAGCGCTGGAGTCGTGGTCACTATTAAATTTCACGGAAATTCTATCAAGGGAAGTGCATACGTCCCCTTAGTAGCACACTACTGAATCTGACTTAGAAACCTGACCTTTGAGGAGTTCAGAACTTTGTCCCTTAACAGCACTTAGCCAGCCAGGATTCTGAGCATGTAGGTGAGTTATGCTGTGTCACACACCTTCCAGACACTGCCTGTGTGTGTCCAGGCTGCATTCCTTCCCTATGATTCCATCCGTGGGAGTTGCATGCACACGTCTGCCTCCAAGCTACAGAAGAGGCAAATGCTTTGAGCAGTGACCAAAGCACAGAAGAGGCCAAGAGAGACATTTGGCTCCATCTTTTCAACACTGAGCTCCTACTCTTATACTTGACGAGGAGAAGATGTAAATTGGTACAGGCTTTATGGAGAATGATTTGGCAATGTCTATCAACATTTAAAATGCACATGCCTCATGACCCAGCAGTTTCACCAGAAAAGAAAATGATATCAAATGCATGATAGTCACTTCAACAATACTTATAAACAAGAATGATTGGAAACTATGTTGATGTCCATCCATTATGGGATAGCTATCCAATGAAATACAATGTTGCCATTAAAAGAATGTGATGGCTCTCTATGCTCATAGGAACAATCAACAAGATACATAATTAAGTGAAAAAGTAAGATGTGGAATATTATCCATGTAAAAAATAGATCCAGATACACATATTCCCATACATACACATACACACATATGCACATACATACATGTATACATGTGTGTACATATACATACATACATACATCAGTCCATTTGGACTGCTACATTAACATAGACTGAGTGGCTTATAAATAACATAAATATATTTGTTACGGGTCTGAAGGCTGGGAAGTCCAAGAACAAGTTACCAACAGATTTGGTGTCTGGTGAGAGCCTGCTTCCTGGTTCACAGCTGTTTTTATGCTGTGTCTTCACATGGCGGAAAGGGCTAGAGTGTCTGGGTCTCTTTTATATAGAGACACTAATCCTATTCATGGGGTCCGCTCTCCTGACCTAATCCCCTCACAAAGATCCCAGCTCCAAATACTATCACATTGGGGGTTAGGTCTCAATATTAATTTTAGGGGAACACAAACATTCAATATGTATATGCAACATTCCATTACATGTATATATGTATATGTATATATTGAATATGTAATATATATGTGTCCATTAGGTAATGTAACATACACATGTGTAATATGCTATATACATATATGTGACACACACATATACACATATGTATTTTCACCTTTAAAAAAACAAAGAGCCAGTTATTTTATCAGCAAAATGGGTTTATTTGGGAATAGCAGAGGAATTGCAATTCAGGACAAGCAAATAAGGCAAACCAGAGGTAAGTCCGAAGAACAGAGGAGAGAGACTTGCTTTTAGAAGAGAAAAGAGGAAGTTGGGAGAGGGATGTTTCCGAAGAATTCAGGGTGGCAACCGCTTCTCATTGGTTGAGTGTGGCCGTTTCTCATTGGCTGGGTTATAAGCAGAAGCCCAAACCTGAAGGCAACCAGCTAAAGAGGTGCAGGTGACAATTGACAAAGGTGGAGGAGGTTTGCCCGCGCTATGTCTTCCTGTTTGGGGTCTGGGTGACAGTACATGAGAGCTCCCCCCTTCAGGACTTCCTGACTCGATTTTAAATGAGGTCTATTTATTTATTTATTTTAGTATTGTTTTCTTTTTATAACTTTTTTAAATTAGTTTCAGGTGCACAAAACAATGTGATAGACATTTACCATTTATATCCCTCACACAGTGACAACTCCCCTCCCCCCAGCCACTGTCCCTCTGACATCACACACAGACACTGCATTTCCACTGTCTGTGTACCTGAGGCTGAAGCTGAACCATAATGAATGTCAACTACAATTTTATGTATATATACACATATGTATGTATATTTACAAGAAGCGGAGTACAGCATTAGGAATAGACACAGGTCTATTTATTTTTAACAGTGCATATTACATTACATAGGTACATGTTACATTATGTACATCTATGCACAGGGGATGTCTGGAAGAAGGCTATATTTCAATCTGTCTACTCCTGCTAGAAGTAGGCTCCCTCAAAAAATGGGGATCATCCAGTCTTGTTCTCACAGTTTTTCCAGCATCTTGAACAGTGCTTGATACAAAAGAGGTGGTCCAGAGGGTCTGAATATTCCAGAGTGTTGGAGAAAGAGGAGAGAAAACACAGATGATGATAAGGGGGAAAGAAAAGGCACAAGGCAGGAGCCGGGGCTGAGACGCCGTGGAAGGCACCGGGCACAGCTTCTACTGCACAGAACTGGAGCGAGATGAAAGCTCTTCCCCCCAAAGGCGCTGGGATACCTTCCACCAACTCCTCCCCACCTTCTGCCAGTCACCTCCCAGAAGCTGGAGCTGGACCACAATTTGCAGGGTGTAACATTGTCAGAGGGAGATGACATCTCTGAAATGAACTGATGTTAGACGAGTTCAGATGGCTTTGTGCCCCATTTATCAGGTCCATGCACCATTTGCCAGTTTTGCAAATAGGCGACGGGGAAAAGGAGTCTTTGTTGCGTCACGAGGAAGGCCAGCTTTTCCTGAGACTGTGCAGCAGAGCTGCCGTTGTGTGGGTTGTTGCTGAGCAATACACATTCTCCCTCCCACTGTGGGCAAGTATATGTCGCTGCTCTGTAGATGTTGGGTTTGGCTTCATAACTTGTTTTGGCCAATGGAATGTTAGTGATAACATGACTAGAGCCCTTAAGTGCACCAGTCCATTGGACTTACTAGTTCTTAACTCTGGTGTCCTCCCACCAAGGGAAGAACATACCCTGCATGACCACTGCCCTTTCACCTGTGCCCCAGAGGGACTGTACATGGAATCAACCTGAATCCCAACTCCCAGCCTGGAGCCCATCGCACAGAACCCACAGAGTCACCCACTGAGTTCAGCTTAGATCGCCTGAACCACAGTCCACCCACAGACCTGGAAGCATGAGAATAAATGCTGGCTGTAAGCCACTGAGGTTGAGGTGGTTTGTTAAGCAGCATTATTGTGGTGATAGATGGTGGATTCAATAGTAACTAGTACTACCTGCTCCAAAGTCAGGTATGAGCTTTCATAATGGCTGTTTTCCTAATAGCTATCTGGCCTTGGGTAAGGCAACCCTTGAGCCTCAGTTTCCTCATTTATAAAACAGCAGTAATAGTAGCATTACTCTCAGCATTGTAGGAAGGATTAAATGAGATCGTCTAGATAAAGTGCACCTGGCCCAGAGTAAACATTCTGTAAATCAGGTCACAAATTAGAAGTGTGTTTTCAAAAAATTCAATTAATTATCTCAATTCCCAACGGCCAACTGGGGAATTGTTTTTAAAAAAATCTAAAATTACATCCTCTTTTGAAAAATCAGAGCTGGTGACACTGGGCCAACATTTCTACATGTCCATAATAGATGGACTTGGGGGATAATATATCACTGTGTGTACAACAGAAAATGTGACTATCAGGGTTTAAACAAGTAAGGGGTGAATTTTTCTCACGCAGCAAGATGTCCAGGAGCCAGAAGTCCAGGGCTGGCACCGAGGCTGAGCAATGTCGTCAGGGACCCAGGCTCCTCTATCTTGCTGCTTGGCCATGCTTAGCATGTGGAGTTTGGTCCTCACGATCTCAAGGTAGCTGCCGCATGTCCTGCGACAGCATCTGTGTTTCAGGCAAGAAAAGAGAGTGAAGGAGGCAATGACACAAAGGCTAAAAATCTCTTCTAACAAGGCTTTGTCCTTTTATATAGGTAAGGAAGACCATCCTAAAGGAAGATATCTTAAAGGTCAGAAGTAAGTCGTATTGACCATAGCTTGCTGCAAGTTTGGCTGGGAAATTGAGCATTTCATAATTGCCTCTATAGTTAAGAAAGAAGGGAGTTGGAAAGATGTTGAATGACTCAAACTAGTGTATCTCAAGTTAGCACAGACCCTTCCCAGTCAGGTTTATCGTTTGCCTTCCCTCCATGGCCCCTGCATCTGTCTGTGTTTGCAGCTTCTCACATAGATGGTACCTGTTTTTGTTATCCCCAGATGAGTCACGGCATCATTTTGGAGCATGCTTTTGAGTTTGTCATGTCTGGCCTAGCCTGTCCAAGCTCTCAGCAGGACTGAATATCCAAGGCCTCACCCTCCCCAGCTAGTTCGCCCCACGCTTCATCTGTAGCTTCTCATCTGGGGCAGGAGAAATACGCAATATGCTCCAAGAAGCACTGGAAAGCTTTCTGGTCCACCTCTCAAAAGTAGCTCTAACCATGCTAGCCGTGTTCTTACTGTGTCGCCTTGGCTGAGACTGAGAAAGTATTTGTTTCCCTCTACTCCAATTGTCCGATTTTTCCTTTCGATGGACTTTGATAGTTTCATACCATTTTTCGAGGCAGGCTATTGAAGTTCCAGGAGGTGACCTCTATTTACCACAATAAAATTAGTGATTTATAGAAAGTCAGAATTCCACAATCCCCCAAACTCCCCTTTTATCCCTAACTATTGTGTCAACCAAGCGCCCAGCATCCAGGATAGTTCAAAGGTCTGAATTGTGTAGCAAAATAAATCATTTTTTAAATCCCAATAGTAATGTATGGTGGGAGCATTCTTAAGTTGAATTGAGTGAGAGAGTCGATGCAGCCAACCTTGGCTGTGGTATATTACTCAAGTTGATGTGGGGCAGAGAAGATTGGATATTTAATGTCAATGGTATCGGGAGAGGGGGTGAGAAATTCCAAGTTCCACTAGAAAATAAGAAGGTAAAATGTAGTTCCCATAAGCCCTAGCTTATTTTTTCTCCCCCTCCCCCACTGACAGTCTCCCTGTTTGCTTCCTTTCCCGTTCCTCTCGCTCTCCCTCCCTTCCTGACTGCTGGTCTATTTCTGTGTCTATACAGTTGAAGACCTAGCAACTTTTTCACTAGGGCCCTCATTTAGTTACAGTATTGACATTCTGATCCCAGCAGAACTTGGTTTCAAACTTGTTTATTCGCACGCCCTTGATGTTGTGCTTTCCGTCACCATGTGCAAACCTTAATCTCTGGAGTGTGCAGAGCTGCCCTGAGCCTGTGCTGAGTTTGCTTGTTTGTGCAAACTCTGCACATTCAAGGTGACGTTCGCACCAGGAGACTCAGGAATCACGGAGAGAAAAGGTCTGTCGTTAGATGGTGGAGTAGGCTTGATGGGTCTGGCGGCTCAGTGACAGCAGCTCATTTTAGTACAGTCCCTACTACAGTCAGACACAGTGCTAGGTGCTGGGGACACAGAGGTCCCTAAGATATGATGGATCCTGCCCTCAGGAAGCCCTCCTTCAAAGGAGGTGGCTGACGCCAACATAAATTACTTGCCCCTCTAGAAGGGCTCTAAATCCCCTAGTGCAGCACTCCTCACCCTTCAACGTGCACACAGCTCCTCTGGGTCCTTGGGAAAGTGTTGCTTTGGATTCAGTAGACCTGGGGGGGATGCAGGGGGTGGGTACTGAGGTGCCGAGCAGCTAACAAGCTCCCAGATGTGCTCATGCTGCTGATCTGGGGCCTCCCTGTGTAGCCTGCCTGGTCCTAGGCCTGGGGGTCAGCTGTGAAGAGGAAGCCTTCAGGGGTGCTGGGGGAGGAAAGTCCTGGGGACAATGGGAAGCTGCTGCTTCCTCACCCCAGAAGCACGCGGCTTTCACTCCCAAACAGCAGGCTTTGCCCATTCTGCTAAGGTCCACTGTCATCGCACAAACTAAAGGAGTGTTTTTCAGTGGTGGGCTGGGCTAGGGCAGTTTCAGGAGGCAAATATTTGAAAAGGAAGCAGCAAAATATTGTTTAAGGTTGAGGCGGGTAAGTGCACTCTTGTTCTGAGGGCAGCCTTCCTTTCTCTCTTTTCTATATGCACTGGAAAGGGGTTTTTCAGGGCAATACAAATTCCATAGCTCTCCATATCCCCTTTTCTCCCATATCCCCTCCCCCACATAAAGGTACCTATACTTGTCAGCATTTGTGTGGCACTCCACGCACAGTAGGTGCTCAATAAATGCTTTCCCATTCTTGAACAGAAAACACAATGGAGCTTGTATCATGCTATTTGCTTGTCAAAGCCTGGAGCCAGACTCTAGGACCTATTTTGTACTTCTGAATCTCTACTTAGAAAACATTTTCTTCTCTTTTCTTGTAAAGGCTTGTGTCAGGGGTGCACTATGCAGAAAACCATTAAGAGATCAATGAGTTTCCAGTCCATGAGACTCCAAATGTGTGCTATTGTGTCAGCCATCTATTGCCATGGCTAATGCTGTGTGACAAACAACAACAAGCCCTCATAAGCGATCTACTTATTGTTCACGCATCTGGTGGTCGGCTAGAAGGTTCTGTGGATCTGGGCTTGGCCCATTCCCATGTCTGGAGGTCGTCCGGTTGTCCTGACTAGACAAGTGGGGCGACTGGCCTCCGTTCCCTGTTTCCTGTCTATCGTCCAGTAGGCTCTCCCAGGCAGGTTTCCATAGGGGTTGTGGAAGGGTGCAAGAATGGAAGCAGAGACATGCACATGACTTTTTTCCCCAAGCATTATGCCTGCATTATTTCTGTTAAAATCCCATCTGCCAAAGAAAATCACATGGCTGGGCCAGGGTCACAGTGGGAGGGCTCTGCAAGCTTCCATGGTGAGGGCATTGATACAGGGAGGGGAGAAAAACTCAGCTCATGGATGCAATCCATCCACCACAGCTTTCACAGGTAACAGAGTAACTAACTCTCCAGTTCATACTTAAGCTGATCCAAGCAACATCTTTACACACAGCAAACATCTGCCCTTCTTTGCTCTCCCAAAGGCAGGAAGTCCTTGGAAAACAAAGGCATCTGGAAGGAGGGAGAGCAACCAAGTGTTTACTATCAACGCTCTAGTCATAAACCACATTTAATTCAAACTCAAAAGGATCTATTTACAATCTGCCAGGTTTTAATATCCCCACCCTTAGGTGGCTTCTCAGCAGCAGTAGAAATATCAAGCTTTGTGTCTCTCTCAAAAGCAAGGGCCTGGGCTCGCAAGGTAAACAAAGAGTAATGAAACAGCAAATGGCAGAGTCTCGAGTTGTTGGAAGGTGTCTAGCGGGATGCCACGGGGACGTGGTTTCATTCTGGTCTCATTTAACATCTTCATTAATGATCTGGAAGAGGGAGTAAACAGCACATTAATTATAATCACAAGGATGCTAAATTGGGGTTTGTCGCCTACACCAAAAGAAGGGACTCTGAAAGGACCAGGCGGGAGATGGATCTAGCTTGAAAAAGGCCAGTGGCACCTAGCAAAACATCCCAGCACATGGCAGGGGAGGGAACAAGTCATTTGGAAGCAGTGAGGCCAAAAGGCAAGGGAGCGGCCTGACATCCCTTCTGGAACAGCCTAAAGTGTTCACAAATAAACCAAAAGGGGTAAAAAGTTTATATCAAAGAAATGAAATACAAGCAGGCTGGAACAGAAGGGAGAAAGACACCATGATTGGGTGTATAAATGAGGGAGCAGGTTGGCTTGACATTTGTCCTTTACAGCTTCCTTCTCCCATCAGGATAGTAGCTCCTGAGGGTACGGATTTGTGTCCCCAGCACCTGGACTTATGCTTGGGACATAGAAGCTGCTAATAAATACTTGTTAAATGAATGCCTGAATGAATGAATGAGGAATGGAGTATGATGCTGAAGAAGGAATCAAAAGAGGTTTTCTCTCCATAAGATACAAACCAGTGTGAAACTGATTAAAAAACAAAACAAAGAAACTAAACAAAAACAATGGGATGGGGAATTAATACAGTAAAAATCAATGAAGCACCCCAGAAAGCAGAGACCCTACTGGTTTTATTTTACAGTATTTACTAGTAGCAGTCGTCACAATAGTAATAATGATGATGATGATGATGACAATAATAATAATAATTATAATTATAATAATAGTGGTAATAGGTGTCTGTCACTGTTCTGAGTGCTTTGCATGTGTTCTATCATTTAATCATCACAATAAAACTATGAGCTATTTTCTATCATTGCCTCCATATTACATATGAAGTACAGAAAGATGAAGTAACTTTTCCAAGGTCCCCTAGTGACAGTGGTGATATTTAAATCTCTGCAATTGTAGCCCATGTTTTTTACTATTCTATTGCATTGCCTACCACACTGGTTTAAAGGAAAGGGGGATGTGTGGGGGACATAGGCAGCTAGAGGGAGACAGGGAGGGAGGGAGTGGAGAGGGAGAGAAAACAAAAAGGGAAAGTAAACAAACACAGTCAAAACAGGGCATTTGACTCTTTCCCATCTCCCACTCAAGGGACCACAGCCCAGCGTGAGCCTGAGACTGAACACGTAACTCAGTTCTTCTGCCTGGAGGTGCTTCAAGCTAAGTGTTATTCTAACATTTAAAGGTAGAAGTTTTTTTATTCCAAGTGCCCCTTCATTCTAAACTGAGGACTTTATCTGGTGCTTAATTGAAGAAACCATCTGTAGCTTTATTTTCGTCTATTATCCCATTTCCCATCTCTCGTTTACATGAGTAAAAAATCTGGGACTTTATATTTTGCATATGTACTCTTGTTATTTTTCTGTACATTATTCACTATTTTCTGCACATTACTACACGCCTCTGTCATTTGTACATATCGAGAGTCGTGTACATAAAACCACGTCCACGGCGGTAAGAAAAGATGATATAGGAACATTTGTGAGAACAAGGATGGATCTTGAGAGTATCATGCTCAGCGAAATAAGTCAGACAGAAAAAGCAGAGAACCATATGATTTCACTGATATGTGGTATATAAACCAAAAGCAACAAAAGAACAAGACAAACAAATAAAACCACGTCCACTGTACCATACTGTATAAGTGATTTAAGAGTCACATTTCAAGGGTCACATCTTCTTGTCCTACACTTTGACATTGAACAAAACCCCATTGTCCTGGCCTTCTCCTCTTTCGAAACCACTCTATGTTGCTTAACATTTTTGCCATGGCTATAATTCTAAAATAATTGTTTTTGTTTGGTCTGATCTTTATTATGTGCACACTTGAAGGTCACGCATTTGACTTCTGTAATTACCAGCATCTAGAGCAGGGGTGTCCAAACTTTTATCAACGTTTTTCACCAAGGGCCATATGCAGTAAAATACACAAACAGCTGGGCCACACACTCGAGGTAAAGTACCTATTGCCTCACCTGGTTTATTTAAGTAAACTAAATATATTTTTGGAATTTGTTGCGGGCCAATTAAAAATGGATTGCGGGGCTGCAGTTGGCCCGCAGGCTGCAGTTTGGACACCCCTGATCTAGAGGTAGCATGGTCCGCGGTGGGACAGATTGAAGTTCAGGCAGAGACAAGCTATGGTTGAGAGAGAATCCTGGAAGAAGCAAAAAACTGGGTTCAGCCCCCAAGGTACCCTAAAAGTGCTCAGTTCCTGAAGCTTTTCCTCTGCTTCGATAGGTTTCTTCCCCAAATTACTATATTTCTTGTTTGCTTGCTTTTGCCTGTTCAAATTGAGTTTCTGTCTCTTACAAACAAATAATTCCTTAGTAATGCAGTTATTACATCGGTCTGTCCAATGTTTAAAAGCCTGTCCTTTGATTCTGGGGTAGGGGGTCAGTTTAGAAGTGTTCCAGGGGACAGTGGGAGCCATTGTTCCAGGTAATTTCCAACTGGTGTTCATCTAGAGATCGCTAAGAGTTGACGCTATCTCTAAGTTTGATGCCTAAGTAGTAAAAATGTGCCATTGAAGAGGAATTCCTAATGCTGATTTAAGGTACAAAAAGTTGCTCTCCACAAAGACGACAATAGAAAAGCATTTTTCCCAGCACGTTCCTGTTAGAGTAGGGTGACCATATAATTTACGTGCCAAAGGGGTACCCTGTGGGGAATGAAAGGGGCTGCCTTCAGCACTTATTCAAGGACAGCAGGTATAAAACAGGACTAGTCGATTATGAAAAATACACCTCAACAAGGGGGTTCCTTGGCCCAGAAATATTTGGGAAGTCGGCCTACTATAGTTTCATTCTTAAGGGTCACCACACCCATGTTGTTAAAATCTCTATAGTAAAGAAACCTACTAAATGTCTTCTAAAACAGCATTTCCCAGTGGATTTGATTGTGGAATCTTTATTTTCAATAACACTGACTACCATCCCCAGGACTCAATCTTCCCTAGAACACACTTCAGAAAATGTTGACCTTGCACATGTCTTATTCAGATACAGTATAACCTGCTACCTGCATGAATGACCTGTATCTAGAGGCCTTTAAAACAAAAATCTCTTCCTACCACGCTCCCATTTGCCTGAAATTTCCACCATTATTTCTTCCTTTAAGGACCTTTTAAAGGATATATATTGTAAAGGGGTTAGGCATATGCCATCCAGAAGGAATAAGTCATTACTTAGCTAAACATTAGTGATAATTAGTTTGTCTGAATAGCCACTTACCACCCATAGATTCTGAGTGGAGAAAGGGTCCCCTAGGAGTTGTCTTCATGGGAGGAATAGGGGGGAAAAGGGTCTGGTGCATGGGACGCTGACCTGGCCTGTGCAGTATTATATTTTAGGGGAGGGTTCTATGTCTATATGGTTCCCAACCTTTACTCCACCAAAGATCATTTCTCTTTACCTGCTCCCCCACCCTTAATTTGAAAAGGTGTTGTCTCCCAAATAAACTGAACTTACTCAGTGGTAGCATTTGTAACTTTATTATCATCTATTTTTTTCACCTGCCCTTTACCTTCCTTATTCTGAGAATGTCGTTTCCTAATTGCACCCAGGAGGTTCTAGAAAGGGCTTCCATGATCTAAAACCCCATCTTTATGGACCTACTGTTTAATCTAGGAGCGTGTCTCTGGACTCTGCTGGGCCAATCAGAGCTCTTCCCAGGGATTTTTGACATCTGGATCAGAATGAGCAAGTCTCAGTCCCTCTTGGGCTACCAAAGCTGTTAGATGTGGGCCTGGGAGCTGCCAGCAGCCATGTTTTCAGCCACAAGGAGGAAGCTAGATGTACAGCAGGATTTCTCAACTACTACTAACATTTGGAGTCAGATAATTCTTTGTTATGGGGGACTGTCCTGTGCGTTGTAGGATGTTTAGCAGTACCCTTGGCCTCCACCCATTAGACGTCAATAGCACTGTGGGGACAGAGCCCCAGAAAGTAGTTTACAGGCTCTTGGCCTCACGTGGAAGGGTGCTGGCTCGGGTGGTGGATGGCCGTCGGCTGTGGCTGATTGGCCGTCGGCTCTGGCCGGTTAGCCGATTGGCCGCTGGTATAACTGCTGCGGCTACGGAGGAGAGCCGAGGACTGCCGAGGACTGCTGAGGATTGCCGAGGAGCCGAGCAGAGCTGAGGAGAGCGGAAGAGAGGAGAGGAACAGAGTCGAGAGAGTGGAGGAGAGTCGTCAGTCGATTGGCGGAAAGGCGGACGGCAGGTCGTGCGTCCAGTGGGCCCAGCCTCCAGTGAGACCATAGTGGTATGACTCCCCTACCTATGGCTCCCTGGGTGTTCCTTTTTGGCCTCACCATATCCTGCGTTCTTATGTGGGAGCGGGAGCAGAGACCCAGCGTAACTCCCTGCAGGCTGCCCCGCACGACAAATGGCGCAGCGAGCAGGGTCTCCCGCACGACAAGCACTGTGTCTCCCCCCAGTTGCGACAACCAAAAAATCATCTCCGGATATTGCCAAAAGTCCCCTGGGAGGTAAAATCATGTTCCATCCCTGGTGGAGAACTACTGTTCTGGAGAATGAAGTGCACACTCACAGGACAGCACAGGTGACAGCTAAGGACTGAGAGAATGTCCTTGTGACATTTAAGGCCCCAGTTCCAGCTGTCCCTGAGGCTCAGCACACCCTAGTTCTCTGTGGATTGATTTCATAAGGCAATTAATTCCCTTGTTCCCCCCAAGCTGGCTCAAGTTGAATTTCTGTAGTTACACACTAGAGTATTGTGTTCATCTATCATTTTCATTTGGATTTTTGACCAACTGAAAATAGCTCACCCCCTTGCTCTCCTTCTTCTCCTATCCCATGCCCCCCCTCCAACAGGTCCATGATTATATTCAAAGACCCCTATAAGTCAGAGTTCCCTACCTTAGCCTGAGAGGTTTGAGGCATGAATGAGCACAGAGGTAGTAAAAATGCGCCCTGTGCAGGATCCAATACATAGAACAAAAGCACTTCCTCTCCATTCTCCAGTAAGCAGCAGAGTGAGCTTGCCTAAAGATAATTTTCTGAGAGGTGGATGGGGTCTGGGGGGTATGGGAAAGTATGTTTTTATCCAATGGTGGAACTAAGCTAAGCAAAATTGGAAAGAATAGATAGCTGATGTCTCAATATCAAGGAAGCCTTTCCCTGGGCTGCTACAGGCTGTACAGAATTCCCTGGGCACCAAAGCCGGTGACCATGCCTGCCAGGCCTGGGGAGAAACTGTGGCCTGTGTTGCCAGCTCAGAGTCAGATAGACAGACATTGCCTTCTTGAGTCACCAGTCCCTGGGCCTCTCCAGTAGGATCCCCACACCTTCCCTTGGGTTGAGCTCATGGGCCTCCTCCCCCCACGGTACACAGGCCCAATGCAAAGTAGAGCTTTCGTAAGCCCATCCACACCCCAGCTTTGCAGCTTAGAGCAGCATGCTTGCAAAGGGGCACCGACTGGCCTTCCGGCAGGACATACTGGGACAGCCGTAGGTTGTAAAAATATTTGAATGATTCCACACTGCTGACAAAGCAGATACTATCCTAGGCCCACTGGGCGTACCTGTGCCGATCCTGTCTCTCCCTTGGAACCTGGTGCTTCAGAACTAGAAGGTTAATGATGAGACTTCACTTATTTCCCATTTCTGCCGTGGCATGATCCTGTATT